>NC_058376.1:38433750-38785000 GCF_018350175.1 Felis catus
CAGACTAGACACATTGTAAGGGCTCAGTTGCCACTGGTGACTAGTGGTCGCCATATAGGATAGTGTAGCTTGAGGTACAATCGATGCAAGTACAGAGCACTTTTCTTAGACTTGCATAGCAAGGGATCACCCAGGAGGCTTCAGCCAAACCTAGATCTTCCTCCTGGAATTTTCTTTCTGTGGGGCACAGTCAGTACTCAGGGAATATTCTAATTCTAGGAACTGTTATTCTTCTAATCTCCTTGCCCCAAAGGGCTTAAATCTACTCAAGGCAGACACAAGAACGGTGAAGGGCAAAGAATTTGTAATCTGTCAGACCCACTTACTATCTAAGGAATCTTAATTCTCTAAATATTTCCTCACTCAAAAAAATGGGATTCATAATGTTACCTTCCTCATGGGACTGCAGTGGAATTAAATGATAACATGATGTCATTGTCAATAATTATTGCTCTATATATGGTCACTGGTATTATCCTTTCTTCTATATCTCAACCTATATTACTTAACCTAATTATACATTAACAATGTTACCTCATAGTAGATCTTTAACAAAGTTTTGCTTATGGGAAGTACCTACAAATTAAATGTCAAGGAGTTTTTACAGAAAATTTTTGATATGTTCATATTTTAACAATCTTAGAAAATCACCATTTATGTGATAATGGTAGACAGCAGTGGAGGTAATTTTTTTCCCTCCATGGCTTTCTGTTATTCCTCCTTCTAATAGTAGCAGAAAATGACAGGACGCCTGGGTGGCTCAAGTGGTCCAACTCTTGGTTTTGACTCAGGTCATGATTTCACGGTTCTTGAATTCAAGCCCCACATCAGGCTCTGCACTGACAGTGTGGGGTCTGCTTAGGATTCTCTCTCTCTCTCTCTCTCTCTCTCTCTCTCTCTCTCTGTCTCCACCCCTCCTCTACTCTCTCTCTCTCTTTCTCTCAAAAAAAATAAATAAGCATCAAAAAAAAAGAAAAAAAAGAAAATGACAGATATAAGCCACCAGCTTTACTATTATCTGCCTAATAATGGGAAAGACGGATCATGTTTCCCTTGTGCCTAATTTTTAATTTTTTTATTAAATTAATATGCATGGTGTTTAGGCATAAATAAATTAGATTATTGCTTTTTTTAACTGAAAAAAGTGGTTTATAATTCACCTATTTGAATGTCAATGCGTGTGACATGTGGTTTATACACTTCTGATTCTGTGCAATGCCTCTGGTTGTTCTCATTGTTTTAATAGTCAAATGGAGTTATTTCTTCAGAAAGAAATGAATGTGGATTTTATAGATGACAGAATACATATATGGTAGACTTGACTCAAATTTTCCCGATTGGAAAATTCAATTTTCCTTTGTATTGTTTTAGAAACAAGTAATTTCACCTGATAGAATGTAAATGTAGTTAACGCATTCCCTGTTTCATCCGTTAAAGAGCTTGTTGACTTCAAACTTGTTTACTGTACCCACTCCCATCCTCAACATCATTTCCATCATTTGATCTTGACATTTCTAGTATTCTCCTTGTGCTAAGGAAAGCTTCTTTCTTCAATAATTGATAAGATAAAGAAACTTAAGACTTCACTACTAGTTCATTTTTTACTTAGATGGTTCTACAGCCATCATTTGCAGCAGAAAGCACATTCTTTCCCCAAGGCCAAAACAATTATCTCTGACATCATAAAAAAGTTAAACCGGCACTTGTGAAAAATGCTTGATGCATTTCACTCAATGAAAAGAGCAGTAAAAGGTTAAAGGTCTTTTTGAAAGTGGTATCAGGAGGTATGGAGCATAAAGAATATGCAGCTATAATGCATATGTGTATACATACACACACACACACACAGAGAGAGAGAGAGAGAGATCACAGAGAGAGAGAGAGAGAGAGAGAGAGATCACAATTTTACTTGCATTCTTGAAATCTGAGCAATGATTAGTCAGAGAGCAATTGTGATTGTCACAGAGAGTGATATGTGATTTCTGCTCTGAAAAATTTCATCGCCGTGTGAATGCCTAAGTCGTTTAGAGCAGTTTCAAAGAACAGAGACATATAATCAACAGTAATATGGAAAAGACAGGCATAATAGTATGAAAGGATAGGATCTCTTTCTTTCAGGTGGCCCTAGAATAACAAATCTCCAAGCCTAAGGATAATAAAAATACAGTTGGCATACAAGCAACAGAATATTTCATTTTTTTTAATTTTTACTTTGTATTTTTAATGTTTGTTTTATTTTTTATGGAGAGGGTGGTAGGGCAGAAAGAGAGGGAGACACAGAATCTGAAGCAGGCTCCTGGCTCTGAGCTGTCAGCACAGAGCCCGATGTGGGGCTCGAACTCGTGAACTGTGAGATCATGACTTGAGCCGAAGTAAGACACCTAACTGACTGAGCCACCCAGGCACCCCCAAACAACAGAATATTTACAAAGCAGCAGCAACTGAGTATTATAACACAAAACACAGAGCACAAAGCACATACTACGTTTTTAAATATATAGATTACTTTTTGTTTGTTTTGGGTTAAAATCTATACCATTATGATGAAAGAGAAGCAGCAGCATTTATGGAAATTCTGCTCTGGGAGAGTTCTGGGTTTTCTTCTCAACTGCACTCCTAACCAGGATCTCGATATACTCAAATTGTTTCCTTGAGTTTCAATTTCCTCATCTGTAAAATGAAAGAATTAGATCAAATGCTTTCTGCAGTCTTTTCCAGCACAAATATTTCCCAGTTCTATTGCTATGTTACAGACCTATTTCTGGTCCCAGTGGAGAGGATATAGAACTTACAAATCTGGGCTCAGTGAATAGTGCACAATAAATGATCAGTACTCTTGATGTGCTTTCTCAGGTTCCTGTTCACATATGAATTACTTTTTCCAATTAAAAACGAATCTATACAATTTTGTTATCCAGGAAGTAGAAATAAGCCATACAGTAACTTACATATTCCTTTTATTCCATCTACAAATAGGAGAATGCCTTAAATTTCCTTGCTTTTTCCAATCTCAGGTATCCCAAATGCAACCCTTATTCTAAGATTCTTACTCAATGTCCATTTTGGATGGTTTCCAAATTGCTGTTTTTCCTGCAGATGATATTCAATTTTCCCATTCTTTCCATTCTCTAAATTATCCATCCACAACTTTCCATCATTCCTTCATAGCTTAGCTTGCCAATCAAACTCAATTTCTCAGCAATTTACACAAACAAATGCTCCCAAGAATATAGCATGAAAGCTGAACAGGAAATGTTCACATTAAAAAAAAAAAAAAAAGAGTTCAATATGATGTCATATGTGACCTGAAGTTGTGTGGGAATGTTAACGCTGAGACAGAGACACATGCTATAAATAAGAGAGATGATGAAGCTATTTAGCAAGAAAGCAGAGACGTGAATAGAGCTGTTGTCCATAACAGAACATTTGAGTGATTATGTTGTGGTCACCTTTGTTTTGGACCCTATTCTTCCTGCATTCTTACTCTGCTCTTGCCCTTCTTATGATAAGTTGTTGGGCCCCTCTCATCCATGAACAGGTCCACTTCCCTTCTCTGTCTTCCAGCTTGGCAAAGAAAAGATAAAATGCGGGGCACCTGGGTGATTTAGTCTGTCAAGCATCCAACTCTTGATTTTGGCTCAGGTCATGATCTCAAGGCTTGTGAGTTCAAGCCCCATGTCGGGTTCTGTGCTGAGAGCTCAGAGCCTGGAACCTGCTTCATATTCTGTGTCTCTCTCTTTCTTCCCCTCTCTCATTGTCACTCTGTCTCTGTCTCTCTCTCTCAAAAATAAATAAACATTAAAAAAAATTTTTTTAAAAGCCAAAATGTGATCAGTGAATCTTTTTACCCCAACAGTCTCATTTAGGCTACACCTCTAAAAAGTTTGGACTAGCCAAACTGGGCATTAAAGTGCTTTGTTGAATAAGAGATTGCCAGTTCTTGGAGCTGGATGATGATTCTCCCATAGAAAGAAGAATCTGCCACTGTCAGTGTTTCTATTAACTTGCATTTTTTTCTTCTCTACATTTACGATAAATCTGCTATCACTTGGAGCGACAAGAATGACTCTCTGTAGCTTGCACCTACAAAGATCAACTAAATAATAAATATTTGTTTCTTGATTTCAAAGCTTGTGTGTCTGGAGATGAGGGAAAGGAGAAAAATGGACAATATATTATTTCTTCCTCCAATAATTCTCACTGTTTGATCATGATAAGACAGTAGAAAACTTATTTCCTTAACAACGTATTAATTTAATCATTGTTTCCTTATGACTGACTACCGCTCTTGTATTGTCAAGGCAGTTACTTCCATTTCAAATTTACATATGGTAAATAATTGGCAAGTGACTGAATGAGAAATGGCACCTAGATGATCAACCTAGCCCTCTCCTTACTGCATCCCACTGTGTTTAAGCCAACAAGCCCCTACATTTTCTGACATTATTTCCTACCTTTCCCTTCTCCTTCTCCTCCCCTAAATTTATACTACTCAATTGACTGTTTTCCTATCTCTTGAATATATCAAATGGTTTACTTCCTCAGGACCTTTGCACTTGCTGTCCCCATACATGGAAAATCTTCCCTCAGATACACACGATTCACTCTCAACCTATTCAAGACTGGTTAAAATGTATCTCCTCATATATACACTCTTTGATCATTCATTCTAAATTAGTACCACCCATACTCTCATACTTTGTATCTCCAAATATTTTCTTTTTGTTTCATAGTGCTTAGCACCACATGATATTTTATTATACATTGGTTGTTTTTCTCTTACTATCTTAAAAATGCACTGTCCACAAAGTAAGCTTCACAAATGCAGAAGTTTTGTCTCATCTGGTTGATTCAGTATCTACAACACCTACTATAGTATTTGTCATGGAGTAGATGTTCAATAAACATTTATTGAATGCATGAAGCAAAAAAATTAGTATTGGAAAATAAGTTGAAAGTCTCATAGAGTTCATTAAAAATAAATCTAGAGAAAAATGAACAGGCAAGTAAAATCTCCACAACTCTGAAATTTACTTCTAGTTTTTTCTTAATGAACTAACAGACTCCCTATCAGATAACACTGATACTCAGTAGCTAGGTCAAAATAAACCTCTGCTCTCTAGTTATATAAATAGCAATCTCTCTCTCTTAAAGTGACATATCATTTAGATCAATATTCCTTTGAAGGAGAAAAGATAAACTACTCCCTTGAGTTTGTGATAATTTTTATGATTCAAAAAATGTTACAATTGAAATAGTTATTTAGCCAATAATTCAACTGATTTTTAAATCCTGTGATAATATTCCATAAACATTAAAAAAAAACAAGTTACAAAGTACCTCTCCTTTTTTGACACGTTAACAGAAATGGTTATGTATATAATGAAATGTTGAAGCAATGTTAGTGTTGGGTTATTTAGAATATACACAGATTTTTCTTCTTTATTTAATCTTTAAACTGATTCCGATTTTGCAAGTAAACACTAATGGCAGTTTAAAAGCCTGGTAAAAGCAGAATGAGTATAGAAAAAGTGTAGAAAAGCATAATGTTTCTGTTTTTCCCTTGACTGAATACAAGAACTGTGTTAATGCAGTATTTCTTGCCTGCCTGTTTATCAAACCATGTTAGGGTCAGCCTTTCTGGGACTAAACTGGTAGCCTTTGAGTATAAAGAATGTCAGGTAAATGGATGTAAATTGTCTATCTCCTGACCTGAGGGCTCAGATGCAGCATCAAGGGACAAGTGTTCCACAAACCCAGCCCATTAACCAAGAAAGCCCTCTGCCTGTGTATAGGGACAGAAGGTTACCAACAGCATGAAAGTAAAAACCTCACTGTCACTTGGCCACAATTTCTTTTCCAAGTGTAAAAGAATGCATTCTGTGAGCCACCATTATTCAGTTTACAAATTCTGTCTGCTCAGTTCTAAGACACTGACTATCCACCTGAAGGCCTGATGAAGAAGGAAAAACAGGGTAGTCTCCAGGGGCATACTAATTTCAAGCTTATGTGAGTGTTCCCATAGATAAATTCACCAAGGTTACAATGTGCTTGGTTGGCCATTTATCTAGATTACTGAGAAGAGAATGCTGGAGGGAAAAAAAAAACTTTACCCCAAAACTAATAGCTTCTATCCATTAGGTATGAAGAGGATGTACCTAAAGAAATTCCAATCCCAACAGAGTTATTGTATGATAAACATATCAGTACTGCTCTCTCTGAAGGACCTACCTTTAAAATTTTATTAGGCAAGGAGGAGGAAAGTAAGGGATGAAGGGGGGAGAGAGAGAGGGAGCAAGGGAGGGGAAAAAGTAAGACAGTATACTTCCTACTCTAGGTTACTAGCCCATTTAAACCCAAGTCAATTTTTCTCTATCCTGTACTTTCTTTGAGAGGTATGGGATATGGAGAGCAGGATGCTAAATAGGAAATGCTCAGTACTGTATTTGAATTAAGACCTTTATGCTAGAATTATCATTGAAAGACTTTATGCAGTAAACCTATAAATAAAAAGATTCTGTGATGCTTTCCCCCTAAGATTCATTCACGTAGTTTGTATACGGGCAACCTTCACTATTCTCTGTTTCTCAGAGTCATTTGTTTATTTAATGAACTTCTGATGAGGGCTGTCATCGTGTTCCCTTGGGAATCTAACAGTCAATGAAAACAGAAAGCATCCCAGCACTCTGGGAGATTGCATCTTAGTAGGGGAGACATATTGAAAATATAGCACAGACACAAAATGCACCAAGTTAATGGTAACACATACAAATGTGAATAAAGGTAAATGTAAGAATATACATCATCAGTGTGTTGAAGGAAAAGTCCTCCATGCTATGAAAAGCATATACTTAGTCTCAAGGGTGAAGGAAGGTTTTTTAAAGAAGTGGTATTCGATGGTAATTCTGCGAGGTGCTGGAGGTGTTAGCTACCCCTATTTTGGTAATCGCTTTGCAGGGTATATGTGAATCACATCATCATGTTGTACACCTTAAACTTATGCCATGTTAAAAGTCAATTATATCTCAATAAAGCTAGAAAACAAAGATACGATACTTGAAGAGAGAGTAGAAGAGATAAACAGGAAGGTAGCAGGAGCAGCCAGTAGGTGGGAGAAAGTGAGTCAACAGCCAGAAAGGGGCCCGAAGCCCAAAGGAAAAGAGGCCCTAAGGATAAATGAGAGTTGAGAGGTGGATAAGTTGCAATCACGCCAGAGCCTTTCCTTTCACATCACCCGCAAAAGACTTGCAGAGGAGTAATAAGTAAAATACAGATTCCAGAGGTTTTCCCAGAGTGAGTTTAAAATCCATGACATCCTAAGGTTATCATAGTCTCAAGTACCTAAAACTAATGATTTTTTTTACATCAAAAACCAGTGGTTAGCCGATAGCAACTTAGGACCAGATATTCTGAATTTTTAGAATTCTTACCTTACTAGGATTAGAAATGCACACTCTCAAATGATTTATGAAAGCTGTAATTGATGATTAAACATTTTATAAAATAGCTAAATATTCTAATTACTACACCCAAGTTAGTATTATGTATTTCAAGAGCCCTGTATTGCGTTTGGGGTTCGAATAGTTTTGTACAAGTTATTATTTTTATGTTATGTTTTGATTGTCTAGAGAATGAATTATTAGGTTTTAAATTTGAGCTATGATACTATTGGCTAAATAGAAATCTCTAAGCTATCTTGCAAAGAAGTCATCAGTAATATAAATAAACCAGAAGAAAAAAATTGCTATAGAAATGTTTGGGCTCTAGAGAGATTTTTTTTCTTTTATATTTAATTTAGCTCTTTGCTGTAACTTCTTGATTTTTGAAATATTAAAATGAGATTATTTAAATAGATGAAGACAAATCATTAATTTATTTGTGATGAACAAGGTTCTCATGGTCTGTCAGCAATAAGTATGTCCAAGTATGATGCCACCAGGATTTTTAATAGTATTTTGTTGAATGATTTGTATTATTTGCCTGAAAAGTTCATCATAATATCTTTCTAACCACATTAATACCCTTCCTGGTGAAAAGCATCTCTACTTTGTGTCACTCGTGTGAATAGAATTATGAGCATCGTAAGGGACAGTTTGTGTTTAAATATTGAATTTCTCTTTATAAAAAGATGCTTGTACTTCACGTTTGTAGTAAATAATTGTGTTTTGGGCCTCATTTTGACTTAGCTAGACCATTCTTAAGTTTGGCCCTGAGTATAGCAAAAGTACAGATAGCTAGACAGCCAATTTTACTTGTACTTTACTAAATATTTGCTAATATTTGGTTAATATTCAGTTATTTATCTCACTCATAATCCCGCCTATTACAAAAATAGTGAAAAAGTGTTCACAGACCAGTTTTCCCTTCTACTGTTAAGACACATAAAATATCAACTGATCGTTTAAAGAGTTAGGTTTGAATGTTGTTAAGTTTCCATTCTTTTTTTTTTAATATTCATTTCTTTTTTTTTTAACGTTTATTTATTTTTGAGACAGAGAGAGACAGAGCATGAACGGGGGAGGGGCAGAGAGAGAGAGGGAGACACAGAATCGGAAACAGGCTCCAGGCTCTGAGCCATCAGCCCAGAGCCCGAGGCGGGTCTCGAACTCAGGGACCGCGAGATCGTGACCTGAGCTGAAGTCGGACGCCCAACCGACTGAGCCACCCAGGCGCCCCAAGTTTCCATTCTTAAGGTTATATTCAGCTCTTCTACTTCAGAATATATAAACTTTAATTGATATTTTATGGAATTTGGGGAATTTATTTAGTTTCTCAAATCTCAAACTTCCATTAGCCATAAAATTCATGCTTACTTTTAAATATAGATACTTTAGGGGCACATGGGTGGTTCAGTCGGTTAAGCGGTTAAACTTCTGAATTTCGCTCAGGTCATGATCTCACAGTTCCTGAGTTAGAGCCCCACCTTAGGCTCTGTGCTGACAGCTCAGAGCCTGAAGCCTGCTCTAGATTCTGTGTCTCCCTCTCTCTGTGCCCCTCCCCCACTTGTACTCTGTCTCTGTCTCTCAAAAATGAATAAATGTTAAAAAATTATTTTAAATAATAAGTAGATATTTTAACTTCTTTGAAAAATGCTTTTTCTAACTTATTTTATTTTATTTTATTTATAATTTACATCCAAATTAGTTAGCATATAATGCAACAATGATTTCAGGAGTAGATTCCTTAATTCCCCTCACTCATTTAGCCCATCCCCCCTCCCACAACCCCATCCAGTAACCCTCAGTTTATTCTCCATATTTATGAGTCTCTTATGTTTTGTCCCCCTCCCTGTTTTTATATTATTTTTGTTTCCCTTCCTTTATCTAACATATCATTTTTAACAAGAACTTTAAGTTTAAAGAAGAAAGTAGTGAATATAAACACTGCTATGTGTTTATACATGAATTAGAGAACAATTTTTTTAGAAGCCAAGTGATACATGTCCGTACTGCTATATCTAGCTTTGTGTTCTTGCCCACACATAAAACATACAGAATTCTATATTCTATACCTCTCTCTTGATATCTTTTTGTTGTGTGTGTTTTGTATAGAATAGTTATTTAATAAAAGTTTTTACTAATGGGGATGAAGAAGAAGAAATGGACAAATGAAAGTGTCCGTTATCAAAAGATTTCATAGGAAGTGTTAGGGAAAACCATCTATACTGCAGATGTTCATTAATTACAAACTAAATAAATTCCCCAAATTCCATAAAATATCAATTAAAGTTTATATATTCTGAAGTAGAAGAGCTAAATATAACCTTAAGAATGGAAACTTAACAACATTCAAACCTAACTCTTTAAACGATCAGTTGATATTTTATGTGTCTTAACAGTAGAAGGGAAAACTGGTCTGTGAACACTTTTTCACTATTTTTGTAATAGGCGGGATTATGAGTGAGATAAATAACTGAATATTAACCAAATATTAGCAAATATTTAGTAAAGTACAAGTAAAATTGGCTGTCTAGCTATTTTTACTTTTGCTATACTCAGGGCCAAACTTAAGAATGGTCTAGCTAACATTTTGTGACCAAAATGTTATCTAAGTGTCGCCATAGAATTTTAGAGGTAAAGGAACTTAAAAAACATTAATTTCTTATTGTATGTGTGTATGTTTTGGTGTTGAGACTGGGGTGGGATGAATGGGGAAATGGAAGGGAGAATAAATAATTTGCATGGCTTGAATATGAAAAAAAAATCCCTGCATATTTTAACTACTATCATGCTTTAGCGTTTATGGGCCAATTAGAGAGACTGTCCTTTTTGAAAAAAAGATGCAGTATCATTTGGCATCTGGCACTTATTTGCACTGAAATAGCCAACACTCTCCTGGCCACTCATGGCTATTGATACCAAAGCAGATACCTCACCTTGACATCTTCCTGATTCCCACTGATAGATTTGTTGCATTAGGTCTCCATGCCCAAGTATTAAAACACAGTCCATTAATTCCATGGAGCCTCTGTCCTTTGTAATAAACAGGCTTACATTCCCTTTAAAATCAATTAGTTTTACACCATAGAAGTCTAGACTCTGAGGGTGTAATGATCATCTTGTCTACTTTTCTTCCAAACCCCAATAGAAAGCTTAAATTCTATTTGGCATGAAATTCCTGCCTCCTGCTATCTATGTTATTCACAAAAATTTTCATAATAAGATCTCTCTAGGAACCCATGTCTACTATTTTAAAATGTATCCTGTTTTGAGATTAAAAGTCTGAATGCTCTTCTTTTTCTTTAACCTGTCTTAAATTGTACAGATGTTTGTTAAAAATATAATTTTGATTGTTGTAGCATAGAGCAGAATAGTGAGATTAAGAAGTCAGCTTACGGGGCGCCTGGGTGACTCAGTCAGTTAAGCCTCCGGCTTCGGCTCAGGTCATGATCTCGAGGTTTGTGAATTCCAGCCCCCGTTGGGCTCTGTGCTGACAGCTCAGAGCCTGGAGGCTGCTTCGGATTCTGTGTCTCCTCCTCTCTCTCTCCCCCTTCCCTGCTCATGCTCTGTCTCTCTCTAACTCTCAAGAATAAATAAACTTTAAAAAAAATTTAAAAAAAAAGAAGTCATCTTACTACCATCCAAAATGACTTCTCATTCACACAGAGATTTCCATCTTGATTGCACACTGACCACTGGAAACAACTTCCTTTTATCAAGCTGATATTTGTTTTTTTCCCATAGAATTCAGTTATATCTTTTATAGTCTATGAACATATGTTATTTTTCTTCCATTTGACAATCCTCCCATTATATGAAAACTGCCTTTTCTTTTCAAGCATCTTATCTCTCCAAGTTAGGCATTCCCAGTTGCTTTAACATTTCCTTGTCATCCTGTTCATCATTGGAACAACACCCTCCCTCACCCCCCTTTTTTTTATTACCTTAAAAGTGTGGCATCCTAGATTATATACAGGTGTTGTCTATACAATGAACAGTGGCGTGGGACTATCACTACCTAGGCCCTCATAGGACATTTATGATAATGTAGCTTAACATTGAATGAACTTTTTCAGTTTCATGACACTTTTCATTATGCATTGACTTACTGATTAAATGCTTATGTTAAATGTTTTCTGTATACAGTATATATACAGTCATAAGGTTTTGTTTTTGTTTTTAACAAAAGGAATGATTTTAACAGTTTTGGGGATTGTGATCTGGTAAGATTCAACCAAATGCTTGATAAGCCAGGAACATGAGTATATTTTTAGCTTATTATTTGTTACAACTTGATGTTGTTCATGGTATTTATCCAGGTTCTACCTCTACAATGTCAGTTAATTCTCCAGATGCAATGAGAACTGGTTAGTGCAAAGATATAAGAGTAGCAGGGTAGAGAAGCTATTTTACATGAACATGATTGGGGGAATAGCCCCAAATTATAAACTAAAATGTTTATTGAGAATTTATTAATTTATTATATTAAGATAAATTAGGAGCGGAATAAAAAAATAATTAAAAGAAACTCCGTGCTTTCCTAGTCTTAAAGGACTTATTTGTTTAAAATAGATTATGGGAAAATGTATGCATACAATAAGGAAATGTTTTTTTAACAAACGTAGAGAAAATTAGAAACGGCAAAATACATAACTGAATGGTGAAGGATGGGAACTAAGGAAACAGTCCGAATGGGATAGGAGTAGCTACATGAAGCACCATTGAAGAATTTATGTTTGCATATCTTGGAAATATTGCTCAAGGACAAGGCTTCCAAAAATGTGGTATGATGAAGTAGTGATCTTTCCTGTACTAGAGATAGACAAGCAGAATACCATTAATGACATTTCTGATGACTATGGAGTGAATCCATGTATTTTATGAGAGCTCTGCCACTTGACTTCTAGGACTCTTTCTACCTTTGCTATCCTAGGACTCAGGAAGTAAAGAATAAAATTCCAAAAAGAAATCATTACTTTTTATACCTACAGCTGTACATGGAGATACCTAAGAAATCAGAAACGTAAAGTCTTACTTCACAGGAATTTACTTCAAATGGGAGAATAATGCAATGTTATGTTAGAAAATGATTTGCTCTACTACATGGAACTGACCAGTGAGAAGTCAGGTTTCTGAGAAGTCCATGTGTCATATTTGTGTCAGACTAGTTTTCTCTGAGAGGTAGAAATTGATTTGTGCTTTGAATGCAGAGAATAGGAGTGAGATTAATGTTCCAGGGAAGATTTTCAGTGGGCCGTGAGCCATGGAAACATAATGCAACCGAAGAATGAGGGAGATTGAGAAGGTCATCTTCATTGGCATCTTACCCTAGTTCAGGACCTTGTTCACTCGGTTAAGATACTTGGCTATCTCAGGAGTTGTGAGGGTCTTGGAGTTATTTCTGGAGTAGTGAGTTTTCAACTAGTACTGGGTTAACTAGTACTGGTCCCAATTTTATGCTGATTGCTAACTGAGTTCTTCATATCTTTAGTCTTTCACTGATACTAATCTTTGGAGTCCTTACTCTTTAATCATCCTACACACAATGTCAGCTCAATCTTTTAAAAGTATTGCTCTTTTAAAGAATCTGCAGTGATGGTCAGTGGTCCATGTCTGTTCCTTCTAGCCTTATAGTAAAGTTCATCTTTGATAGCACTGCTGATAAGTTTGAACTGAAGATTTAGCATGTACTAGTAACTGAGTCAAATATTTTCCTTACATTCTCTCATTTAATCTTCATAAAAATCCTATGAAATTGACAACTTTAACACACACTGTCTAACATTTGATTGTATGATGTCTATATCAGTTTCCTCAATTACTCATTCAAAAAATTTTATTAAATATGTATTATGTGTTGGACACTAGTATAGGATGACAGATCGCAACTGGGAACAATTTTTCCCACTAGGAGATATTTGGCAATATTTGGAGACACTTTTGTTCCACTCTAGTGGAGTGGCTATTGGCATTTGTTGTGTAGAGTCAGTGATGTTACTAAGCCTGCCATGTGTACAGCATGCCCCCACACAAAGATCATCTAGCACCACACATTAGTGGTGCTGAGGTTGAGAAACTCTGATGTAAGGTTAAGAGATATCAGCCATTGTAGAGCTATGTCATTAGTTTTGGAGGCAGATACAAAATCAATAACCACTAAATAAAGTACATAGGTATTAAATGTGATGTATATCACTGGAAGAGAATACATGGGGCACTAAAAAAGAATAAAACTGGAGGGGTTAGTTTATATTCTCTTGTAGAGAAGTATCAGGGAAACCTCTTTGAGAAAACAATATTAAACTGAAATCTAATGGAGAAATCAGAGTTCGCAAGGCAAAACATTTGCAGAAGATATGAAGAGGGAAGGAGTATTACACGTTCGAAGAGTAGGAGAAAAGCCAGTGGGAATGGACCAGAGTGAACTGGGTGAGTGATGAGGTTGGTCTCTTATTGTCTTATGTATATAAGTCTTTTCTTATAAGAAAAGATTGCAGACTCCCATGAGGAGAACGTGACAAATACAGTATTTATTTTCTATCCCATGGAACACTTTGAACAATATTGGGACATAATAGGTACACAATAACTTCTTGCTAACTTGACTTATGCATTTTTCCTAGGAATCCAATTTCTAGATTGTATTATGCTTGTTTCCACTTTGGGGGAACGGTAGTGCCTTTGACAATTTTTCCGATTAATTCGGGGATTGCTTCCAATCGCAGACCCAAGCTGAGCTCTGCCATTTGTCAGGCAGTCACCGTGTCTGCAGGCCGCCTGGGGCTACACTGAGCTTTTTATGTAACCACTATAAGTAAATCACTTGTTGTCAGCTGGCCTTATTTTGGAATTTGAATAAAACCCATAGATTCTTTTATTCTTCCTGAGGAATTCTTGCTAAATATCATTTTCCTCTCTACTGAGTATTTTTGTAAATTGTTTAAATAGTAGGGCAAATAGTCACTTTGGTATGTGAAGAATTTGGATGATTTATAAGACACTGAATTATCACAGTCCATTTAATACCAGGAGTAAGCTAACATAAAATCTTATAAAACATTATAAAATATAGTAAAGAAAAGAAAAACCCATTGGAATGCGAGCTTCTCTTTGGAAAACATTTCCATTATTATTAACATAAGAGAGTGAAGTTTTTAAAAGCCCTTTAGACACAGGGAAATGTCCCATAAAGAATACTTTTGATTAATTTTGAAAACTGTGAATTTGTATTATATTTTATAAAATGAAGTGAGAATATCAGTTTAGATCAGAGAAATTACCAAATTCTTCATACTTCTAAGACATGATGATGGATACATAATTTTTTATCATTGTAAATAAAAGTTAATAAAATCATTTGGGGCTGAATTTTAATTTTGATTAAGCCTCTTCTAGAGAAAGGACAGAGTACTGATCTTTAAAATTTCACAAAAACAATAACCTATTTCTACCATAATAGATAAACACAATACCCTCCACCAATAGCCATATATCCCATGCATAACTGGACTCCAGTAACTTGAGAATGCTGAGTTTAAGGGGCGCCTGGGTGGCTCAGTCGGCTGAGCATCCGACTTCGGCTCAGGTCGTGATCTCGTGGTTTGTGAGTTTGGGCCCCTTGTCAGGCTCTGTGCTGACAGCTCAGAGCCTGGAGCTTGCTTTGAATTCATGTCTCCCTCTCTCTCTGCCCCTCCCCTGCTCACACTCTGTCTCTCCCTCTCTCTCAAAAATAAATAAACATTTAAAAAGTTTTAAAAAAGAATGCTGAGTTTAGTATTTTGTTAGATTATGCCCTAGTGTTTCTTAGTATATTTAACTTATAGTCAGTGTTCTATGTGCTCTATAAATGTTTACTGAATGACAGGATTAATAGATAACTATTGAAGAACTAATTGTGTCATACACCTTGCAAATAAAGTGACAAATTGTGTGTGTGTGTATATATGTGTATAGGTATATGTGCGTGTGTGTGTATACTCACATTTTTCTTACCATTTTAATGGAACTTTGCTATTAGACAATATTCAAATTCAGAGAAATTCAAAAATATTTCTGTAATTAGCACTTTGCTCTTCATTCTCCTGATTTATGAATTGCTTGCTTTCTGCAGTTAGTCTGATATTCTTATGAAGCTGCAAAAATGGTGCAAACTTATCCAAAGGTCAGTTCAAGCTCATGTTCCTTTGGCCTCTTGCCACCTGGGGGATAAGGTTCCTAACAGAGGACTGTGTAATCACTTCAGAGAATACTGGTATTTGAAAGAGTGAAAAGGAACAAAATATATAAAAAATTCATGGTCCTTTATTGGCATGCATACTGTTATTCGATTTTCATCAGACAGTAAATGAGAAGAACCTGAAGTCTTGTTTGTGTTAACAGAGCCCTTTTAGATGCTGGACAGCTCCTGAAAATAAATGCTCAACATGTCATGAAAAATTCTATCATTGCATACAAGAATAGGCTTTGTCACATTGGGACCTATATATAGGCAGTGATTTTCATGACTGGTCACTATTAATAAAAAATTTACATTAATAACAAAATGCATGGAAGAGAAAATGCATCCTGAGATGACATTACCATATAGGGTCCAGAGGCAGCTGTGAGATTTATAGTTCATTAAGCATGCTGATTACATTCAGCATTAAATTAATATAGAGAGATAAGAAGAAGACTATCAGTTTTTGCAAGTATATTTTGAAAAGCACTTTCTACCTAATCTTTAAGCTAAGTGCTGCAGGTGAAGTTGAAGAATTTCCCATCTATAACAAAATTTAATGAACATAGTGAATTGCAGTGGAGAGTTAGTGGCATACCTTAAATATGCGGCTTTCTTTAAATGATAATCATCTTTAAGTCATATATATGTGAATGAGAAGCAGTGTGTGATTTATGATAATTAGAGTGGCTTAGCATGTTAGAGCTGAAAGTGACCTTAGAAATCATCTAAAACTGTCTGCTTCATTTTGCCGGTGATGAAACTGACACCAGTGAAGTCAAATGATTTCTCAAATTTTCATGATAAATTTCTGAAAGTTTCTTTCCACTGTTTTTCCCTTTAGCTTCTTATTATCACACAGAAAAATTTTAAATATCATGCTTTTACTTATAGAATCCCAAGTTAAATTTGGTCCATGGCTTCTTACTAATTATTTACTAATTTCCAGGTTAAAATCATTGCAAAAATGTAACAACAGGATTATCCAAATACCTGTATTATTTCGCGTAGATAACTTGGTTTGGAAGTGAAGAAAAATGTGCTAAAGGGCTTAACATGCATTTTGCAATGTGGAAGAGACAGGCATTTTTATTTAGCTGTTGATCTGTTGCTTTTAGCTATGAAGCAAAGAATGCGCTTTGGTTTGCTTTTCTCGAAGCTTCATTCCTCATGTGTCTCAGAGTGACACAAATAGACAGGCTGACAACAGATTTATTACCTAAAGCTCAGCTGAAAAATTAAATGATACAGCTAAAAATCACAGTGTGTCTGAGCACCCACTTGCCATTACAGGAGTAAGTGAGCACTAAAACACCCAGAATAATAAAGTGGTAAAATATTTGGTATAAAAAGAGATTGGAAATAAATCACTAATATGATCAGTCTTGACTGATTGCCCAAAACACAAAAATAATTCTTTAAAAATCTCCTCATCTTTAAATTTTTGCCTTTCTAAAAGAGGGAAATCTGGTCCTATTCAGTAATCTATTAGGTTATCTCCCCACATTTCTACATTGGGATAGAATTCTTTCATAGAAATTTTTCATATTTCCTCAGATGATCTTTTGAGCATTATAGGAAGCTCGTTTCAGCAGAGTGGTATGCAAAAGTGTTCACCAAACTGAAGTTTAAGCTCAGAAGAATGTTTGTTTGACTTACATATTTTCAGATGACACTGCAAATATTGAATACATAATTTAAGGTAGCTAAAAATAATTTATACAGTAAAAATTGCAGCAACAGTAATTTTTTTCTCATTTTCTGTGTAAGGTCTTATAATAATTTCTGAAATGAGATTGACTCCAAAGCTTCCTTTTTAAGTAAGAGCCAAATTACCATTCTGTGTTTAATACAAAGAGGGTCCTGATTTCTACTTTATTAAAGATATTTTTGCATATCTTTTTTATATTGTTTCAAGAGGACCATTTAATGATTTTGGTGTCCTTTCTTTTTTTTTTTTTAATTTCCACAATCGTGGCAGAATTATAAGAAATAAAGGTATTTTCAAGTCTAGGAGATTTTGGTGGGTGTGAATAACATGCCCCAAGGTAAAACTAATCTCATGTCTTATTGAATATGTGCCGACACTTTCTTCTCTTTTTGGTTAAGTAAAGAAGTTATTTCAAAAGAGCTGAGGGGTTTATTGTTCCTGTGTACTTACGTGGTGTGGATAAAATAATATGAACAGAATAAAAATATTTCCACTGTGAGTGCCACTTAGATAATAAATATATTTAATCACAGAGGTATATCTTAGAAGGAACTACATCCTAAATCATTTAACTTTGTATTGTTCCCCCCACCTAGGGGGATAAAAGGTTGACAAATGGCAGGGGGCAAAGTATTTTTGACGGTTCACTATTCCTCCTAGAAGCCTCAAAGTTTCCTAATGTGTTTATTCAGAATTATTCTAACATGATATTGTTCTTTATGGTTGTCTGATTTGCTTATATGATGCTCTTCCCGTCTTAGGTGGAAAGCAGAATGAGTGCAATAGAGCTGTGTGCGTCTTTTTTTGATGAGCAGAAACTTTAGTGGAAATCTAATAACTTCAAACATAAAATATTGATTTTGCCCTTATTCCCGTGAATTCTTTTAATATTATAGCACCTTATATATTCACGATTACATGAAAGGCAAAATACAAGGTTAAAGTTTGCTTTCCAAATTATGATTGATTCATCCTTTGTGATGCTGAAGGTCAAATTCGTTTTACTGAGTAATTATAGAAATATTTAACATGACAAAATGCTCATTTTGCCTGGGATAATAATGAGCCAACCTGGGGCCAGTAGGAAAGCTATCTTTTTGTACTTTCAACTGTGTTCTTGATTTCCTCAGTCACATAGAAAATAGTGGAAATGTTAGTAGAATCCAAATATCTGAATTTATTTCTTTTCTTTTTCTCCCACAAGATGTAACTCTTGAGAGAATAAATCCTTCAAATAAGTACTCACTAGAACAATTCATATATGATAATATCACTAGGTCTAGATTCACACACCTCTCTGGGTATTTGTGTATCTGTGTGCTGTAGCAGAGAGCTACTCTCCTCAGCAACCCCTAAAAACAATTTCTCCTGAATATAACTGGAGCAGGCCAGCCCTAACATTTGCAAGGTGTGAAACAAGAGAACAAATGAAAGCACACATACCATAGTTCTTAATATTTAAACAATTGTAAATCATGCTAATAAACTGTTAATTAGAATATGTTCAAATCTCCTACCTTGACAAATATATCTCCCTAATGGCCTGGAAGAATTGATTTGAATTTAGTGCTCTTGGATTACTTTGAATTCCTCACTTAACATGATGATGCACATAGAACTTACCCCTGGTCCTTGTCTGCTTATCTTTCCTCACAGACTTAGTAAGAGGAGTCTTTGCTTGTGAGTATGGATATCCCACATCATATGTCAACTCTGCATCCGTACCCCTAAAGACAATTGCCTATTAATTTGGCAGTGGGCAAACCAGAGGAGAGGCCCAGTTGTGTTCTGAAATGTCTCAAATACATTTGGACAGCTAGTTCTAAGGTCTTGTGTACTTGGAACATAGTCTGAAGCTTTGGCATTCAACATATTCCCCAATAAGCAGCATCAGTGACCTGGGATCTTGTTAGAAATACAGAAACTCTGGCTGTACCTCAGAATTCATCAGAATCTGCATTTTAAAGGACCCCCATGATTCCAGTGTGCATCAGTGTTTGAGACCCATTGGTCTAAAAAATGACAACATATTTGTCACAAATGACAGCTGGGCACATCCCCTTACCTCTCAGACTTTTCTCCCCATGAGAACACTAACTTCCAAATCTAGGCTGTAAGACACATGAAGACCGCTCTTATTCACCAGTGTAGCTACTGACTGTGGGTTGTTTGTCTGGATAAAATCACAGACTAAAGCCATATATTCTAATAGAATAACTGTAATGCATCGTGCAATTCAAACATCCAATCTCTTACTTATAGGGAATAATGATGGTAATAGGAAACCTCGATTTGCACAAACACATGATTTTATTTGGTTATAGAAGTTTAAATATAAATATCTTGTTATTTGTTTTCTGCTTAAAGGCATAAACTAAAGTTCTCTTCTATATTTATAAATACATACATTTTACTATGTGAAGTACACAGGCAGCTGTTGATGATGGCCTAAATTCCAGCTGCATAAAATCACAAACTACAACACAGTTTCTTATGTTTAGCATCTACTACATTTCTAACAGTAAATATGACAGTTAAAGTTTTATCATTAGTGCTTTTATTTTGGTTTTAATTTACCTTGAGTCTTCATTCACTTTCTACTGACATTAGTCATGTATATATTGAAAAAAAAATCAATATAATGGCCACATTTATCCTCTCAGTTGCCTTGTATATACTTTTAAAATGACAATAGTAGTTGGTATCCTTTAAATTTTAATGCATTTTTAATTAAATATTTAGAAATATATATTTTAGCATATACCTTTAAGGTTTATGTAATGGTTGACATTTTTGTTTTGGCTGACACTATTTTTGATGATGATTATGAATTTTTATACCAAGAAAAATTAATATTAGAGGGCTAGCAATATTTGGCCTAAAGTTGTTTATGGACTACAATAATTAATTATGCAAAATATTTACATCTATAAATCACTTTTTCCCATTTTACATAATCAAGTATGATATCAAAATGTTAGTTTAGAAAACTCTAATTTGCTGTCAAATATCTATAAATGTAATATTTATTCAAATAACCCTCAACTGAATGAAAATAGTACTACATGCCACAAAAAAATTTTTTAATGATGATTAGATTTACTTGGTTAACAGAATGTTAACAACATTAATTAGGACTACTTATCTATTGGGATGCCTGGGTGGCTTAGTTGGTTAAGCATCCAACTTTGGATTTCAGCTTAGGTCATGATGTCATATTTTGTTGTATCAAGCCCATATCAAACTCTATGCTGACAGCACATAGACTGTTTGGGATTCTGACTCTCCCTCTCCCTGTTCCTCCCTCTCTCTCTCTCTTAAAATAAATAAATAAACTTTTTTTTAAAGGATCACTTATCTATAGACTAGAACATTCAAAATAATTTATAGTTAGAAAACTTAAAAGAATGCAGTTATAGTAAGTCAAATATAATCCAGCCAGTGTTGATTTTAATGTTATTATTCATTATTATTAATAATCTTTATATGTTAGGAGACACAGAAGCAAAGAAATGAAAGATCATGGAGATAAAAAAAGGTGAAACAGAATTAAAGTAACTAAAATTGTGTAAAGGGAAAGATATGCTAGAATACATTACTGCTTCATCTAAGAATGGAAAGTTTACTAGAAATAATATAATTCAAGATGAAAGAAAGGATATTTGGAAACTACATTCTTAGAAGGAAATAAGTATACAATTTTGTGATTTATTAGTAAGCATTATTGGATATGCTTAGTCTTCTTCTACTTATTGGAAGAGGAAGACATTTCAAAGCAAAAGAGATCAGTGTGTCAATATGAGAATATAGGATTGAAATGTGTGGATGACTGGGATATGCATAGTTCTGCTATTTCACCTTCAACGGTCTAGAGTTTCTGAACTTGATTTTACAAAAACTAGCAGTTATGAAACACAGAAACTCATGGACCATGGGCGTGAAATAGGCACCAGGTATATATTTACTGAAAAAAAATTATATATATATTTTTTTCCTCCACTCAGAATTCCATAATAAAACAAACAATACATTTAAAAATATGTAAAAGATTTGCACAGTCACCTCACCAAAGAAGATGTCAAAGTGGCAAATGAATCGAGGTATCACACCATTAGTGAAATGCAAATTAAAATCACAATGAAACTCCATTAAATACCTATTATAATATCTTAAATGAAAAAGGCTGAGCATGCTAAGTCTTGGCGAAGATGTTGGGGAACTGGAATTCTCATAAACTACTGCTTGGAATGAAAAATGCCATAATCACTTTGGCAAACCATTTGAAGGTTTCAACCATTTGAAATAATAAATTTAACTATCAATTCATCTAAAGCATCCTATTTATGCACAATCAGTGATTGAACAACTCCCTCTGGTTACTTATTCATCACCAGTTATTTTCTATTCCAATAATAGAATAGGTTGGTTTCTTTAACTGACAGAAAATAAATATTTAGTATATAGCCTGACTTCAACTCTTATTCCAATTCTAATCCATGCTTCCAGAGAGAGAGAGAGAGAGAGAGAGAGAGAGAGAGAGAGAGCGCATGCACTATGGACAGAATCCAACCCTCTCAATCATATGTTAGATCTCTGACACCACATGACTCCATTTGGAGATAGGGCCTTTAAAGAGGTAATTAAGGTTAAATGAGGCTGTAAGGATGGGACCCTAATCAGATAGGGCTAGTATTCTCATAAGAAGAAGATACACCATAAGTGTGAGTGCACTGAAAAAAAGTTGTATGAGGGATGTAATGAAGGGGGGCATCTGCAAGCCAAGAAGAGGAGACTCAGGAGAAACCAGCCCTGACAGCACTTTGATTTAGGACCTGTAGTCTCAGAACTGTAAGAAAATAAATTTTCATTGTTTGCACCATCCAGTTTGAGGTATTTTGTTATGGCAGTCCTAGTAGACAAATGCAGTGTGTATATTGTTCAATATTTAATATAAAATGCCAATAGACACTAATATACTATTTATAAAAATTTATATGGATATATTTCTTCATTTAATTTAATATTTATTGAACACCTACTGTGCTCCAGACACTTGCTAGGCCCTGGGATTCCAAACATGAGTGACATGACTTCTGACTTTGCTGAGTCCATGGAGTGTGTAATCCTTTCCCCCGTTATTTCAATTGTACATCTCCTGAGTTACATGGAATGACAACTAACTTTCTGTCCTTCTCCTTGACCTTCTCTGTTAGGATGTAAGCCCCTGAAGTTTGGTCCTTTTGTCTTTTGATTATTGCTGTATCCCCAGAGGTTAGTACCAGATTATAGTAACCCAACCTCCCCGCAAAAAGGCCAAAATAATGGCAAACATTTATTGTTTTATATAAATGATTTTCTAAGTTCATAAAATGTAAGAAAGTATATTTATTAAGAGTTATATTCTTTGTTATTATATTTATTAGCAAGTTTCTATCATTCTTGTATTAATATTTCACTTCAATGGGTAGAGAAATCATATATATGTTATTTGTCTCGCCATTTTGGAGTTAGGAAGACTGTATCAAAGGTATAACAAGAAGTTAAAGAGTTTTCTTAGGTCAGGGATTCTTGATTCTGGGTTTTCTCTCTATCTGTATCTCTTTCTCTTATCTCTCTTTCTATCTTTTTTTTTATTATTATTATTTTTTTTCAACGTTTATTTATTTTTGGGACAGAGAGAGACAGAGCATGAATGGGGGAGGGGCAGAGAGAGGGAGACACAGAATCGGAAACAGGCTCCAGGCTCTGAGCCATCAGCCCAGAGCCTGACGCGGGGCTCGAACTCACGGACCGCGAGATCGTGACCTGGCTGAAGTTGGACGCTTAACCGACTGTGCCACCCAGGCGCCCCTCTCTTTCTATCTTTTTATGACTATGTCTAGTATAGAAAATTCTAAACTTCCATATAGTAAATTATAATAATAAACACTACTATTTTATAATTCATTCCCCTTTTATTGTACTTTCTTTGTTTTGAAGTCTGCAGCTTGTATCTTTTGGGAAAAAATGTATACTAAAAATTCAAGGAGCCAAAACAATGCTTTTTTCCCTTCCTGATACAGAAATATTTTGCATCTTTATTTAAATTTTTCTTGACACAATTTATTTCAGGTTTCCTTCATACCTTGACTAAACTATTACAAAGCCCTCCTAATTGGTCTAATTTCCTTGTACTCTATACTGATGGCAAATTTCCTATCTTAGAATATAGTCAATTGTGTTAATACTTTACTCAAGAAAAAAAATTAACCATGATAAATAAATGTTTCTAGAACCTGCAAACTATGGTTCATTTAACTGACAGAAAGGTTATTTATGTTCCTTCATTTTCTCTTTTAGCTCTGACTGCCTTTACAATGTCCTCACGTACTTTAGAGTTCAAGGTAGAGGCGTGAACTCTATGTTCAAACTCTATGTTCAAATATTTCTATTTATTTTTGCTGTTACTAAAGTTTTAATTGTGCTCCTACCTCATTTCTGCTTATTGAGATACTACTTATCTCTTAAATTTTAACTCTCATAACACTCTCCTTCTAATAGAATACTCCCACCACCATAGTGGAAATGAACTGCCCCTCACATTTGATCCAGTCCATCCTGGTTTATAACTCTGCTACAACCTTCCCATATCATATTGCATTATAAATTGTGTTCTCTTTTGTGAACTTAAATTTCTCAAAGATCTTCCATGTTTCTGGGGAATAATAGTAGGAAATGGATTATATATATTTTTTCAACGTTTATTTATTTTTGGGACAGAGAGAGACAGAGCATGAATGGGGGAGGGGCAGAGAGAGGGAGACACAGAATCGGAAACAGGCTCCAGGCTCTGAGCCATCAGCCCAGAGCCTGACGCAGGGCTCGAACTCACGGACCGCGAGATCGTGACCTGGCTGAAGTCGGACGCTTAACCGACTGCGCCACCCAGGCGCCCCAGGAAATGGATTATATATGTTTGGTAAATTGACTTCAAGATATAAAATAACTTTATTTTAAAAATCTTGCACATAGAGGGGTGTAATTTTTAGTATGTTTTATTTTAGGTATGTTTTATAATAACATGTTAGAAACATACAATTTACCCCCTATTTAGTGATTGAAGTTCCTGATAATTAATATTTATGCATAAAATATTTTTGTTATTGGGTCAGTATACTCTTTTGCCTCTTGATATTCATTGGAAGTCAAATATATTTACTCTTGAAGTTGCCTTTAAGTTTATTATAAGTGTGATATCTACCTAAGATGATATTAATTAATAAGGATTAGAATATCTTGTGCATGTCTGTATGGAACTATGGTGTCACATACATACCAGGTGATAACCAAGTTGGCCAATAAATTCTAGATGATATATTCAAAACTTTCACTTCATTTTAAAAATTAAAGATATAGATTTTGGGCTATAGTGTCTTATCTCTGTGAAATATTTTCGTAAACAGAACAATATTATTAAGGTCTTTGTGACTATAATACAAGCTACAGATTCAAAATTCTAACTAAATTTGAGTGAGCCCTATTTATTGCCACCAACCTACTTTATGGTCTAAGTTTCTGATTGCAGGTAGGAGGCAGCTCCATTTAGCTACTCTGCCCATAATAGGAACAATATTGCCGCTAGATTATATCTGTCATAGATGAAAGAAATATATTTTTCTCCTTGCAATTCATTCATAGTTTTCTAGATCCATAATCCTCTAGGGACTGTCATGAATCGACATAATGTTCCCAAATGCTAGATATTGCATTTGTGTATGTGATTTAACTGAGAGACGTATAAAATCACATGCAGCTAAATAACCTCACAATGACTGTGCAGCTGTGAATCCTGAAAAATGTCAGTTTTCCCAGCTGAGGTAGATGGACAATATAATTAAAATAATCCAATCCCATGCCATTGTAATTGCATGTATGCTTAAGATCTTGGTAACAGTAAAACAAATGACCTGTTTTTGAATATTTGTAAGATAGCATGCAGAAACAATGAATGAAGATTAAGAGAAAATAATTACGTTTTTGTTGTGTTTCTTTCCTTCTTTAATGGCGATTATAAACTGCGTAATTCTTGGTGTAGTGCAGCTATTACTTGTTTTCATGGCAGTTGGTAGATATCAACATGGCCTTCCCCTTTCCCTAATAGTGCAGAGAGATTAGGATATAAAATAGGTTAGAAGCATATGGATAGACGGAGATTATTCGTTATGTTCTATTTCTTGGTGTGCTGGAATATTCCTCTTGTTTGCTATATAATCATTTATAACTGATGTGTGTGTACATAATTTTGTATAGCTCAAATATTATATTTAAAACTTTTATAAGAGGAAAAACAGGAAGACAGTTATTTATTTGCAACTTCTGTTCTGCAGTAATCACCAAACTTAATATGTGTGCTTTGCTGAGGAACTAGGGAGGTCCTGGAGGGCAGCATCTACCCAATCATTTGTACTTTTGTGTTGCCTTTTTACTGATTCAGTAACAGCTTAAAGTAAGATCAACTGTAGACATATTTGATACATCATTCTCACTGATCATATCTTGTGATTCCCCTGGCCTAGTATCGACTACAAAAGTTTAAAGTAACAGCCATTACAGGGCTCCTGGATGACTCAGTCGGTTGAGCATCCAATTCTTGATTTTGGCTGGGTTCATGATCTCACAGATCGTGGGATTGAGCCCTGCGTGGGACTCTGCACTGATGGCATGGAGCCTCCTTGAGATTCTCTCTCCTCTTCATGCTCTGCCTTTTCCCTGCTCTCTCTCTCTCTCTCTCTCTCTCAAAGATAAATAAATAAAATTTTAAAAAGATAAAGCAATAGCTATTTTATCACAGCTCATGATTTTCAGGATCAAGAATTTGGACAGGTCAGTACTGGCAAATTCTGCTTTTTATGGCATCAATGGAAGACGGTCACTGATACTCAGCTGTAGGGAACTGATCTGTAGGGTCCAAGAAGTTTCACTCACAACTGACATGTCTGGTCAGATGCTCGTGGCCTCTGTCGCATATGTGCCCTAGGATAGTCAGACTCATGTGAAGGCTCAGGCTTCCCAGACCCAGTTTTCTAGAGACTAGGATGGAAGATGCATGCCTTTGTAGCCTCTGAGGTCATGTGGCATCTCCTTTGCTGCCTTCCATTAGGCAAAGTGGTGTTTATTCAGATTCAAAGATTTAGAGCATAGATCCGCCTCTCAATGGAAAGAGTGTCAAAAATTTTTCAGCTGTGTTTAAACATATATTTAGCGTTCCATTTTGTGCCATCATTATATAAATTCCACATATTCATCTATTTTCCAGTCATTTTTCCTAAAGGTCTCTGCATATCAGGTCCTAAACTGGTGAATTCTACCGGGACCCATAAGGAAGCTTTGGTTAGAAGTGCCCTCTACTTTCATTTATTCATTTCTTTTTCTTTATATATTATTGCCACCACTAAACTCACTTTCATCTGTATGAATTGGTTTGTTGTACAAGACTAGATACATATTTCTGTCTATATGTAGCCAGCAATTTCTCATTTGGTATAGCTGCCGTTGGGGGGGAAATCATGGTCAAAGGTTACTTTGCTTTAGGTATCATGGGGTGTGTTGCCTGCAACTTTAGCAAATGTATTTTTATCCTTGAAATTCATCCCCAGCCTCACAGGCAGTGTTTACTTTATATTTTTATTGCTTTTCTCCCATCTGCATAGAACCCCCATGCCAAACCTGCTAGCACCTCTGGCTTACAGTCAGAAATGCAGCCCATTTACTCTCTGCACAATCCCTTTATGCCTTTCCCCCTTGCTTTCCTTATCCTTCTACTACTGGCTCCTTCTATTAGGCTATTTTTTTCAGCCTTTTGATATCATACTTTCTTTACTCTTTAAAAACTTTTAATTTTTTTAAGTTTATTTGAGGGAGGGAAGGCGGGAGGAGGAAGAGAGAGAAAGAGAGAGAGAGAGAGAGAGAGAGAGAGAGAGAGAGAATATGAGGGTCTCAATGCGGGGCTTGAACTCACGAACCATGAGTCATGACCTGAGCTGAAATCAAGAGTCAGTTGTTTAACCTACTGAGGCACCCCTCACTTTATTTATTTTTATCTGGTTGACAACTAAAGGGTTAAAAAGTTGCTGTTTTTTTATTTGTTTTTGGAAGTCTTAAAAATAACCAATTAGGTCCTGGCATCTTACAAAGGTGAACAAAGAAGTTTGTTTATGTTTTTGCTTCTTTGTTTTGAGGATCAGTGTGTTCATCAATTTCAGCATGGTTGATGTGTCTTCATCCACTGGAGTAATTATTCAAATAGTCAAATATTTGACTAATGACTGCCTCTTCAATTCTTTTGACATAAAATCATCAGACATTTATGGCTTTCTAGCTTTCTGGACCATACATTTTTTTGCTCCCTAAAAGCTATTTATTCAATAAATCTTGTTTTCTTGTTTTCTTTTCATGGAAATGTATTTAGAAACCTCAATGAGAGTACTAGGGATGCTCAGTGCGACTAGATTTGCATTTTTCCTGGGTTTTTTCAATGGCAATACACACATACACATATAAATGCATACACACACACACACACACACACAAACACACACCTGTTTTTAAGACAAAATACATTGTCTTTATATTGATACTTCTGACTCACATTTTGAGCTAGAGAGATTTTATTTACTATTACTAATCTTACCCCCCCTTCTCTGTTGCCAAAAAAGGTGATGCAGTTTTTATTTGTCAATAAAAAGGCAGAAGGGAGGAGACAAGAAACTTTTGTCAGGGAGCCCTTTCCTCAAATCCCAAAAAGCTAAAGGCCATTCAGATGATTTACAGGATTAGCAATAAGTGAAAATGCCGGACTCCTCTACCTGTTCTAGCCTTTTCTCCACTCTGCTCCTTGATGATTAATAATCTTTTAATGAGGTCAGTGTTCCACTGCACAGAGATAAAAGATTACTGGGTACACATCTAGTATATGTAACAAAATGTCTAAAATCTATTCATGCTAGGAGAATAATCAGTTTACCAAAACAAGGGAAAATGACTTATCAAAGTTTTTCTTGTTTTCAAATGGGGTGAAGGAGCATATCTTCAGGTGAGTCAGACTCCTACTTAAGGAGCAATATGGAAGAGAAAGGAGAGTTTGAGAATTCTGAACTTATACTTCCTGATCCTCAGTTCTTGAGGTTTTACTGCCCAGTTACACATAAAACCTACAAGGGGCCTAGACAGTGAAGAGAAAGAGCTGATTGAAAAAAGAGATAAGGATTTATATGGTTGAAAGGACACATTGAGTAATAAGATATAAACTTTGAAAGACTCAAGGGTTTTTCAAAACCTGTCCCTGTTCACATTCAGCAGAACATGGGCAGCCCAGAATCCCATCTCGCACCCTAATGCAGTCTTATACTATGCAATACAGTAAGAACATCCTCATTCAAAATTCATTGAAGGGTTTCCTGGACACCTTCTATGTCTGCTTTGTAAGCACTCTTCACTTGCCAGTCCTGTCCAGAATAATTAATGTAGGATATTTAACTAGTCTTTTTTTTTTTAATATATAAGGAGTCAACTTGTTTTTAATAAAGCTTCAATCTGAGAAGGTCCACTGGTCCAAACTGCACCTTAGATGAGTCAGTATTACGTAGGTGTCTGTAATCACTTGGGTATATGGGTGTTTTTTTCCCTTACATTTTAAATGTATATTCTGGTACATGTTGTTTATTCTCATATATATATATATATATATATATATATATATATATATATATATTCTTGTTTGTTTGTTTGTATGTACAAGGGGTCAGCTCCTGATTACTGGCTCCTTGGGGCCTTCATTATGTGTCCTCTTAAACTGCATTTGTTGAGATATTTAGTAGATCTTGTCCTACAGATCTATATCTATATCTGTATCTACATCTATATCTATACACATGGTTTATCTTTTTAGGACATTTTAGCTGCAAGACACCGAGACTTATTGCTTCTCCAAAGGAGGAAAAGGAGGAACACAAGGCACATCCTAAGGAACCTTATCATCTCCATCTTTCCTGTTTGTAGTCCATTTTCCGTTCTCTTTCTAGTTTGGCTTCAGCTATGTACAGCGTAAGATGTTTCAGTTTTGGCTCCCTGGTCACAATCTCTTAGTTAGCCAAACACCTATTTCTGACAGAATCTGGCTGATCATTTTTAAAGCAGGTCACTCACATTATATATCAAGTATGACAAAGGAGTAAATGATTGATGTATACATTGATATATTGATATATCAATAAAAATATGAGTAGGGCAGGAATTTCCTTTGGGGAGGAGTATACTATTCTTGTCTCCAGATGAGAGGTGGAGTGCGGGTGGGAATCAAGTGACTTTAAATATGTCTAATACAACATCTATTTATATAGCTGTTATGTGATATATTTACACTAGTCTTTTTCCTTTTCTACTCTAATGGAAAACTTAAAGTTTGCATCACTATTCCCTTAAATACTTTATACTTGGGGAATTTGTTTCCTACAAAACCAAACAACTCAGTGTTAGATAAATTGGAAAGGTACCTGAACTATTTTATATCAATTTGTTTAGAGTATGCAGGTGTGCTAACTTTTTTTGATCGTTCTTCAATCAGATACAATGGACAGGGGACGTACAAAACAGCCACATTATTATACAGACAAAATTTGGCAAAGATCTTGTTATTTTCATCTTTTATTTCCTCAGAGTTAAGTGTAGTACTTGATACATAGCAGGTATTCTACCTTTATTTATTCAGGAAACTTCCTGAGTGCCTATCAAACACTGAGTTCTGTATGAGGAAATGGGTTTCTGGTAGTGAAGAGAAAATACAAAGCCTCCAATAGAGGAACAGCAAGGATACACATAATTTCTCTATGAGGTCATAAAGACTACAATAAAAATAGCATAGTTTCCATGCCTTTACTAAGTGCCAGGCTGTGTTCTGTGGGCTTTATATGTATTGATTTATTTACATTTGTATTATAATTCTATGAATTAAACACTGTTGTTCTCATCCCATATTAGTGATGAAAAATTTGAGTACAAAGACGTGCTGTATCTTCTTCAAGCTCACATCAGTAAGTGATGAGGGCTAGTGTTCTAAACCTGGTGTTAAATGCTTCTAGTAAGTAAATGTGCTACGTGAACATGACATGAAACACTGCATAGGCCATTTTAATTTCAAAAATTGATCATCTTGGAGCTCCTGGGTGGCTCAGTCGTTTAAGCGTCCGACTTCAGCTCAGGTCATGATCTCGCAGTTTGTGAGTTCGAGCCCTGCATCAGGCTCTGTGCTGACAGCTCCAAGACTGGAGCCTGCTTCGGATTCTGTGTCTCCCTCTCTCTCTGCCCCTCCCCCACTCACACTCTGTCTCTCTCTTTCTCCCAAAAATAAACATTAAAAAATTGATCATCTTGCAGAGACTTAATTCTTGAATTTCCATTCTTTCCGTGGTGATTTTCCAGTTTGTTTATATGTACAAGGAGTCAGCTCCTGATTACTGGCTCCTTGGGGCCTTCATTATGTGTCCTCTTAAACTGCATTTGTTGGGATATTTAGTAGATCTTGTCCTACAGAACCTCCTGCCATTTGTGAGCCTGGTTCACTAAATATTCAACAATATGAGAAGTCTGGTATCTAACCCCTCAAACTTCCCTTTCAAAAAGCCTAAGAAAAAAGAATCTAATTGGAGTCTAATTTAACTCTGAAAAATTTATTCTGTCATTACATATGGATTTCCCCCCTCAGATTTTATCTTTGATTATTTATAATGAATCATTTCTCATATAATTTGCTCATTGTGTCATAAAAACCTAGAAAAAGTATCCATGAAATATGTATACTGCTGTTAGTATGACCTCAGATTTATATCTTAAAAAATGTTGCTTCGAACTATATTCACACAAATAAGGTCCTTTCATGGATTCTTTGCCATTTTATTTTCCTTAGTAAATCTAATAATATGATTAGAGTTGCTCAGATAATCTTCCATCTCAAGGTTTTATTCATTTCTGATTCATTGTGTCTATTATTAAACCCAGCTGTTGATGTTTTTGAACAAACTGATTTCTGAATTAACTCTACATTGTATTCTATAATAACCCCACTTCAGTATTATCATGGGTTGCTCCCAATTTACTTTTAGATAATTAAAGCCTCTCTTTATTTCTATCCAACTTGCCTGTTTTATTTCCCAGAACACAAGGATGTGATTTCATTCATGTTGCTCTAGGGGTCTAAAGTTGATAATCATTTTTCTACATCTGCCCTCATCAGTGTCTGCTTGCAATGTACATTGCAGTATCTCCATCCCTTGGCTTTCTCTCATTAGCATTCACATTCCCACTGATATATTGTGTTTTTCTGCCACAAGCCATTCCTTGTTGTTTTCTATAAAGGTAGTACCTTTGCATCAGAATTGTCCTAATTTCCCTAGCATAATAGATATTTTCCTTGTATTGACTTGTTTATGATGATTATTTACATATGAATGCATTGGCTTCAGACTTGATGACATCTATTACAGAAATATGAAAAATATATACATTTCTCAATAGCTGAATAAGCAATTCACAAGTTGGTATAGGGAGAGAAGAAAATCTAGGTCATCACAAAAAAAAAAACAAACCCTTGCTTATTTGTCTTTTATTGTCATGATGAAAATTCTAAACATATTAAATTTATATATTATTTGATAAATCAGAACAAAATAAAAGTGGCTTGATAATTTTCATATCCAATATATTCTAGTGGGTATTCATTTATAGAATGTCACAGCTATAATTATATATATATATATATTGTATATTTATATAAGTATAGGTATATTTGATATTTGATATAATTTACAGGTTTAATTTATATTTTATATACTTTAATATTTACTTACTCTATTATTTGGTAAATTGGTTAACTTACCAAATATTTACCTGTAAAATGACAAAATAATCATTGAAAGACTTTGCGGAATTGCTAGATCTCTGTAGCTGTGATTTAGAACTGATGTGTCCAGGGAAATGTCTTAGATTTTATACATTTCCTTCTATAGAGTACCATTTTTTCCCCCAGGAAGACTTTGTCGTTATATAGTTTTATTGTAAAATAAGCATTGACGAGTATAGTTGATGTAGTTAAGATATTTCCATGGAGGTAAAAGTCATTATTCTTATTATATACCTGTATTATTTTGTTATTTGAGATCTTTCTTACCTAATCGCGCTTTTTTTAACCTGAAGAATCACATCTACGTTGTAAAGTTCATATGCCCAGAAAACAGTAAGACACATTTTGAGATTGTATAGATGAATTTAACATTATACAGTCATATAAGAGCACCTCATGTTTATCTCTTGGAAACACCCAAACATCTATACTTTCCCACAATATTTACCAAGAAAAATACAACTTCCTTTACCTTAGCATTTTTAAAACAATTTATCAGCATGATTTGCCTTTTAAAGAATATGATTTCCTTCATTCTTAATTTTTCAAAACTGCATGCATTTAAAAAGAATTAGAGTTAAAATATCAGTAATCCAGATTTTCCTCTTACTTGCCAACACTCCCCACCCATGTGTGATATATCATAAGAATCACCATAATTACATATGAAGGGTATTTTGGAAAGCTTGATATTTTACTACAGGAGGACTTGGGTAAATACTTTCCTAAAATTTAGGGCTCTTATTACTTTTTGGTAGAACAGAAGGATGAGATTATAGTTATTTTCTACTTTTAGAATTTCAGATATTTGATTTGAAGATGTGAACAGTTTGGGTACTGATATCTAATGTCAAGAAAATTTTTCTGTACAGTACCTGGGATATCATACATTCTCTATACTATAAACATCTCAAATCTTTTTAGTACGTATAAAGATGCAGATACAAAAATAAAGTTAATTTTTACAGCCATAATGATGACAATTCAATGTGCAATACAATCTATTTTTTCTTTAATGTTACTGAGGGCTCAAATGACAGTGAACTTAATGTTTTCAGAAACAGATTGGATAGATGGTGACCAAAATATACACAAGTTTTCTATGGGGAAATTAAAATAAAATAAGGTTGAATGTGTGGGACACTTTAAATTATGAGAATTCCTGTGTATTCTTCTTTGACAGCTCTCTCTAGCCTTTGGATTCTAGCCTTTTGTCTCATACAATTATCAATTTTCACGTAAAAACCTCTCAACGTGTGTAACTCAGTGATATTTTCTTTCAGTCAATGAGAACTAGAAAATTTGTTATAACGTCTGTTCATAATCTTTAGTAAAAAATTAGGTCTCCACATCATTGAGGTCTTTACAAGAGTATTATAACAGTTCCAAACATTTGATATTTTTCAACTCAGTTTTGGCTTTTTAGTTTATAATTTCATCAATGATTCCAGTTCTCACTTTCCAAGACCAAGAATTAAGTTGATGAGTTAAAGCCACTTATTCTGAATTAAGTGGCAATCAATATTTTCACCTGTTCCTAAACATAATTTTTAGTTTAAATTTGAAACAAAAAAGTTATTTTTGACAATTTCTTTTGGCATTCAAGTAGGTTAAAATGTTATCTATCCTCTTCTGTAAATGTCAGTGAAAAATGTCAACTTTGAACCAGTGACACTACATTACATTCTTTGTGTGTTTTGCCGCTTTACATACAAGGTTTTTCTTATAGTTTATTTCTCCCTAAGAGGCGGCACTTTGTTAATATGGCTGTGTACAATATTCTGACAAGTGCTGAACCTACGCTAACAAAAAAATGGTTCTTATTTATGATGTGTCAAATTACTGTTCTGAGAGTAGACCTTTTAGGTTGCATTCAGCCTTTAATTTGACTGAATTTAAATGGCATAAAATGCCTTTTAGTTGGGCCTTGGCTGGCATATTATATATCTCATTTCAATGAAAAACATTCACATGCAAATATGGTTTGTTTGGAGTGAGGACAAATGCAACTCTCATGACTGATGAAGGCTTTTGATCACAGTTCTACAAACTGAAACCTTGAAAAAGAAGAGGCTATTTGGACCGGCATCTGCAATCCCATGAATTATTTAGTTCACATTATTCATAAATCTCTTTGAAGAGGAGGTTTTATGAGGTTCTAAGGAGGAGTCGTCATAGTTGTGTTGCCAGCTCCAGTGTTCGCTGAAGTGCCTGTCTGCATAGGAACACTTCCTTTAAATGTTTTGTTCTATGTAGCCTGAAAAGTGTATTACCTGAGTAGTCTAGTAAATCTCTCAAGAAATGGAATCTGATGCCCATCTTTTCCTCAAGCCACCCACCATTGAATCTAGTAAAAGGAAAGATGGAGTAAGCATAATATAAAGCAGTTCACATAGATTATAAGTACAAGTGGATAGATTACATCAACAGAACACATTTCTAACCAGGCTCCAGAGCAGAGCAAGCTCAAAGCTCTCCTTCCTTCAACACCATGATCCTTCTTTCCTCCATACCTATGCACTGATGCAGCTGCCTGGAAGGACCTCCCTCTTCTCTTCTTCCGGATTCCCAACCAGCTTTCCAACCAGCTTTGTTTAGCTGGTGAATTAACTTTTCTCAACTTAATCCCTCGCCTAGTTTTACACTTCCATTTCTTTTGAACTACTGTTCAAAACAAATTATGCATTTGTTTCCTTTTCTAGAAGATAAGGTCTCTGAGGACAGGGATCTTGTAGTAATCACATTTTTGTTCCAGAGCAACATCATCCTTGTAATTTATAGGGCATGTTCAATAAATGACTGTTAGATTATCTTCACTTGATTTACCGCCAAACTGCATCTCTTCAATGGAACAATGGGTATGTCTTATATTGTTTCCAGTTTTTATTAAGGACTATAACTTCAAAATTATTACTCAACTTGAATTATTATGGACGGTTTAATACTGGTTACACTTTAGGAAGAGCATCCTGTTAGGGGTCGTCTATTGGCTTTCAACTGGCACAGGGGAGTGTCATGTTCAGAACTAGTTTCAGAGAATGAATTACAGCACTTAATTACAATTTGCTCATTTGAATTTTTAAGTAATGCTTTAGAGTTTTAAAATTAATGGACAGTTGCAGTTTATGTTGCCGAATATCTATCTTTCCCTGTATTTAGAGTGCACATTATTTGATAATCAACGCTGGGAGGGAGATTAGACCAGGTAACCTTTAATGGTCTCTTCCAACTCTGAGATTCTCTGATTCTCTGAAATCATCCCAGGTGGGATTTTAGGTTTAACAGTGGATTCAAATGCAAACAACCTGAATAAATTTACTTACAGTTTGTTTAAAAATCCTGAGAACTGACTTTATCTTTTCTCTAAAATATATTTTCTTGTAAAACGCTGGGACTTCTCAACATGTTTATTAATATGTATGTATAACATAGTTTGTGAGAGGGACGCCTGGGTGGCTCAGCCGATTAAGCTTCCAGCTTCAACTCAGGTCATGATCTCGCAGTTCTTGGGTTCAAGCCCTGCATCAGGCTCTGTGCTGACAGCTCAGAGACTGGAGACTGCTTCAAATTCTCTGTCTCCCTCTCTCTCTACGCCTCTCCTGCTCACGCTCTGTCTCTCTCTCTCTCTTTCTCTCAAAATAAATAAAACATTAAAAAGTTAAAAAAAACAGTTTGTGAAATAATGAAAAATAGCATCATGACAAGAACATTTTCTTTATTGGTTAGTTGTATTATCGTTCCATAGATAAGAGGAACCAGTTCCTAGGTAGTGAAAGTCAGGATGTATAACAGAAAAAGTTCTTGTGACTGAATTAAGGTTACCTATTGACATTTTACTGATTAAGATAAACTATATTTGGAAGTTTGTTTCTTCCAAATACTTAAATAAGGTCAGTTATAATACTCCATTCAGAGAATATTTGACTCCGTTGAAAAATATGGATAGCCCAGACCATATTAGTGTTTTTCTTTTTTTCAATTGCTGCCCATGTTTATTAAGACTATATTTGATACAGAAATCTAGGTCATGTTGTTTTTTAATTCATTTATATAATACTTCTAAAATAACTTTAAAAATACCTTTTAAAAAATTCTAATGTCCTCAAGCTGGGCCAGGTTATGGTGCATTTAATGTACTTTTTTTGTTTGTCTTACAATAGAATCGTGAGACCCTTATATCTCAGAAATGTCTGAGATCATATCTCTGAGAAATCCACAAAATGCTTTGTGGATTTCAAGTTTAGATGTAGTAATAATATATTCTCAATTGCTCATCATCTGTTTCCATGCCTTACATAAAAAGTTAATATCTCCCAAACCACAATGTCCACCCTAAAATTCATGTTATGATTAACATTCCTATATCAGTCAAGGAAAAATAGTATTATTTATGGACCCAGAGTGTTAGATAGAAGGTAATGAAAATTTTCTGGAAAATAAATTATACAAAAATCCCTGACTATATCAATATAAAATAAATGTTAAATAGAAGACAAAGCCAGAGAAACATAGGAAAAGAAGATGACACTGAGGTTCTCCATAAGACCCACTGTAATCAAATATTAACAGCCCAGTATTTATCCACCTACTTACAATTGATTCAATAATGTGATTTATTTTCCTGTCACTTATTAAGAATGTAACTAAAATAGTATTGATGTGTCAGACAGACTTGATTATATTAAATTATAGTGAAAACTACTGGAGATCAATTCTAAAGAACTTGGAAATGACATTTCTATTTTTTTTTAATTTTTTAATATGAAATTTATTGTCATACAACACCCAGTGCTCATCCCAACAGGTGCCCTCCTCAATGCCCATCACCCAATTTCCCCTCCCTCCCACCCCCCCATCAACCCTCAGTTTATTCTCAGTTTTTAAGAGTCTCTTATGGTTTGCCTCCCTCCCTCCCTCTCTAACTTTTTTTGTTCCTTCCCCTCCCCATGGTCTTCTGTTAAGTTTCTCAGGATCCACATAAGAGTGAAAACATATGGTATCTGTCTTTCTCTGTATGACTTATTTCACTTAGCATAACACTCTTCACTTGATCATATTCTCTTCATTTGGTTTATGGAGGGATGTACTACTGTAAATAGGCAACTATGTACTGCTTAAATTAGCATGCCTTAAATACTGAATGTATGTTAAATGTGTGTATCCTGGGTCTGAGCTCTTTTAGTGTCAATGACTCAATTTCAGGGACTCATGACCCCATCTGAAGTATAACTCAGGATGAGATCAGAGAAGCAGCAGTGGCTGTGCACAAAATTCTGGAAGTCACTTTTCACCTTGCTGGAGCTCCTCTTTGGGGTGATCCAGTAGAGGACAAAACCAAGTAATTCTTGATCACATGCTCATGCATGAAGGAGCTTGACTTTGCCAGTCACACCAAAGTGATTGCTTTTGGATCCCCTGGGAATTGAACAAGTTACCTAACCTATGCTGAAGCAGATTAGATAGATTCCCTTAAATTATTTCCAAGCACATTTTCTATTTACACAGCTCTTCCAGAATTAGCCCATATTCTAGCAATTAAGAGTTAGGAAACAGAGATTCTATGTTCACTTCATAATTATTTGCTGGAATGCTATAGGCATATCACCACATGGTTCTGGTTTCACATCTCTATTTATACATTTTCTCAAAAAAATATCTTATTTTTTGTTAAACATCTTTTCTGTTTCTGCCCCTTAACTCATCTTTTTTCACTGTTGTCCCTAAGCCAAAGCTGAAAACTGTTGTACTCAGTATAAGCCCCAGGTAGTATTGATTCTCTTATTTTACATCAGTGAATACCAGTCATCCATTATAATAATTGCAAAACTGTTGTAAGTCAATAAATGTGCTGACTAGAAGATGCTTGGGTTCTCTAACTGAAAACTATTCTTTTTTTTTTTTTTTAATATATGAAATTTGTTGTCAAATTGGTTTCCATACAACATGAAAACCATTCTTAATATTAATATGGAGTCCAACAATGATTCTTCCTAGATAAAAATAAAAGTAATAATTATGGTAGTATAATATGAACTGAATAAACTGTTTTATGTGCATATGATTATGCAAAATTATTACATAATATTATATTCTATGTACGCAGATGTACACATATGTATATACACAATAGAGGATGTTTATGTCATATAATTTTCTCACATTGCCTTCTGCCTTATTAATGGTTATATATGACAACTCGAGAATTTTGGTGGCTCAGAAAGTATTCAAATAAGCATATGTATGTAGTTGCTTTACAATTTTGCCATCAGTATTTATAGGCATAAAAGAATCACTTACTTTGCATATGTTTAAATTAGTAAAATAGAATATATTTTCAGTTGAATTATGAGTAAAAATTCTAATTAGAGTAGTAGAAAAAACTGAAAATATGATATCTAGAAAATGGAAATGCATGGGGCGCCTGGGTGGCGCAGTCGGTTAAGCGTCTGACTTCAGCCAGGTCACGATCTCGCGGTCCGTGAGTTCGAGCCCCGCGTCAGGCTCTGGGCTGATGGCTCAGAGCCTGGAGCCTGTTTCCGATTCTGTGTCTCCCTCTCTCTCTGCCCCTCCCCCGTTCATGCTCTGTCTCTCTCTGTCCCCCCAAAAAATAAATAAACCTTGAAAAAAAAATTAAAAAAAAAAAAGATAATAGGAAATGCAATCAATCTCATTGATGTTGGGCATTAGTTTTCTAAGTATTTCTTTATAAAACATTTCTTAAATCTAATAGTGTCCATGCAATGAACAATCTGAACGATGAATATTAAGTTTATCCATTAAAATTAGACACTGAGGGAATAATATGAGACTAATCTTCAACACTATATTTTATTCCAGTAATAGATTCAGGATAATATAAAATAGCTTCCTGGGTTAGTAACATAGATATAAAATATAACTTCAAAGGATAGTCATGTACTTTATTTATTGAGAACCTTTTATTCTGGTAGTGCCTCAAAGCTTTCATAATAATATATGACTGATACATCTAAGGGTTTGCATTTATGTTGTAGTCTCTTCTAGAGGCATGAGTTTGAGTCCAATTTTTTACAAAGTCTTGAAAACTTATCCCTATTCCTATCACAGTGAAAGTCATAAGCCTACAGGGAAGTATGGAATATAGCATAAAAAAAAGAGATTTATAAATTGGTAGTGACTCATGAAACTTAAAGAGATTCTTGAGAGCAAAAGAAGTAAATATAGAATAAGGTAGTGTAAATATCTTATATGTAAACTATCAGTTTTAGAAGCATGGAAACAAAAAGAAAAAGTTCTTAATACAAAATAACTGTTATTTTGATACATACAATTAATTCAGAAGTCAAATGATTAGTTCATAGAGGAAATTAATGTGTCCTACATTTTAAAGTCTAAATTTCATAAGCCAAAATTATTTCAATAGTGCCTGTTAGCCTTACACAAAACATAAATAATTTACTCACATGACAAATTTACCACATTTAAATATAAAAAATATACAGTCAATACTTTACTGTTTTATATACACTATTATATTTAATCATCTTATAAGAAAAGTCATGTAGAAAAAAGGTAATATTTAAAACAGAAATAAGCTTAGATGTTTAACTGAATAAAGATTTTAAAGATTTTTTTTTAATTTTTTTTTTCAACGTTTATTTATTTTTGGGACAGAGAGAGACAGAGCATGAACGGGCGAGAGGCAGAGAGGGAGGGAGACACAGAATCGAAAACAGGCTCCAGGCTCTGAGCCATCAGCCCAGAGCCCGACGCGGGGCTCGAACTCACAGACCGCGAGATCGTGACCTGGCTGAAGTCGGACGCTTAACCGACTGCGCCACCCAGGCGCCCCAAAGATTTTTTTTTATTATCAGAAATTTCAATCATATTACTAATCAATAAAGAGAAAATATAATAAGGAACATGCCTCCCAAGATTACTTTGTAAAGAATCCCTGGCAATAGATCATCTTTTTATAGATGTTTACTTTTATAAAAATATAATGACTTAAAAAATAGTCAAATCGTATATCCCACCTAAATATTAATATAATTCTTTAATATCATAAAATATCGAGTGCTCATCAGACCCAAAGTAGTTTGCACATGGCAATTGTTTTGGTATGTCCCTTAGATTCCCCTTCCATTTTTTTTCTCTTTTTCCCCCTGAAATCTATTTGCTGAAGGCACCAAACGCCAAAATTGCCTGTGTGTGGTTCCCAATATACAAGATTTGACTAATTGCATTGACTTGATGTATTTTTTTGTCCCCTGTTTTTATTGTACATTGAAAGTTCACTGTAGAGACATGATCCCATCCAAATTTAATTATTCTAGCAAAAACAAAACAAAACAAAACTTTTCAAATAGTATTGTGTCCTTTTCCATGGGAAAGGTATGTAATGCCCAGTAGTCTCCCTTTAGTGATGATAGCATGAATGGTGGTTGCTACCTACATACGAGAACTTGTTAGGAACTACGGAATGGTGGTTTTCAAATTCTATTATTTCCTCTTTACTCAGGGACTGGCGTATTTGTATGAAGAGAAATTTCCACCCATCAAATATTTGGTTACTTTGGTGTATAACTTCTCTCACGAACATTTCTTTCTCAAACGTCATTTTTCATACTTGTTTCCCACTGTAAAATTTGTGTTGTTGAGAAAGAAAAACTTGTGAAAGAGATTAGATTCTGTCACACATTTTCAAGTCTTCACATTCTAATGAGCTTTATAGGGAAATGCTAATGTTTAGACCATGTTAGTTGATAGCTAAGAAACACGTTATTTTAAATAAGCTTCAAGTGATTAGTGAAATAATGTGTTTAGCTTTGTGTTTGATGGTGGGAGAAAAATGAGAAAAGGGGTAAAGTACGTGGTTATCTAGACCTGAAATGCAATTAGTTTAATTTCCATGTCTTGAAAGACTGTAATAATGTGGCAAACATCTGATAAAATAAATGTCCTACTACTTCCTTCCCCTTTTCAAATCAGCATGATATCCTTCTTTGTAAAAAGATATCAAACTCATCTGGCATTGGTTAGCACTACAATGCTGTGCTATATCTAATGATTGCATTTTCATGTAGCAGATTTTAACATATGTGCCTGGTGTTTTGGTTATAAATTTGTGAATGGCTTTGTGACCTAGAAAAAAGAATTATCCTCTGTGGATCTCAGTTTCGTAATGTTTTGGATCTCTTAGTTTCATTGTATTTCTTCTAGAAAGTAGTGATAGTGTATTCTCTTTCATTTTTGCAATGTACACATATACATGAGTAACTTTTTCATATTTAAAAAAATTACATTGTACATTATCTATCATTGGCAATGTTTTATTATTTATTTATTTTTGTTTCATTGTAGAAATTTGGTGCAAGGGAAACATCTACTATATCTGAATATGAAGTCATAGATGTCAGTAACTTCTGTCTCCTTGGAAAGTCTAAACACTTTCTAACTTCATGATTTCCATATTAAGAAACAATGATGCTTTATATATAAATTTGCTTATGAAAGGAAGAATACAAAACACTAGGCTAAAATATCAAAGTATTTTGAAAAAATCTACATAGTCTTAAATGAAAAGGTCCATACTGCTTTAGCATTTCCTCCTTGTGAATAAATACCAGTAATATCTTTGCTATTTACTTACTGTTTCATTGCTAAATAATTTTTCAGCAAGACTTTCTAAAGGTAACCACAAATTCCATATGTTCAACACTATTTATACATTGCAGATACTAATAAAATATATCACTCTTTTGTTATGACAGTAGATCTTAAAATAAGAAGTAGGAATTAAAAGAAAATGTGACTAGGTTATATCAATTTTGAGGTAGGTAAAATTTTTCTATTCTCCCCTGAGAATGTCCACATGCCGTATTTATAGTTCTTGTACTTTATTGTGAGAAACACTGTCTTAGATTCACAAAATTCTTCACAAAATTGTTAGTGATAACTTTCAAATAGAAAATCAACGAATTCAATGAGAAAATTGTTAACATAACCAACTAATTGTATTTTTACTTTTTGATCATTTGTATTGGAGTTTTTAGAGGTAACCCTTACTAATATAATACCTAATATTCATTAACTACTCAGCAATCATATGTAACTAGCTATGATAATTCTATTATTATTCACATTTTTCTTCAAAAGCACAAGTTTTCACATTATTCATGTAATTTTTAGCAGTTACAAATTTAATACTATAATAATCTCTGAAAAAATAGTACAAACAACTGTAATGTTACAGTTACAAATGACTGCTTTTAGTATAAATGTGAAGAAATATTGATATCATCTCTAAAACTTTTCTCTGGCCAAAGTACCTTTATTTCCTTTCTTTTCGTTTTAACTATGAATGTTAAAATTGCATTTTTAAGATAATTTTCATCCCTTTTGGGTGGTGTGCAATGTGCACTTTACAATTGACTTATAATTGGGCTATGCTGACAATGGAAAATCTTACAAGTATTGAACATGACATTTATGGCAGTATTGCTGTCATCTTGGCTTCTTTTATTGAATATGCAGAGAATTATAATTGGGCTAAGAAGCCTGGTAGCCTGGCCTCTTTCCAATTATATTAACCAGCCTAGTCTAGTATTAGCTGCCTGAACACACAGAAACAGGCAGAGAGCTTTTGTTTTCCTTTCTATTCTATGTTGGTTTCTACCCTGTAATTTAAGAATACAATCATCTGCCTTCATGCAATGTTTGAGAACTTTCAATTAATCACCTCCATTCCACTGAGAAATGTAAAGATTTACCTTCTCTATTTTTATTTCTTTATTTTTACCTAATTTAATATGAATTTTTATGAAATACGGGTTTTATCTGTTACATATTAAATACCGATTGTCTCAAATATTTCTAAGTGTTTTAGGTAAGTTTTCCTTGAATTCATGCTAAAATTTTTAAGGGATAAATTTGAATTTGAAGAAAAATTTCTCTTCCCATGAACAAATCAATATACACTGACGCACTGAAATATTTTCTTTGAAATTGAGGCAGATAACATTTTGCATATTCTAACCATGCGTTTCAGCTTTGTGTAGTGTTAAAAACAATTCAAAAGAGGAAAATAATGATTAGAAGTCTGATATCTACTAAACATCTACCAAGAAACTAAAAACTAAATTTAATTGAAAAAAAATAGTAAGAAAAGTTTGTTTATTTCGAACACTAGATTCTGTAGTTTTCTTTGTCTATTTTTCCCCTCTTTTTCTGGTTTCTCATTTTAGAGCATTACATATATTTGAGTATTTCCTTTCCAAATAATCCCAACTCTTCCATCTGTAATATTTAAGATCTTCATCTTTGTCAGTGTTTTATCATCTAAATAGAAATATGAAAATAGCCTGCAAAGCTGTCCTACAGAAACAAAACACCACCACAATATATTAGACATATGACACAGGATGTGCATTGCAATAATGTTAGTAGGAGGAAAAAAAATTCTACAAATGACCCCACTATTTATCAATAGGCAAAAAGTGTCACATTCATATAGACTATCGAAAAACATGTAACTGTTAAAATAGTGAGTTAGAAGGCAATGAGTTAACCTGGAGGATGTGAAGGAAAGCTGACTGCAAAGTAATGTGTATGATCCTGTTTGGGGAAACAAAATATGCAAAATATATAGGTTTTTAGCTTTTATATTAGCTTTTTTAATAAGAATTTCAAATTTTATTTTTCTAACAATAGCAAACTATTTAGAGGTATTTGATTATGCATTGTGTCTAGAAGTCTTCCTTAGAGTGGGAGAGAGCCAAAGCATAAGAGACTCTTAAAAACTGAGAACAAACTGAGGGCTGATGGGGGGTGGGAGGGAGGGGAAGGTGGGTGATGAGTATTGAGGAGGGCACCTTTTGGGATGAGCACTGGGTGTTGTATGGAAACCAATTTGACAATAAATTTCATATATTTAAAATAAATAAATAAATAAAAATAAAAAGTAAAAAAAAAAGAACTCTCCTGTATAATGCTTCTAATTTCCTCATTAAGTTTACTTCTGCCCCAAATAGTGTTTACCACTAGGTATAAGTAAATTGAAATTTCTACTCCTTAATGGGAATAATGCCATTTAAAGTAATAGAGTTTTTTCCTTTTATAGCTATGTGGTCAACCAAGTTCCAAATAACTGAAATCTTATGAATCATGCAATTTTGATTTGGCTTTGTAGACCTGATATTTGCAGTTCAGTCAGTGACTCAGTGCCTTAAACCCCATTCTTAGATCACAGATTTGGAAAGCAGACACATTCAGTGTCAAATCCCAAACTTGCTTCTTTCCAGCTGTTTCACAGTCAGCAAGTAATTTGACTTAAAAAAAAATAACGTTTATTTATTATTGAGAGACAGAGAGAGACAGAGCATGAGCATGAGAAGGGCAGACAGAGGGGGAGACAGAGAATATGAAGCAAGCTCCAGGCTCTGAGCTGTCAGCACAGAGCCGGATGAGGGGCTCGAACTCAGAAACCGAGAGATCATGACCTGAGCCGAAGTCTGAAGCTTAACCGACTGAGCCACCCAGGTGCCCCTAATTTGACCTTTCTAAGTCTCAGTTTCCACATCTGTGAGTCAATCAGTAATAACAAAACTTACTTCTTGAAATTGTCATTATTAAGGGGCAGAAATATGGAAAGCACTCAATCTCAGTGCCTGACATTTAGTAAGCCCTCAATAAATGCAGGGGAGTTTATGGGTTATATTTTAACCGTTAAATAATACAAAATATGTTTAAACTATAAGTGTGTATTTCTTTAATTGAATTAACTAAAGTTGAGTTAGGAAGGACATATGGAAAGAAAACATATACATACAGTCCTTAAAATGAATTTAGTGCCTTAACGATGTTTGGTATTTGCACTATATGTCTCCTATCTATCCTACTCTTTCTTATTCAAAGACTTTAACCATATACTAACAAAATATAACTAATTATCACTTTCTTAATTATAGATTCTATTCGTCTAAAGTGTGTTAATTATGTAATCATAAATATTACCCTTTTAAACTTTAATAGGAATAACATATCTATTTTTCTTACTTGATACTCTAATATCTAACATGTTTGTTTTCTTCTTCTTGTGCAATCTTTCCTTGGAACCAGCGGCTGCTTCAAAGAATAAAATGAAAGGTGAGCTCCTGTCATTCTGCATGACTCACCATGATTCATTTTTCTGGTCCGTTGTCTAAGCCATCTAAACTGATGGAGCCAATTCTGTTGGTGATAATACTAGTTCCATGTATGGACATCGGTCATAAATTCCTACAAATATAAATAATATTATTTCACTTATTCAGTTTCTGATATATGTCTATGTTTGCATGATTGTGAGTTTGTTTTCTTGTTTTATTTCTAATTTTATTCCTAGTGGAATACAGTGCTTTTGTGCACCAACATTTGCCTGTTGACCTTAGTTTCCTTGATAAAATTGTGAATACAAAAAAAAAAAAAAATACACCAGAGAATAAAGCTGATAGCAAATGTCTCAAAAGCAAAAATTCACAGAATTACGTGAAAAGAAAATATCTTCCTTTAAAAAGTGAATATTATAAACTGTACATTTGTATTTATGACTTTTCTTCCATTTCCTAGTTGCATTAAGTTTATATTTGCTAGAATCCTGGAAATATAATTTCATGAGAGAGGATGTGCTTGTCTAATGCCAGAATATCTCCCTGAAAGGAAAAAAGACTTTTGGCTCAATACATCTTTACGGTTTTGAAAAAAATCAAATATATGTATGCTACTTTGTCATGGGTTTATAGTTTATATGTGTCAATTATATATTCTCAAGAGCAATCTATATATTTATTTTTTCACCTTCTTATCTAGAAAAATATATATGGTTTATCCTTCATTTATCTTTCAAATATCTTTCATTTATAGAGCAAAACTGCAGTTACCTTATTGGTCACATGTCTATTATCTTCAGTTTCCTCATCTACAGAGTTAGAAATAACAGTAAAAACTTAAAAAGGTTGTTGAGATGATAGAGTTAAGTAAAATATGGAAAACAGTTTGTGGACTAGTATTTTAAACAATGCCAGTTTCCTTTGTTTTTCACAAACCCAGCTCTTTGTAGAGAAGTTTCTGGATCTTCATTGTTTAGCATTGCCTTGCCTAATACCTTCCTGTATGCTCAAGAGGAACAACCCAGTAGTTTTGTCTTTTTCAGTAATTTCCCATATTCAGATCTTCTACAAGCCTACCCTTTTCTATTATCCCTCTCCCTCCAGCCCTGCCTTCCCCCACGTTCATTTGGACAGCTAGTTTTCACACTATGACAGATTCATCTTTGAAGTGTTAACTGCTCCCTATTTATAAATCTAAGCATTTAATGTGCAACTACTATTTTCCTAGCGATATCCTTGTTTTATAGAACACTGAATACACAAAAGACAAGGTGGCAAAATTATTGTTACCCTTTGTTTTACCCTCCAGTATAACTTCTTATGTTGTTTCAATACATATCCTAATAGAATTAGCCAATCCTTGCCACAGTAATTTTCTGTCTGGTGGTGAACAAAAGAAATACATTCATAGAGCATTCAAGAAATTACTTGATAATTAATGCACGTTTATGTATAAGCATAATGTATATTTAAAAAAGCTTAAGAAGTACAACTTTAGGAACGAAGATTTAAAAACAATGTATAATAATGTATTCATTGTAGTATATAGATTTTTGATTGAAAAGGGAGTTAAGGAGATATTGAGATACATACTGAGGTTGAAATACTCTTTCTCAGAAAATGCTTTCTGTGTGTGTTGGGGGGGGTGGACTTGAACTGATTCTTGAAGGATAGGTAGGGTATATAGAAAAAAAAAGTAGTACGTGGAAAAAATAATTTGAAAACATAAGTAAGCAACTGAAAGCAGGAATGAGTACAGTCCATTTCAGGATAGTGATGACACCTTTTGATGAAAATCTATGTTTTTATGAGAGTGAAAGAAAATATGTTTGATGATGCAACGGACAATTGTGTGATTATGAGTCATTACTGCATTTGATTACCTAAAACCTCTTCTCATGATCTCATCTGTGGTCACTTGGTAATTCTTAAAAACAATGGGCAATAATTCAATTTACAATAAACAGGTTAGAAAGTCTGAAGTACAGGAACCAACTTTTAACTGGAAGATTATAATCATAAATTATGTTACAAGTGTCTGTCAAATCAGGTCAGAATTCAAGCTGGCTAGGATTTTGCAATGCAAACATACTTATATGCCCAATTTAGTACTTCTCAGAAAGACATTCCCACTGTCCTACAGCTATCTATTTTATTTGAATCTTCTTTCTCCACCTGTGTAAAAGACTACAGGAGGTTTAAGGACATAGTTTACCCTATGCCTATATTTTTGCCATCTCCCAAGTGTTATGGAGACACAAAATGATACTTTCTAAAATGAACTATGCCTCAAGTAGAAATTGAAATTTTATTTCTAATGATGGTTTGAGACTGATGTATATTATGCAGAGATAACAGAAAGAACTACTCAGTATTTTTATTGTCCAATTTCCATGTCAAGGCAAGTGGTCTTCAAACAGGAAAGACAAAAAATGTGGGAAAGAGGAAAATAAAACCCAAGGTAATGCAAGAGCAGTTGGTTGGCTAAAAATAGTTCATTTCTTCTGACCCAAACAAAGCACATCCCAGGGAACCAAGGGAAGTATCGAAGAAGATTGCATCTCATTCATTTATCCTTATGGAATGATCCAAATGTGGAAAGTTTCTGGAATATTGGAAAGAAGAATATGTCTTGATTTTTTTTAAGGAAAAAGGATTACATTCCAGAAACCATAGACTGGAAAATTTGACATTAAATTCCCAGTAACATTTTAAAATAAGACTCTTAAAACAGCAATTTATGAGTGTTTAGATTAAAAGAGAGTTCACGGAGTCAGTTAGCAGTTATTAGTAATGACATAGAAAATTACCCTAATTTTCTCCCACTCCTTTTTTTATAATGGTTATTATATCAGTATCTGAGGGCAATGGTATAAACATATCTGAATATCATCAAATCTTGTAGCAACTAAACCTTTCCTTATCTGTGCAGAAACTGTCATTCTGAAGATCACTAATTATTCTGTAGTGGTCAAAGTGGTTTCCCAATCCTCATATTACTCAATTTTTTCCTGCTGGATAGATAGATAGATAGATAGATAGATAGATAGATAGATCTTGATCTTCTCTCTCTGTATATGTATATATTTCTATTTCCCTTGGTTTTAGTGTGTCTGTATAGATTTCATCTTAATTCCTCTTTGCCTTTCTTTCTCTCTCATTTTCTATCTTGTTCTGGAATATAGGTTTCATTTAGGTTATATGTCTGATCCCTCAAGAGATTGCTTGTTGCAGTGTTGTTCCACTTCTCTATAGTCCCTTAAGAAGATGAACTTCACTTCCTACAAAATAAAGGAAGCAACTATTTTCTAGATGAATATGTACCCACAACCGATCTCCCTCACCACTATTGACTATTAAGAGAAAGACAAGTGATCCAAACAAATTCCTCTCCTGAAAACTTAAAACTGGAAAAGGTTGGTGGGGAGAGGGGCGCCTGGGTGGCTCAGTCAGTTAAGCGTCAGACCCCAGATTTCAGCTCAGGTCATGATCTTACAGTTTGTAAGTTCGAGCCCTGTGTTGGGATCTGCACTGAGAGTGCAGAGCCTGCTTGGGATTCTCTCTCTGCCTCTCTCTCTCTTTCTCTCTCTCTGTCTCAAAAATAAATAAATAAATAAGCTTAAAAAAACTGATAAAGGGGGAAGGAGAGAATAGGAAAACTGAAAGGGGTAAGAAAAAGGAAGAGAAATGGGAATCAGATTTGTTATACTTTGTGGGAATGAATTTTGTAGCTAGACTGAGTAAGAAGATGAATTAAATTTGAGAAAAGAGAAACAGGAATGTACAAAGAGTGAAAGTGAAGAGAGTGCCCTTATGGTGCCCAGTTCCCTTGTTCTAATAAAGGATTCTATTTTATCCTTGCCCTTTGGGTTTATGACAGAGCTCTCTTGTAGTTAAGCTTCTAGATAGATTTCTTTTGCTTGCAGTCAAGAGAACAGATTAATATAATCACCTTCTTCCTCTAAAGTGTTCTTAGTTGATTTTTGTTAACACTTTTCTAGACTTGATCTTCTATTAACCTTCTATCTGATGTTGCCATCACCCGGCTGAACATTTGAACCTGAATATAAAAACAATCTCCTTTTTTTTTTCAAATCTGAACTTTTGGGGTTTACTATGTCTTCTCATGAACAGCTATTTGCCTAAATTTTCCTAGATGATTTGAAACGTGCTTAATTCTTCCACCTTAATGCACCCATAACTGATCGATTATCAAATGGACCTAAGTTTATGGGGATGAAATGATTGTTTTGGTTTTGGTATGGGGATCGTAGCTTTTGCATGGATCCCGCTTCTTCAAAACATTCATTCCTCAGAGCTTTCCTGGAGTAGTTTCTATTTGTCTCCTGCTTCAATACTCAACATTAGACAATCTATTCTCTATTCATATATCACGGTGAATTCATATAACATCAGTTTACTATCCAAGTTGCATTCATATGCCCTACACTCATATTTCAGCAAGATCACCAATGCTTTGCCACTTAGAGATATGGAAAAAGGTACCTTGGAGTGTTCCTAAAATTTCTTTCCATGAAAGGATTTTATTTCACTCTATCATAAACTTACAGACCAAATGTATCATAGTGATTAATATTATTACAGAATATTACAAAATTTCTAAACAGTTTTAATCCAATAAATATATTTTTGTCTTCAGTCTGATTTTTAGGCTTTATTTTTTATTCAGAATTTGACAGTTATAGTGGGGATAATATTTTATTCCATTTCTAGCTATTACCTTTAATCATATAATCATTTTTCAGTGTTCAAATAAAAATTAACATAATTACTCTGACTTTGCATAAGAATTAAAAGATAATGAAGGACACTCAGCAATCTAAATTGAGATACATATGTGGTTTAGAGAAGAATCAGCATTTCAATTTACTGGATTTAAGTGATAGTCATGCATAATATTATTAAATAAATGATTTATTCATTTATTTATATTGTAAATATAAAGTCTGCTATTCAATCAAAATACAACATTTAGTATCCCGAGTTTCCCATCATATTATACCTTTTGAGGGTGAATTGAAAGGCACATATGAGATTGACACTGAGACATTTCTTTAAAGTATTTTTAGATATTGTCTTCAGTGGAGTATCTATAGCTCAGTGTGTATTGCAAATATACACTATATATTAAGAAATTCCACTTTGTAGTCAGACAGACACAAGTCCAATCCTAATTTTTCAACTTACCCTGATTTGAGCACCTGGAAAATTGGTTAATTTCATGCAACATTCAACTCTTGTGAAAACTTTATGGAATAATGTATAGAAAGGGGTTAACCTGGGGAATGGCACCTAATAAACAGTACATTTTACCTATAGCTATTGCTATCATCATTACTATTATTATGTAAATGATGTCTGTGGAGAAAACAAACATGTAGTCAAAGACAAATCCAAAAACTAAAACTTCTCTTTGAGAATCTGCTATATGTCATCCTCGTGGTGGCTTTCATATGTTTATATTCATTATAACGTTAAAATAAACACATAAAATATAACATGAATGATCCACTTAGGCATATGTAATTTTTCTTTCTTCACATTTAAATATTAAAATCCAAAGTGTATACATGATATCATTAAAGAAGTTCAACCAGGAGTGCCTGGGTGGCTCAGTTGGTTAAGCATCCGACTTCGGCTCAGGCCATGATCTTGCGGTTTGTGAGGTCGAGCCCCTCGTCGGGCTCTGTGCTGACAAGTCAGAGCCTGGAGACTGCTTCAAATTCTGTGTCTCCCTATCTCGGTCCCTCCCATGCTCATGCTCTGTCTCTCTCTGTCTCTTGATAATAAATAAACGTTATTTTTTTAAAGAAGTTCAACCAATAGCAAAAGAAAAGAAAAAATTAAGGAAATTATGTTACAGTGAGATCAATCTAATACTTAAAATGTAAAAATTACTTGCTTTTATTATATGTGAAGAAACTGAGAAGTAAGATTTATATAATTTCTGTTGAAAACATCACTCAACTCCTTTTGTTGAAGCTATGTTTATATTTTAAATTTAAAAGTATAAGGAATTAAGGGGTGCTTGGGTGGCTCAGTCGGTTGAGCATCCGACTTCTTCTCAGGTCATGATCTCTCGGGTTGTGAGTTTGAGCCCCGTGTCGGGCTCTGTGCTGACAAGCTCAGAGACTGGAGCTTGCTTCAGATTCTGTCTCCCTCTCTCTCTACCCCTCCCCAACTCATGCTCTATCTCTCTCTCTCTCTGTTTTTCTCTCTCTCAAAAATAAATAAACATTTTTAAAAAACTGGAAAAATAAAAGTATAAGCAATTAGGGGCACCTGGGTGGCTCAGTCAGTTAAGCGTCCAACTTCAGCTCAGGTCATGATCTCATGGTTTGTTAGTTCGAGCCTCACATAAGGCTCTGTGCTAAAAGCTCAGAGCCTGAAGCCTGCTTCAGATTCTGTGTCTTCCTCTCTCTCTGCCCCTCCCTCGCTCGCACTCTGTTTCTCTCTCTCTCTCTCAAAAATGAATAAACATTAAAATATTAATTTAAAAGTATAAAGAATTTTTCAAACTTTTACATAACAACTACAAAATCTTCAGCAAAAGTAACTTATCAAGAAACAATTATTGAAGCTTAGATTTATTTATCCCACACAAGGCTGATGTAAGGAAATATGCTTGGAGTGTTAGAAATACAGCAGTCCCCCTTAATCCACAGTTCATCATTCCATGGTTTCAGTTACCAGCGGTCAACCTAGTCTGGATGGAAGCAGATGACCCTCCTTCTGATTATTGTCAGGTCAGCAGTAGCCTAATGCTACCTGTGTCATTCACTTCATTTTATGTCATCATAAAGGCATTTTATCATCTAACATCATCACAAGAAGAGTGAGCACAGCACAATAAGACATGATGAGAGAGGGGGAGACCACATTCACATAACTTTTATTACAGTATATGGTTATAAGTTCTATTATAAATATTGTTCTATTTTATTGTTATTGTTAATCTCTGTGTCTAATGTATAAATTAGCCTTTATCATAGTTATGTATGGAAAAAAGCATAGTAAATACAGGATTCAGTATTATCTATGGTTTCAGTAATGCACTTGGGGTCCTGGATGTATTTCCTGCAGATAATAGGGGACTACCTGTAAGGGAATTTAAAAGCATGTTATGTTTCTATAATGGATTCACTAAGGGGTTTGGGTAGAAGGCCCATGTAGATGGTACCTTTTAGAAGGTACATCTACCTTCTACTTCATCTCACTTCTCTAGGAAAATTGCCAAAGATACTGATACATATGATAATGCAATGCTGTTTTTAAAGATATAATTTATTTCTGAAGCTTTTTTTAACTTTTAAAAAACTGGATAACAATTATAATAACTAATATTTTCAATGTTTACCATGTGCCAGACATTACATTGAACATTGTATGTGTGTTTTCTTTTTTTAATGTTTATTTATTTATTTTGAGAGACAGAGTGTGAGTTAGGGAGGAACAAAGAGAGAGGGAGAGGGAAAATACAAAGCAGGCCTGAAACGGGGCTTTATCTCACAACCATGAGATCATGACCTGAGCCGAAATCAAGACTCAGATGCTTAACTAGCTGAGCTATTCAGGTTCTCCTGTATATGTGTTTTCTAATTTAATCCTCACAAAAATCTTTGAGATAGATTCTGTTATTATCTTTATTTTTTTAAATTTTTTTTAATGTTTATTTATTTTTGAGACAGAGGATGAGTGGGGGAGGGGCAGAGAGAGGGAGGCACAGAATCTGAAGCAGGTTCCAGGCTCCGAGCTATCAGCACAGAGCCTGACTGGGGGCTCGAACCTATGGACCATGAGATCATGACCTGAGCGGAAGTCAGACACAACTGACTGAGACACCCAGGCTCCCCATGTTTATTTTTTTTATGAGGGAAATGAATGAATGAATGAATAAATAAATAAGGAAAATGAAGCAGAGAGTTAAGAAATAAGTTAAAAAAATCAGAGGCAACCCAACAATTCCAAATCAGAGTTACTGACTCTTGAGTTCTTTTAATCTATTAAAGCTTCTAAAAATTTCATACTAAATTATCAATATTATGATTCACCTAAATCTTATGTATTTATTTAAATATATTTACCTAGGTCTTACCCACCCAAATAGGATTGGGCTGAGATTGGGAGTAAAGTAGAATGTTGATCTGTTGTTATTAGGAGCAAATAAATTGGACTTACCTATTGGGGTATATTGGCAAGGAAAATATTCTCCCAGTAGACTTCTTGTTTCTAATTCTTTTTAAATTCTTTTTCTGTGGGTCTTTCATTCATTCACCTTATGTTAACCTCACTCCTCACTTATTCTCTCTTGGGAAAGTGAGGAGGTAATTAGTTTCTCAATAAGATGAGTAGTGTTCTAGAAAAGCTTTAGGCATAACTAATGTGAAATACTGAAATCAGAAGAGGGTAACAGGGTTAAAGAGTGTATTCATGAAAATTTTATTGTAAGATGATTCAGGGGGTCAAATGTAGACAACTTTTCTTGTTTTTAAACTGAAGCTTAATTTAATGTGGTTTCTGGTATTTATTTCTCACTGTATAGGGGTTTTGACATGCATTTGCTCTGTGGGCTGTCTTATTACTTACTATTATACAACTGCCCCTCTTCATGTTGCACAGTACAAACTAGTGTAGGTCAGGATAGAAAGACTTTCTAGATACTCCATTCACAATTCTAAAAGAATATTATTTTTCTCTTGATTTAATGAGGTTTCACTCCCCCTTGTCTCTCCTGTATTCTTGAAATGCAAATAAGGGTTTGAGCTTTCCTGTGGACATGTGGAATAACATAACTCATTTGCCCCAGATAGGCTGCAACTTTGTATAGCAATTAGAAATTGGTTTGTGTTGCTACTTTAAGTTTATGTCCTCATATCCGTCATAAATAAATCTTCGTTCTATTTTTTTAATTCTATCGAAATACATCTTACCCAAATGGCAGGATCTTCTGGGATTCAATTCATTCAGTTGGTTCATGTCATCCTATTGTATTAATAAAATTGGTGTTTGCTTATTCTACAGCTGCTGTGTGGAGTTTAGAAAGTCTGTAATTGAAATCCCAAGGTTTGTGGCATCTTACAGGTTTCTAAACAGAAAAAAAAAAGTCTTATAAGGAGAAATGCAGTGATCAATGTTTAACAGTTGGGCATTTAGGGGCAGTTTCAAGATAAGTGCTATAAAGTGCAGAATTAAATTACATTAAAAATAAATTATATTTTATACTTCAAATTAGATGGAGTGATGGTGATGAGTTTTCGGTGGAAAATAATCATTTGACTTGGCATCCTAATATAAAATATTTATCACTAGCAAAGTATACTATTAAACATTTTGGGGAATTTTATCAGAGTACCTGGGTATTAGTATCTGCTCTACTATTTACTTGCTGCTCACATCAGTAAAGTAAGGACAAAAATATCAGTACTACCTACCTCATAGAATTATAATGATATATAAAAAGAATTTATAATGATGATTTTATAATGATATATAAAAAGAATATGTGAAAACCCTTTTAAAATAGCTAATTGATATTTAGATGCATAAGTAGTTATTAGATTAGGCATAATTGCATAGCCAAGGACTTGATATTCAGTAATAAATAAAATGTGGCCCTTGTTCTGAGTCCATTCCAATGATTCAGGTGAGTGGAAAGAACTTTTAATGATGATACCATTTTATGCTTTTTCTTACTGGACACCCTTGGAAAAGGAGTGAACAAGTGTTTCTTAATTTAATAAATTTTTATTGAATGTCTGTACTAGGCTAATATATAATGGAGAGAAGAAATATTTCTTAGTTTTGACCTCATGAGGCTTTCACTCATTTATTCATTCATTTATTCATCCAACAGTTCCAGGGATAGCTACAAATATGTCAGTGAGAAGAAAAAGTAACTTGTATACTAAGGTGTATTGTAACATTATAGGAATTATGAAGAAAAAATAAAACAGAGGAGTAAGACAGGAATGTGTGGGCAGAGTAGAGAATGGAGATGGTTCTAATTTTGAACAAGGAGATGAAGTGAGAGGGTATTTGAAGAGAGTACTGATGCTGAGAGACCAAGCCAAGGATGTCTGGGAGAAGCAATCGAAGAAGAAAAATCAGCAAGAGCAGAGACCTTCAGGCAGTGAGGGACCTGGCTTATTTAAGAGACCTCATGAAACTAGAAAGGCTTGAGCTAGGAGAGAAAATAAGAGAGAAGTCATGGAGGGAATGAGGAACCAAATCACATAAGGATTTTTGTTTTGCTCCAAGTGAGATAAAAAGCCACTGGAAGTTTGAGCAAAGGAGACACATATACTGATTTAGTTTTTATAAGATCAGGTTAGATGTTCTTATGAAAACAGACTGAAATGATAGGCATTGACACATTTTTCCAGGAAACCAGTGGAGTGATGATGTTAGCAGGACTAGAGTCATAGCAATAGAGGTGGTGAGAAGTAATCATAGGAAGTCATACCTACCAGATTTTGCTGACTGAAGATGGAACATGATATAAAGAATGAGATGTAGGATGATTTTAATGTGTTATTTGGTTATTTTTGTTTTTGCCTGAAGTCACTGGAAGGACACATTTACCTTTATAGATGAAGAAGACTTTGGGAGGAACATGGTAAAATAATGGAAACTCAGACTTGAATACATGAAGTTGGAGATCCAGGTGACAATGACAGGTAGAAAATGGCTATTTAAATATGAAATGAAGGAGAAAGTTCTGGGCTGCAACAAAGAAATCTGTAAATAGTTGTCTTTGGAAGTATATAAAGCCGTGAGATTGGATAGATTTATTTAAGTTATAAGTGTGGTTGTTTAGAGAAGATAAAAACCTTAGGACTGAGTTTTCAGGTACTGAAAACTCAAGATCAAACAGATAATGAGACACAAGCTAAGGAGTCAGCAACTGAATTAAATGTTCTGTTTTTAAAGTTTATTTTTTGTTTGGGGGGGTCCAGAGGAGGGACAGAGAGAGAGGGAGAGAGAGAGAATCCCAACCAGACTCCCTGATGCGAGGCTCAATTGCACAAACCCCAAGATCACGATCTGAGCAAAATTCAAGAGTTAGGCGTTCAACCGACCGAGCCACCAGGCCTCTGAGTTAAATGTTCTTGACAGATGAAAACTGAGAATTTATCATTGGATTTATCAATGTGGAGTCAATGGAGACCTTGATAATTGCCGTTTAGGATAAAATATATAGAGGTTAATTAAACCTACATCTGAAGAAATGAAAATTTGCTACTGTAAAACAATGCATGATAGTACAATGAGATCTGATTACAGAGACATTTATTTTAATAAAAGAAGGCATAGGGATAACTTCTTGGAAAAAGCAATGGTCAGGAGAGAAATAAAGAACAGCTAAGTAAGTAAGAAGAGAGGGAAAAAATTCCCACGTAGAGGGAATGGCAGCAAGAAAAGCAACTAAAAGGCAAAATAGCTTCTGTGGAGGAATCAATGGGAGCAAGGGTCAAAATAACAGTGGACATCAAATCCAAAATATATGGGAGTCTTATGGCTTCTGGTCTGATGTCCATGTGTTTAATCTGTTTCATGTTGATTTTTTGTACATGGTATACATTAGTAATACAGTTTCATTGTTTTGCAGATGGCTACCCAGTCTTCCTAACACCATTAATTGAAGAGACTATTCTTTCCCTGTTGTGTATTCTTGTCTTGTTTCTCAAAAATTAACTGACCACATATGCATAGGTTTATTTTGGGGGTTTCTATTCTGTTCCATTGATAAATGCATCTGTTTTATACCAATACTGTACTATTTTGGTTACTATAGCTTTGCAACATGGTTTGAAATCAGGGAGCATAATGCCTCCAGCTTTGTTCTTCTTTCTCAAGATTACTTTGGCTATTTGAAGTCTTCTGTGGTTTTGTACAAATTTTAGGATTGTTTGTTATATTTCTGTGAAAAGAAATGCCACTGGAGTTTTAGGAGGGATTGCATTGAATCTGTAGATTGCTTTGGATAATAGGGTCTTGTTAACAATATTAATTCTTCCAATCCATGAACATGGAATGTCTCCATTTATTTGTGTCCCTTCAGTTTCTTTCATCAATGTCTTATTGTTTTCAGTGTATGGATACTTTACCTCCTTGGTTAAATTTATTCCAAAATATTTTATTATTTTTGATGCAGTTGTAAATGGGATTGCTTTCTTAATTTCTCTTTCTGATAGTTTGTTGGAATATAGAAACACAACTGATTTTTTTATATTAGTTTTGTATCCTGCAACTTCAATAGAATAGTATATTAGTTCTATCAGTTTTTTGGTGGAGTCTTTAAGGTTTTCTATATATAATATTCCACACAGTGCCTTGAAGTTTCTATGACAGAGTGGTTTCCCTATTCTAAAAACAATGGAAATCCATTCAGGGGTTTTCAATGGAAATAAGGATAGGGGTGATAGAATAGTCTCACACGTATAATTTGAAAGAGATTGGTAAATGTTCATGAAGAACAAATTAGAAGAGATTACTACAGATGACAAAAAAGATAAGTTGAATTGTCTGGAGAGTTACAATAGTCCAGGAAAAAAAATAAAGGTAGATTGGCCTAGAGTAGTTATTGGTAGGGGCGCCTGGGTGGCTCAGTTGGTTAAGCGTCTGACTTTGGCTCAGGTCATGATCTCGCGGTTCGTGAGTTCAAGCCCCGCGTCGGGCTCTGTGCTGACAGCTCGGAGCCTGGAGCCTGTTTCAGATTCTGTGTCTCCCTCTCTCTCTCTCTGACCCTCCCTGTTCATACTCTGTCTCTGTCTCAAAAATAAATAAACGTTAAAAAAAATTTAAAAAAAATTATTGGTAACGTCAGAGAGAAACAGATCTGAGAGAATAGAAAATCCTTTCAAGAACACAGTTGAAACATTTAGCAGAAAAAAACAAAACCAACCAAACAAGCAAACAACAACAACAGATAAACAAAATGAAAACAAACTGTGATCCATGAGTTAGGTCGGTATCTCTATTTATAAAGGGTTTAAAATATTTTATTATTCTTCATTTCTCTTTATTGTCAACAACACTGCAGACCTAAAAAGCAGAAACCTAGAATTACAGTTCTGACATTGTCAATATGTCAGCCATAGAAAAGTTCACTTATGTAGTACCATGGAACTGAAGTAAAAGTAAAGAAAAATTGTAGATTATATTACCAAGAAAAAAAATAGTAACATTTTATTTTCCCTGAAATAATATTTATGTATACTATTGATTCTTATAATTGAATAGTTGGAAAGTTTCATATATCTAAATAATTCAAGGGGGAGGACACTTTATATTTTAAAAAAAGTCAGAGGGGTGCCTGGGTGGCTCAGTCAGTTAAGCGTCCGACTTCGGCTCAGGTCACGATCTCGTGGTCCACGAGTTCGAGCCCCGCGTCGGGCTCTGGGCTGATGGCTCAGAGCCTGGAGCCTGCTTCCGATTCTGTTTCCCTCTCTCTCTGCCCCTCCCCCGTTCATGCTGTGTCTCTCTCTGTCTCAAAAATAAATAAACATTAAAAAAAAATTTTAAAAATAAAAAAAATAAAATAAATAAAATAAAAAAAGTCAAAAAAACACACTAAAATCATAGAAAATGCGCATCTTAATTATATATGTACTAGTCAGATCTATTTTGGATATGGCAGACTAAAGGTTACTTATAAATTTGATTTTGACTAGAATTCAATTTGAGGTTATATTAGTGACATCAAAGTGGTAATAATGTGTGTGGCATATGCTTCAAAAGGTTTATTAATTTATCTCACTACTTAGGTGTTTTCCCATCTTGGCCAAACAAAAGCCACCTACTGGCAGAGTAGGATACCAAATTATTTCTATGTAATCTTTTCTCAAGATGCAACAATCATCTAATTGACATGGAGTTCACTTAAATATACTGTCTGGATACAAGGCAAGAATACTGTTTGGCTTGAACAATCACCAGATAGTTCATGAAGTAATTATTTTCCAGCTCAGCCAGAAGTCGTCTTGGGAAAGGCTGTCAAATGTCTTGGCTGCTTAACCAGAGTTTCAGAATCCCGATAGTGTATAGTCACAAAGGCAGGTACGACTAGTTAGTGGTAGTGTATTCAAATAGAAGCTGAGGGATCAGAGAGCTATATCTGTGTTTATCAGGATATGGTTTCCTCTAGAAATAGAGATAGATGCTTCTATGCAATCTGGTATTTGTCTCATTAAAAACTTGGAGTTTGTTTCTCAGCAAATAAAAAGTTAATCTTTACGCATGAAATAATTTCTTTGTTACAAACTTGAGGAACGAATTTAGATTTAGGTGAAATGTAGCTCTACGGTTGTAGGCAGATACATAGGTAGATTTTAAAACTCCTTAGAAGTTTTTTGGAGGGTTAACAAATGCTTTGGGATTTTTCACACTCAAATCTTATTTAATGTATCTGCCATGGCCAAGAATCATTTCAGCGTGATAATGTGACTCTATTACAGCAAAATATGTGTTTAATAAGCATTTCTTCCATAGCTATCTCAATAATCAGAAGATTTTGGAAGTCCTAGTCATTTTCAGGAGATTCCTTAAAATAAAACAAAACACATATACCCATGGCTGAATAAGAGATCTACACAAAGAAAGTATTCCTTATAAATTGCAATTGTTCTATTTTAAAATCTAGCAACTGGAAATGCATTTAGAAACACACTAATTAACTCACATTCAGTTATTTGTGCATTCATTTCCAAAATACTTATTGAATTTATGTGTAGCTCACTAGTCAAAAATATTGATAGTATATTTTATATTTTGGAATCAAATCTAGAATCTCAAACAGATATACCTATCAGTCTCAAAGATTTAAAATAAACTATATGTATAGCAAAAATGAGTATGTTTAGAATCTAATTTTAAAAGACCACATATGATTTTTGGAAACACTTTCCCCAAGAATATAAATATTAGGATTTTGCCCAAGATTATCCCATTTATCATTGATTTCCGTATAGCAAAATGGAATAGAAGGTTGCATTATCAGTTTATATATTCTGTTATAAACTTTGACTAGTACCGATTTACATACCAAAACAAATTTTGAAAGAACAGAGTCATGCTGCTTTTGTTGTTGAAAAATTATCTGTAGTCTTCAAGGAAACTGTCACCTTAAAGTGGATTGGAGTATGGAGAATAAATTTTAAGATGTCAATCATATTATTAGTTCTAAAACTGGTAGAAAGAGGAATACACTAAGATATATTTTCTGTTACTGAGTTTTAAACAAAGGAGATGAGATTTGTTTACTTTTAAAATTATATAACTGCTTCAGCTTCATCAATAGTTTGTGCAACTATAAATGACAGATCTGAAATTAACTTAGGCATATAATTGAGGAAGAGAAAAAAGTAATTTAAGGGGAAATAATAACGTGGCTGGAAAATGAATAAGATGACAATAAAATTATTGAAAATACATATAAAATGCAAGTTGCATTCATTGTGGAGAATACAATGTCAGAAAGTACTTTTATTTTGAAAAATAATAAAACTACTTTAATTTTGAATATCACAGCATTTACAGTTACAGGTGAGGAAGCACCAGAATAGATAAAATTTAAACAATTGTCCAAGTATGAATAAAACTTGAAACAATCTGTTATTGGTAACTTAAAAAACAACACAGACATGTCAGAAAATCAAAATTTAAAAATATGATGTGAATTCTTCTTATCAAATTCTATGAATGTGTCACCCAAGCCTACATTCAAAACAATATTATTTTTAGTTATTGAGAATCATAGGCAAAGGACAGATGTGATCTCTTATATGAGGTGAAAAAATGTAATTCTAACTCTTGCAAATGAACTTCGCTTAATCAGCTAGTTTTACCTTGGACACAAGTCTGCTATGAATTTGATGTTAAAGAATAACTCAATACAATTAATATCAAACACCTTAAAGGAAAGAAATTAATCACATACACATTCAAGTTGGAATTTTAGTTGAAATGGATAACCAAGTTGATAACATTTCATTTTCTAAGAAATTTGATCTGATACACAGAAACTAGTCTGTGTATCTTTTTGATATCTTTAGATAGAAAGTGTTATTCCTACTCATTTCATCTTAGAGAATGTTTTACTCTTCCAGTGGGTAAACAGTATGCTCTGTTTGCATGCCTTTTCCCAAGGAAAGCTATTACAGCATTTGATGCAATAGCTTCAGTAATAAATCAGGTATAATGAATTCTTCCTGACAGTGTGGGGATCAAATAACTAACATTTTTCCACACTAATTCTAAAGGTTTGTTTTACGTGACCATTATTTCAATCTGTAGTGACTATTCTTCAGGTTTGTTATCTGAAAGACTTTAATTTTTGCTTTACTTTGGCACTTGTATTATCATTGTCAATTGCACTACCTTTTTATTCTTTTTTTTTTTTTTTTGCTTCCTTTTGTTTCCATCTTTCTTCATGCAACTATGAGGAATATGAGGCCCTAATCATTTTCTTCTTGTATCAATACTGCAGTTTACCACCAGGTTCCCTAGTTTTTGTTGTTGTTGTTGTTGTTGTTGATAAATTACCATAACAATGCATATCCTTATCTAAGAGTTTCGAGTCCCTACAACATCAGCTGGCTCCCTTAGAAGGATTGTTCTTTTCCTGCACAAGGAATTTGCCCCATAACCCTACCACAAAGTACTTGGAGCCAACTTCCTTCTGGCTCACTGAAGCAGCTTGGAATTTCCCCAATACTGATTAATTCCTTACATCTAATGTTAATCTCTATGCTCCTTCTTTAATCATATTCTGTACATTCAGAGCTCGACTCTATATTCACCTGATCTAGCAGCTTTTTCCAGAATAGTACAAATACTCGTCAGTAGTTCTTGTCCGGGAAGGAATTCTCCTTCCTCTGTCTACAAACCGACAGGCACTTTTGTTTCCATGTGCCTCTCAAACAGTTGCTTACTGAGATCTTTGGTATCAGTTATCAGACTTAATTAGATCTTGGCATGTGCTTTGTTCAGTTCTGTTGTAGGAATTAACAGCCCTAAGCAATGAAAAGTTTGAAATTCTTCAACCACTTGACCTGAGTGAGCATCTAAGTTCTTTCAGTATCATCATTTATTTCATCATAAGGAGATATAATTTTGGCCAATAGTGTCCCTGTTTATATTTTGAAACCTCTCCATATAAATGATAAGTGCATTAGTGCAAAGTCCATTGCTTCTGTCTTAGATAATTTATTTTCCCCAGGAGAAAAAAATAGAGTGACTCGTATTTCATCGCTAAACAAGTTATCTCACATGTGGAAAATTCTCTATGCCACTATCACCTTATATTATTTAAGCTGAGATTTAAGAAACCAAATATACTTGTTATCCCACTCTTTTGACTTGTATATGTTACTGTATCACTCACTTAGAAAATAAAATGGAAAGTATATATACTTTACTTTTCTTAAAAAGTTGTCCTGTAGACAAGAGAGACAATTGGAAACTACTGTTTCATAAATCATTTGAATTATAAGAAAGCACACAGTGGATTTATAAATCTAAAACACTCCTTTTTACAAATCATTACTTGTTAAAAATTCTTCAGGGATATAAGACATTTTTTCCCCAGTAACAACCTATAATGTGTAAACCACTGGTCAGCAGCTAATAAAAAAAAGGACTTTTGTATAGGGGTATCTAACACGGTCTCATTTTTGATTACCAGATTATAGAATAAAAGAGTACACAGGATATTGTTATTTTATTTTCCTTGTTAGAAGCTCTGACCACTGATTGGAACTAGCATCATGATGATGTCATCCAATGGTTCCTATGCCAACTCATGGGCATTTGCCTGTAGAGATATTCTTTTACTTTCAGTGTGTGTATTTTACCTGATAAAGCATGCTATGGATATTATGCATGCATATCTTCCTACATGTTATCTTCCTTAACCTTTCCTAAGACCTTGTGTTGAAACCCACTGTCAATATAGAGATCTGGTTGTGTCTGCCTCTTCATTCTTAAAAGCTCATGATAAACTCTTAAGAAATAGATGTTGGGGGTGCCTGGGTGGCTTAGTTGGTTAAGCGTCCAACTTGGGCTCAGGTCACAACCTCACTGTTTGTGAGTTAGAGGCCTGCATCAGGCTCTGTGCTGACAGCTCAGAGCCTGGAGCCTGCTTTGGATTCTGTATCTCCCTCTCTCTCTGCCCCTCCCCTGCTCATACTCTGTCTCTCTCTCTCTCAAAAATAAATAAACATTTAAAAAATTAAAAAAATAGATGATAAATTAAGTTGAATTGATATTTTTAAATGAACTGTCAGTGGCTTAAATTATAAATTTTATTTTCCTTGTGGTTTTGGTTGATAGTATTTGAGACAGTAATTATTTAGGAGCAGAAATGAAACATAACCCGAGACATCATGAAAAATATTTTTGCAAAATAGATGCTTTGAAATGATGTTATTTTTTTCCTCAATGGCAATTACAGCATGTCTGAAGTCTTCTGTCTTTTCCACATTAAAAAATATTCAACTGCAAATATAATTCTAGTGTTTCATTTGACAATACAGTGACACCCTTTCATCCTAAGATAAAGACCATCTATAGGATGTAGATAAAACTTTCTGATGGAGACGTATTAGAGTACGTCTCAAGTTCCTATTCAGCACCATCATTGTACAATCTGTTTTCTTTAAAAGAGAATATATTTTCATCTGAGATTTTTTTCCCTCTGACTGCTTGTTATATACACCCTTCATTGATTTAGTTCTTTCTACTATGTGATTGCATTTTTCTTTTTCTGAGTCTACCAATTTCTGCAAAGTTATGGCCTGAGCAGCTCACATTACTCTCTGGGTGGTTTATGTAAATAACAATAATAAAAACCCCTGAAGCTTCATCCCTGTTCCCAGTGGTATCCCACTGACCTCTTTTCAGCTTGAAAAGGTTCTATCTATGGCTGATTTTTTTTTCCTTCCCAGTGGCAATTTTCAGACTACTGTGCTTCTTCATCTGATTTCTTGACTCTTTCTTGACTTAAGAATTAATTATTGAAATGTATCAGATGCACTCTGAAAATGTCAGTGTATTTGGTTGGATTTACTAAGAAGCACAGCTTTTCAACCAACATGATATTGGAACTGAATTTCAAGTAGTGCCTTTCTCCACATATCCTTTTCACAGGCAACACAAAAACATAATGCAGATGATCTATACCATCTCTGAAAAGGTTTGTGCTATGGAAGGCCATTTGTCTCTATCACTTTAGAGCAGAATGTTTACCTTTGCATTTTAGTGCCTTTTTTCTCATTGAAACTTTAACAAACACTTTGTATAGAACTACAAGAGACTCACAGAAGCTGTCCATCTATCCTCATGCCTCCAAACCAGCCTGTGGCTAATTTAATCTGTCCAATTCAGATCGTTATTGATCTTGGTATAAAAGGAATTCACAACCTCCCTTGTATTTGGTGGAATATTCTGCAAGTCTTAACTCTCACAGACTCAGATGTAGGAATTCATACACTGAATAGCACAAGTCAGCTTGAGAGTAGAAGCACTTTAAACAAAAAGACTAAGATCACCGGAAAAGAGATTCAAAAGCATTTATTAAAACATTCCAGGTGAGTTTAAAAAAGGAAGACATGCTTTAAGTCACAAGAAATAATTTTAAAAGGATATTAACAAAAGAATAATTTTAAGTAGCATATACTCCATACTTATTCATTAAATTGTAAAATAATTATTAGACACTGACTGTAGACCAAACTGTTTCAGGTGCTTCTGTTTAACCAGTGTATACCAGGAAGAAAAGAGACAAAATCCATATCCTCAGAACATATATTTTAGTGTGGGAAGACAAACAACATGGCAAAATAAGGAAACGATATAGTTACATTGGAAGGTGATTAGTACTATAAGAAGAAGACAGGGGAAGAAATTGGGAAATGCCTGTAGGTGGAGATATTGCTATTTTTAATGACAAAGGGTAAAACCTTATTGATAAGGTGAAATTTGGACAGACTGAATATGTCAAGGGAGGATGCCAGGAGGATATTGGCAGAAGAGCACAGAATAAGGAATAAGACCAGTGCAAAAGCTTTGAGGCAGGAATATACTTGCTGCTTAATAAAGAGTAAAGGTATCTGGTGTGGGTAGAAAGAAAGAGTATAAGATTATGGAGAGGAGGAGATGAAATCAAGGGATAACAGAATGTGGTTGCTAGGTGCTGGTAGGCTAGCTTATGGATTCAACTTTTACAAAGAGTGCATTGGGAAAGATTTGGAGGATTTTTCAGCAGATGGCTGACATGATCTGCCTTATTCATTTAAAAGATAATTCTAATTGCTGTGTTGGGTAGTAGAGATGTTAATGCAATGTGTTAGAAAAGAGATAATGGTTGCTTTTAGTTTGTGCTAGCAGAGAGTTGGTAAGAAGAAATTGCGTTTGATTCCAAAGGATAGCCAGTGGAATTTTTTCATAGTCTGGAGACAGAATGAAAGTTAAAGAAAAGAATCAAGGACTTCTACAAGGCATTGGCCTATAGCACTAGAAGGATGCCTTTTTCATTAACTGAGATGGGAAAGACTATAAGAAATATTGTACAAATATGTATGGAAAATTTGATAGTTTCTATCCTATTTTCACAGCCGAGGTAAATTGCTGATGTATATTATAGACATTATTCATAGACATACATGTATATGTATATAATACTCATATTATAAAACTGCATGATATTCCATAATATAAATAATCCAGGCATGTGGTACCATCTTGCAGCTCTTAAGCCAGAATGGGAACCACAGAAACTCTGAAGGGCCGCCTAAGATTCTCTCTTCCTAGACTGAACATGGTGCTTTTGCTAGCCCCAGGAGCTACTCAGGCAGAGTTGCCCCAAGATCACTGGAGCTTCTCTTTTTTCTGGTAACTCAGCAGAAAACTAGCCCTCTTTCCTACTCATAGATTTTTCTTCTTGTGGTTGTATCTTATCTCCTCACCACACCCCCTCATGTTTCTTTCCAAATATTTTAAAATTTTGCTCCTAACACCTAGGCTTTCAAAATATGAAACTCAGGAAAACTTTATTTTTTTCTAATTTTGAACATGTATTTTCCATCATGATATTGAATAGACTAACTACTGCCTGATTTGGGAGACTGGGACAGAATGAAGATGTAGACTGTTTTATTGTTTGAAATAGAACGAAAACTTCAAATTTATGAAAACTTTGGATCTTGTTAGTTCCATAAATATTTAATATCATCTTGATAAGATCATCAAACTTACTAGAATATGTTTTTATATATTACATATTAGGAGGAAAATTTTCTAATAGATTATGTGCTATAGGATGATATTTTATGGCAAACATGACTAGGGTGGGTCTCATATAAGGAGGTACGACAATTGATATATTAGAAAACTCTGATATCAATGAATTTCTTCCATAGATGTAATGGCATTTGAATCAAAGGAATATGGTTAATTGTTAGCATTTTACTATATCAAACATCTTCAATGTATTTTCAAAAATTCATGTGCATGAAATTGTTTTATAAATTGATAACTTTTTATTTCTTTTATTTTCTGTTGAAGCATAACTCCATTACTTTATGGACATTTTTTTCTCTATCCAATTCTTCAGGAACATTCCTTTTCTATACATCAAAGCCTTTCTCTTGTCACACTGTCCTTAATAGGTCTCAATATTGTTGGCTTTTAAAATAAAAGCACTGAAAAGTTCATCTACATTCTTCTTATAATCAACTTTATCTCATTTCTGTCTAGACAGCCATTAAAAAAAATAAGCATGAAGCATTGCCAAAAGAAACTGATGCAGGCAAAATAGCCTAAATTGCCTTTGTCTCTCCTTTCTAGTGAATTGACCTCTCTACCCAGGCCTCTGATGGGTATCTGTGTTTGTGCAGGAACTCTGACTGTATCTACTCCAGCTGAATGCTCACTTATCTGAGTCCAATAACATCAAGGGTCTGGAGTCAATGGGATGGGGGAGACTAGGAGAGAGAGTGATTTTATTAGTCATATGGCGTATGGCTTAGTTTCACTTGATGTGAAAAACATTCTCTGTCTGGTTTACTCACCCTTTCCACAACAGCCCTCATCCCCCATCCCATCTGCGTGGCCTTCATTTGTGCTCTCCTGGTGCCCTGTACTTCTCCTGTCATAGAATGTACCATACTTTGTTGTCTTATATGTCCCTATGTCTTCATGAACAAAGGAACTTCACTAGTCCCTAATATAGTGCTTGGCAATTTGTAGGTATTCAATGTATGTCTTCTAAACAAATGGATGAAGGCAGCCCAAGATGTGCTATAAATATGAGACTAACAATAACAATAATGAGAATGATAATAGCTAACTCTTATTGAGCACTTACTAAGTACAAATGCTTTACTAAGTGCTTTTGACCATTATCTTATTTCATCTTTATTACAACCCTAGAAGAAAGAGAATTATTATGGGTTTCATTGTCATGAAAATAATTTGCATGATAATTACTCTTCTGATATCTCCACTTTCCTGGTATAACCTATTTTTCGCTACTTATCTTCACATTATTAAATGTTTTAATGAAGTGCAGATCAATTTTGTTATAAATTGCCAATCTAAAAAGAGAATATTACCTGCTCTAAAATAGATACAATTTAGGATATGTCTGTATCTTAGAACATTGTGTGGAATGCTACATAGGAAAAATGCTGGTAGAGAAGTCAACGCAGTAAGTAAAAGAAAAGACATGTGTTATATATTTACATGGTGTGACTATGCACAGAGAAGAACCGTATAGCAGCAAAACCACTGTCACTAAACAAAATATTTTATAGACAGATGTTCAGGAATCCACCTGGAATTACAATAAAGTAAATGCATGATTATTCTACCATTCCTTTTCTCAGGTTCAAGTACTAATAGTTATTTCTACTTGAATCATTGTTGTCCGTTTGATTAGGAGGATTTGGAAATACACTTGATATAAGTTTTTTATTGTTATTGCTACTGTTTGCTTGCTTTGCTTACGGTATCAGTTCCCTTTGTTTCAGCAGTATGTAACTCCTATTTTCATTTACTAATGATCAGGACTAAAGTGCAAACCTGTCCCTGTACAGTGATACAATTTTTCCCCATGCATCACTCTTGTCATTCTCCATTACATATGAATCATAAACACTATTAAAACTATACACCAAGAAGTTTGTTGAACTATCTTCAGACACTTCTTCTACGAAAGAAAAAAAGAAAGAAAGAAAGAAAGAGAGAGAGAGAGAGAGAGAGAGAAAGAAAGAAAGAAAGAAAGAAAGAAAGAAAGAAAGAAAGATAGATTTGGACACTTTTTCTATTTCACTTTCATTTAATATCAAAAGATCAGCCTTGATCATACATTTTCATTTTGCTGAAAATGTCTAGTAATTTTCTCACCAACTCCACATCATTTGGAATGTATTTTCCTCTTAAATGAGTGTACTTTGATGCACAGTTTAGCATTTACCGAAATGTGAACGGTGTCTTCTCTGCTACTTAATCTTCTGAGGTCATCCCCAATCCTTCTACAATTTCCTACCTATCCTTTGGTCCTGAATCCTGCATTTGGAAACTTGGGAACAAAGCTGAATGTTAGCGCTCCTGGGACTGACCATAAAAACACTTCCTTCTGATTTCTTGCCATATTTGAAATAGTCTATGATCCACTGATGACTACTTTGAGATATGACATCAGGTGTCATAGATCTAATTTTCAATTTTTACGGTCTTTATTTTTTTTTAATTTATTTATTTTTGAGAGAGAGCAGGGGAGGGGCAGAGAGAGAGGGAGGCAGAGAATCCCACCCAGGCTCTGCACTGTCAGCACAGAGCCTGCTGTGGGGCTGGAACCGAACCCATGAACCGTGAGATCATGACCTGAGCTGAAACCAAGAATCAGATGCTTAACTGACTGAGCCGCCCTGGTGCCCTAATTTTATGTTCTTTAAATATTCACATAATAAATATGAAAAATAGGATGTGAAAAGCATTTTCATTATTACTATTTCCAGTGGTAAGAAGAACTAACTAGATGTTTTAGTTGGACAGTTACATGTGGTAATAAACCTATTTTATTAAACCTATTTTAAGGTTGAATTAACCTATTTTAAGGTTGAAAAATGTCCGATGATGTGATATAATATAATTAGAATTTCCAGCATGACATCTGATGTTGCTATGACAGTAAGAGAAAAAATTTGGAGTAGTATTTTGTTAACCAATTTACTAAGCTAGGCTCCTCCTTGCTACCAGTGTGCTAATCTATAGGGGCACAAATAGAACTTCAAATGTGACACTATTTACCACATCTTATAATTTAACAAGCTTAGTAAACACTTGGTTCCTGAAAAGTAAGCACTCCTAACTCTCTTTCTCAGAAGATTCACTTCAAAATTAGGTATAAATATTGGATTCGGAATTCAGCGAAGAGAAGAATTCAATATTAGCTAAAATAAGCACACTGCATCTTTTTAAAAGTAATTACCAGGAATATTGAGAACAGAATTGAAACAACGTAAGTTAAAACCAAAGACGGTAAAGCATGGGGAGTCAGTCAGTGAAGGGGAAAATAAAGAGCTGAGACAAGAAGGAGACAGTGCCAGTGGCTGAAGAAGGACATGCATCTTTAGCCTCACCCTAACTTTTCCCTAACCACTACTACTAGCAGAGACTTTCCCCAATATCCCTGTATTATCAGCATGGATTGTCCAAGACCCAAATAGTTGTGCTGTGAACAGCACTTCAGGTAAGATTTTGTGCCTTTGGATTCAGCCAATATTATTGGACCCCCGCCCAGAATAGACACAGCTCACAAGCCCTTTCCTAGGGATGGGAAATCAAGGGAAAGAAAATTAAAAAAAAAATAAAATAAAATAAAAAAACAAGCAAAAACTAACTTCTACCCCTGATTTCTAACCCTAACCCTAACCCTAGTAATAAGTCTAAAACTCATTGAGGAAGTATGTTTGGAAGGGAAAGAACTGATAGGCCTAATTGTAAGGTAGTTGTAAATTGAGCTTCATTTTTCCAATGCAAAATATTTTTCAAATTCCGGATTTTGAACACTTAAAGTCTTAAAGATGTTCTTGGCATGATGAAATGTCATCTTACAATATTTATTTATAACTTAAATATATATATATATATATTTAAATTACTGTATATTATAAAATCCACTTGTTGAGAATGGGTATTTTATTTCTATTCTCATATGTCAATGGAAGTTTTAGTCAAAGTTTTTATGTCTGTCTTTGACATCAGAGTCTTGCTATAACAAAAGCCATTTGAATCATTTAACATGATTTTCCCAGATCACATCTTCCCATCTACTCAAGTTGTTTGAGATATTGCAGCACTTTTTGATTTGATTCTGGCTCTGTTCATTTTAATGCAAGCCTAAAGTACCCATTTGCTAGTGATAATCTACACAAGGTAACCATTTAATATATTTCTTAAAGGATCTTTTAAAACCTTGACAGTCAACCCTTGCAATGATCAAAACATATGCTTCTGATTAAGTCCATGCTAAAGTCTATTGGCTTTTATTATTCTGTTTGTAAAGATTGTGTGGTAACATCTATAAGTATTCAGAATCAGCACTAAATGAGGTCATTTGGTAAATGTCTAGAACTTTCATAAGAACTTATAGTATCTATAATAAGTTTCTCAGAAATAATTTTTAGATGGAATGAAGCATCCAAGTTTCCAGAAATAGTCAACTTAAGAAAATTTGAAGAGAATTTAATAAAGAGACTATTAACAAAGGTGTGGCAGAGGGTTGGAAAATCACAAGGGACAGTGCACTACCCCATGGATGGTAACAGAGAAGTTATTCCCAACCCTCAGCCTGAAGAGCCTAGAAGAGATCATGATTTTTAAGATAAGAAAGGGAGAACAGAGTGGAGAGGTCCACAGTCAAAGGTAAGACCTACCCAGCTTAATATGTCCTTATAGGGAGTGAGGTTCTTATCTCTCTTCTTCCTTCCTCTGATCTCCTAAAAGGTTTCCACATTTGTTTGGTTAAGCGAAAGTTAGACCAAGAAAGCCTATTGTGTAGATAAGCTGTCCAGGGCAGAAAGAGAAGAAGGGAAGAGTGTGGGGGTAGATCTGGACAGGCAAAGGAAAAATATCCTGGGCAGGGAAAACTTGAATCTTTCGTGTGTATGTGTGTGTGTGTGTGTGTGTGTGTGTGTGTGAGAGAGAGAGAGAGAGAGAGAGAGAGAGAGAGAGAGAGGGAGAGAAAGACAGAGGGAGGCAGAGACAGAGAGACAGAGAGAGAGAGAGAGAGACAGCGGCAGAGAGATAACAAAGTCGTTTAAGTTTTTCCCAAATCCATCAACCTGTGGAGTTTGTTGGACTCAACTTATATTAAAGAGTTAAACTTTGGAATTGTTATCCAGGAAGAGAGAAGACAAAAAGACAATCTCATGTCTCCTGTCTAGTAAACCACTCTAAAGTATTACTATCTAACCCAAATACTAATAACCAGATTGCCCTACCTGTAGAAAGGAAAAAAGGCCTGGGTTTTTTATTCTGCAAATAAATAAACAAGTTTCATTATATAAATGTAGAGTTGAGGTAACAAAAATAATTTGCAGAGAGAATTTAATTATTCATTCGTTGAATGTGAATAATAATCTAGAAAACTAAGGTGGATAAAGGAAAATGAAACCAAAAGCAGAGGCTGAAAAACAAATCAACTTAAAATAATAGAAAGTAGACTTTCAAGGATTACATATGGTGAATTCTTTCCTTGCTGGGTAGGTACAAATAAAAGATGTGCACAGAGATATTTTTGTCACGCAGCTGCAAAGGTAGGCAGATCTGCTTCCTATGATTGATGATATTGTTTTTCCTTTTAATATGACAGAATTTCTTTAAAAAAACAAAACAAAACAACTGTGCTCCCAGGGATATTGGAAACTGTGCTGCACACAGCAGATGTATGGTTTGTACACAATATTCAAACACATCAAATACTTTCTAAATGCTGTAGCAATATTAGAAAAGCGGTAAGACAATATTGGCTTTGATGATGCAAGAAAGAGATCACGTTATAAAAGGTTGTTGGAGGAGACAAAAGGAGGAAGGAGAAAGGAAGAGGAAATGCAAGACAATAATTATGAGGTGATTTTGAGAAAAAGAAAAGAAGACAAGTAGAAACAGAAGAATAATTGCAATTGGAAGGGGAAATAGGAAAAGACAGGATCCTTGAAATACTGCATATAATTCTAATGAGACACTTGCATTTTTCCTTAATAACACCTAGAGATTAAAACACATAATCCACATTCATGGGCAATCTGTGTACTTGTTAGTATGGTATTAAAAACTGTCTTTTTCCAGACTACCTTCCCAAGTGTTGCCCTCTGCCTCTTCCGGAGAGGTAATCTGGCACTGGCAAGTCACAACTTGTGTAGAGAAGGTAGGAACTAGAACAGGTGAGCTCTGAAGTATGTGGTAAAGGCAGTGAAAATAAGGTGTTTGCATGGGTGCATGACATATGGATCAGTGCTCTGTTAGTCATTACCTCTTGTGGAACTCACTGCAATCCCACAAAGTTTGTTGAATCGTCTTTGATTTATAATACTTCTTAGACATTTTCTTATGTTTTTCATATAGATCATTATCCATATTAACCAAGCAGCCATGAGACTGCACTTTGCTGGATTTACCAGTCTGCACATTTATTTCACTTGATCATTAAGTAATGCAAGTCGAGTTCCCCTATTAAAGACCAAAAAAATATTCATGACACTTATTGAAGATAGTGAAGGAGATTGTATTCAAGGGTGGGTATAGCAACAGGTTTAGAGACTTCTGTAGTGAAGTCTTTCAGTTGGGGAGAGAGATTGGACCCAACTCCAAATACAACATTGGCAAGTGGGAATTTATAGCCAAGGAGTAGGGTGGAGGTCAGCGAATGGAAAATGACTAAAATGAAGTAGGGGGATCTGGTTAAACCAACTTAACACCATTCTTATCAAAGGTAGCACGGGATGATCAGAGATCACCTAGGGGATGGTGGAAGATGAGGAACCTGATTACATATCAAGAGTGATTAGATATGTAGGGTGAGGGATTCTAAATAGACAGACTTAGCAAGATTCTTGCTGAAATTGGACAGTGCAGAGAACAACACTGGAGCCCCAAAAGAGTATAGGAAAGCCAGAGTAGGATTTGGTCAAAGAGAGATTTTTGTCACCTGAAACAAGTTTTGTGTGAATATGAAAACGAAAACAAGACAACAATAAAGACATTGCTGATGGTTGTCAATTTTTCTCAATAGAATGAACATTATGATTATCATGTCTTTTTAAATGTTTTCAAAAAGAGAAACTAACAGTTTAACAAATGTTTTTTAAAACATCACTACAGAGCATTAATATTTTAAAAATTAGGGGTGCCTGGGTGGCTCAGTCAGTTAAGCGTCCGACTTCGGCTCAGGTCATGATCTCGCGGTTCGTGAGTTCAAGCCCCGCGTAGGGCTCTGTGCTGACAGCTCAGAACCTGGAGCCTGTTTCAGATTCTGTGTCTCCCTCTCTCTCTCTGACCCTCCCCCGTTCATGCTCTGTCTCTCTATGTCTCAACAATAAATAAACGTTAAAAAAATATAAAAAATATTTTAAAAAATAGTATGCAATTCAAAAGGGATCTTGACTTACAGAAAGATGAAATAGAAATATCCTTAGAAAGTAAAATAAATGGGTTTATATTAACAGTAAATTATGAGTGATCAAAAGTCACGTTCCTTTTAGTTGCAAGTAACATAAACTCCCCTCCAATAGCTTAATGGTATATGGCATGCTCTTTTTTTTTTAAGGTTTATTTATTTTGAGAGAGAGAGGGAGAGAGACAGAGCATGAGAGGGAAAGGGGTTTAGAGAGAGGAAGCACAGAATCCTAAGTAGGCTCAAAGCTCTGAGCTATCAGCACAGAGCCCGATGCGGGGCTCAAACCCATGAATTGTAAGATCATGACCTGAACCAAAGTCCAGCGCTTAACCGACTGAACCACCTAGGTGACCCAATGGTATATGGCATTTTTATCACTAACTCTCTGACACCAGCTGGTGTTCTACAATTTCATTCAATTCTGACACTAACTATCTGGAATTAGCACAGACCCACAAGGTAGGGGTCAGCTTCTCAAGACTGTCACCACTTCAGATGCCAGCCTAAAGTTTCAGGTATCCCCAAGTAACCCAGATTTTGCCTACCTAACCGTAAATATGGAAACTCCCAAGACCCCCTGCAGGTTAGAAAATTTACTAGAATGAGTCATAGAACTCAAGAAAGCTCTATTCTACGATTGCAGATTTATTATAAAGGTTACGATTCAAGAACAGCCAAATGAAAGAGATGCGTAAAAAGGGAGAAACAAAGAGCTTCCCTGACCTCTCCTGACACGCCTCCCTCCTTGTTCATTCATGTATTCACCAACCTGTGGGCTCCTCATCATGGTTATTCAAAAATTTTTACTAAGATTCTATTACTTAGGCATAATTGATTAGATCATAGCCATATGATTGAAGTCAATGTCATGTTCCCTTCTCCTTTCAGATTGTGGAGTGGGGCTAAAAGTGCCAATATTCTAGTCGTTTGGCTAGCCCCTTCCTTGAAACCATTTAAGGGCAGTATATTAAATATGAAAACTACTTATCATACTGATAGCAAACAGCTGGTATTCTTTTGAATTATCTCAGCATAGATATTCCTATTATATTACTAATTTTTTACTCTTCTCTTAGTTTGAGCCAATTGAACAATACTGAATAGTTCTCCGTGATGAGAAATGGATGGCTGTTTTATTTTCAACTTCTTTAACTCTGTGATTTTGAGAACTCTTGACAGGTTTATTCGTAAAAGTTGAAAATGGTGAGATACAGAAAAATTTTATATAATTTAATCTTCTGCACAGAAGAGTAGAACAGCATGGCTTTAATAAAAATATCATTTGAAATTTAGCACAGTGATGTGGACAATTCAGATAATTCATTGATCTCCATTTGGGTTGTCTGAGCTCAGGAGAGGAAGATTATCTTAAATAGAAATTACTGAACATTAACTGTTTATGGTCTCATAAGATATTAATATTAAGTAAAGAAAAGTCTCCACTAGTAAAAGTTACCATGTGCTTGGACTTAAATACCACAAAAACAATTAGGAGAAGAAATTAGCATTTGTAATGTGCTTAAAAGATTATCAGAAAAGGACTAAAGATGAGAGTTTGACTTGGAGATGAGTATTTGCTCTTCCATTTATTTATTCATTCATCCAAATATTTTTATTGGGCAGTAACTACATAAAAGGCCAATTGTGTTAAGTTCTTGGGTTATACTGTTAATAAGCTCTTGGGTTATAAAAGTAAATAAACTAGTTCATATATTTCATATAGCTGAAAAGGTACAAAGACCTCTACCTGGCTTCATGAAGTGTATACTCTGGTCAGGGAGATAGATAAGTAAATAGATAATTGAAAGAAAGTGGGATAAATTTTATTGATAGCCCCTAGGTATTATGGGAAAATAAGTAGGAGCATTTTTTCATAAACTGGAGTAAGGACTAGAATAGGAGGAGTGGCAAAGGCTAAGTTTACAAAACATAATAGAAGTCAAGCCAGATGCCGAAGGGAAGGGCTAGCGCATACAAATGCATTGGGAAGGGACATGGTGTTACAGATTCTGGGGACTTCAATTTTTATGGTGTAAGTGCACAGTATAGGGAATGGAGTGATAGGAGTTGAGGCTGGAGAGTGAGATGATTCTAATACTACAGGAGGATTTTGAATTTAATCTTTACGATCCATTGAAGAATATTTAATCAGTGAGTGACCTCTTCAAATGTATGTTTTAAAAGATTTTCTAGGTAGTAGTACAGTGGATTGCTTTATCCTTGGCCAATTGCATTTTGTAACTAAGTGAAAGTTTTATAGATTTCACCAGGGTGTGGAAAGGATGTAAACTACCACAGACTACCAGATGGAAAAGTGTAAAGTTGAGTTGCTTTATTTGTTTTTTAATTACTCTGGATCTATTATTGGCTTGGCAGTGCTCACTTAGAGACAAAGTGAGGTAGAAAAACAATAATGGGTAGAGATATATATAAACTGAGAAGTGTTTTGTTGGTAGCACAGAGTTCAGTAAATTAGCACCAGGTTGGTACTGTCACATAATTTGCTGGTAGGAGCACCACAAGAGCAGCTTGTAAGAACAGATGAGCCAGGGCACAAATAAAGCAATGAACATAAATCAGAGAAACTTAATTTAGCATTGGACATGTAGATGGCGGTCAGTGAGCTGATCATTATCACCATATTGCCATGCACAGAGGAGACTCAAAAAATATTTGTTGATGATAATTACAAACTCAGAACTAAACATGACTAGGATTTTCTCCCCATTTAGGCCACCTTCATCTAGAAAACATTTAGATGTTCATCATGATTAGTAAAAGATGCCTTGTGGAAAAATATTTTGACCATTATTTGGACTTTAAGATACTTCTTTGTTTGTTTATATATTTTGAGAGCAAGCGAGCACGTGTGTGCAAGAGCATGAGCGGGGGAGGGCAGAAAGAGAGTGAGAGAGAGGGTATCCCAAGCAGGCTCCATGCTGTCAGCATGGAGCCCGAATCAGGGTTTGAACCCATGAACCTGTGAGATCATGACCTGAACTGAAATCAAGGGTCAGACACCCAACTGACTGAGCCACCTAGGTGCCCCAGGACATTAAGATACTTTTAATTATTATGTTTATCTTTCTAAAGCAGAGGTAATTTATTTATATACCGTATTCTATTTCCAGTAGAATGTCTCATCTGTGCATGTTTCTGATGACTCTCTATTTAGTTTGGTCTTATTTGAAACACAGGTTTAAGTGTACAATCCGTTTAATTTAAAGGCAAATATTATTAAACATGACTGAGATTTTCAAGGTAGCAGTAATTTCACCCAGGATTAACCTCTTTGACTATTATATTGCTAATTTCACTTGAATTTGTCAATCTCACATTAATTCTTCATTTTTTGTGCACTAAAAGTCTCAGTGTTCTTGTTTGACTATTGAAAAGCTTGCTCACTTTACTGTGTCACAAAGAAAAAATATATAATTTTTATTTAAACATCGTTCTTAGGTAAATTTTTAAAAAGTGTGGAGGGGGGTACACCTGGGTGGCTCGTTCACTTACGAGTCTGAATCGATTTCGGCTCAGGTCATGATCTTGCAGTTCATGAGTTTGAACCCTACATCAGGCTCTGGGCTGACAGAAGAGAGTCTGCTTGGGATCTTTCTCTCCCTCTCTTTTTACGCCTCCCCTACTCTCTCTCTTTCAAAATAAATAAGCCTTAAAATAATAAAAAAATAAACAAACAAACATGGTCCTTAGCATGAGAAGAGGTGAAGTTAGTGTGGAACAAAACCTAAAATATTGTATATACATATTGTATTCAAACATAATAATAGCCATTTTGATAATAGGAAATAAATAAAACCATTGCATATGTACCTATAATTTGGGACAAATTCTCCTTTACTCTTCAGACTTTGAGTTGAAATTCAAACAGAAGCTGATTTCATTTTTTAAAGTTTTTTTTTTTAAATTGCATCGATATATAATAAATACTCTGATGTTGATTCCTTTTTTTGTAATTGCTAGAAATTTTTACTTGAAAATAAAGAGCACTGTTTGAATTCCTCTGCTAGAGTTGTTTGTTTCTGCCTAGTTCTTTTCTGCGTTGTCCTAATTTTCCTGAAATATGTTCATTTAAAGCATTTAAACTTCAAGCAGGGAAATAAAAGCAACACAAAATTAAAATACTTTTAGTTATGATGAAATACAATATAATACAACACAATACAATATAATACAACACAATACCACACAATGCGACAACATAAGTTAAGCTGTTTTATGAGCAATAACAATCACCCCTATCTGGGCATTTAAAAATACTGTTCATTAAAATTCGTCTTGTCTCAATACCATCATTGTAGATGGCAACATCTACTATTAACAGTGGCATGGAGGAGGGGCTAAGCGGGAGAGGCTTATACGTTTATTCAGAAGCTGCCACATGACACTTCTGCCTCTTTTTCATTGGCCATTACTTAGTTACATGGCTACACCTAGCTGCAAAACAATCTGGAAATATAGCCTGTATTCTGGAAGTCACAAGCCCAGATAAAACTGAGTAAGGAAGAACAGATATTGGGAGATGATCAATGGTCTGTAGCACACTTAGTACCTTGGGGATTAGCTGTGTCGTCTCCCTATTTTGATGTTTGCTAGTGTTTTAAAATTATTTTTATTACATTTATTTATTTATTCATTGTTGAGAGACAGAGAGAGACAGCACAAGCGGGGGGTGGGCAGAGAGAGAAGGAGACACAGAATCCAAAGCAGGCTTCAGGCTCCGAGCTGTCAGCACAGAGCACGACAAGGGGCTAGAACTCACCAACCGAGAAATCATGACCGGAGCCGAAGTTGGAGGCTCAACCGACTTGAGCCACCAAGGCCCCCAGGTTTGCTAGTTTTTAGACAATAGAGCTACCAACTTTTTTCCCCCATGAACTTTCTCCAAATTCTATTATAAATATTTTCTGAGAATAAAATTTATTGTGGTCAGTAAATACATATGCTAAATGCATAGACTTAAAAAATAATACCTAAGTTTTGTGAGAAAGAGACCCAGTCCATCTTTTCTTAATGTTTCACTGTTCCATAAAATATTAGAAAAATCTTTTGTGGCCTCTATTTGAGTGCCTTAATAATTTCATTTTAATGAAAGTAACATCCATATGTAATGTCAGACTTACCAGAAATACTAAGTTTCCTGAGCTCTCACTGCTCCAAAAGAAATGCTTTTCTAAAAATAAAATGTACATGTTGGGAAAATGTTCAAATCAATGTGCTAGTTGTTACGTTCAAAATTCCATTACTGTTAATGAGATTTGCTGGCGTAACTTGCACAGCAAGTTACTCTGAAATTTTTCCCAGCTGTGTCCTTGAAAGATGGATACTTATTTTTTATTTTTTTAAGAAAAGCATTTTATCGGAGCAGTAGCTTTTCAATTTATCCATTTGTGTGCTGATGGCATTTACTTTACACAAAATGTTGGACTTCTGTGTAAGGAAAAAAAATAAGGTATTTGTCCACTACATCTGTATGAGTCACAAACAACTCGTTGACATGAACTTTAGCACCTGAGCACAGTTCTGGTGTGGAACTTCTGCATAATTCATTATAAAAGAACATGAGGCATTCAGAAGTCGGTGTTCATTCAGGGATGTGCTGCAGTATTAGCAACACAAGGATTTCTATACATAATTTACACGAAGCAGCTGATAAGTTTTATGATTCGTAATAGATTTATTTCGATCCCTTTAGAGTTGTTTGGCAATGTTTGAAAAGTAATGCGTTAAGAGGAATTATATTAAAACCAATTTTCTCAGCATTTTTTATTATTTTGTTTTGTATACATTTCCTTGGAAGATAATTAGTGGTGATTAAATTCAGATTCCTAAAATTGTTTTAAATAGGTAATATATGCACATGTTTCAAAAACACAAACTTGGGAACAGGTATATACCCTTTAAAAATTGGTAACATGATTTTTATCTTATCGTCTCTTACTTACACCACACAGATTTGCTTCTTCAGAAGAAATAGAAAATTGATTTATATCATGTGCAAGTCCTGCTGGCAGTATTTTATATTATCAGAGTTAACGCCTTTGGCCATTTCCTTTAGTTTGATTCTCCACAAGGCAGGAGAGGAAGTGCATATCAGGATCATCTGCGGAAACATTTGCAAAACATACCCCATTACCATCACCACCTCCCCAAACTGTGTCTTACTAAGCCATAAGCTATAACCATTGACTGGACTGTTTGTATTCTTCTGCTTGGAACATAAATGGAGATGGGAGCCTTTTTTTTTTTCTAGAATCTCTATAAAACATATTTACATTTTCCATTTAAAAAATAATTACAGTTCCTTCAAAGGAAAAAAAAATATATACACACACATATATATGTGAGTATATATATATATACACACACATATATGTGTATATATAATTATCCTCCTTGGTTTTTTTTTTAATTTTTTTAACATTTCTTTATTATTGAGAGACACAGAGACAGAGAGACACAGAGCATGAGCAGGGGAGGGACAGAGAGAGAGGGAGACACAGAATCTGAACCAGGCTCCAGGCTCCAGGCTCTGAGCTGTCAGCACAGAGCCCAATTCAGGGCTCAAACTCCCAGACCATGAGATCATGACCTGAGCGGAAGTCGGTGCCCTAACCAACTGAGCCACCCAGGCACCCCTATCCTCCACGTTTTGATAGGGATACAAACTACGTAAATATGATTAATCCTATGAATAAAAAAATTTTAATCTTATAAAATAAAAATTTGTAAAAGGACATTATATTAGTAACAGCATAATGAGTTCAACCATCAAAACACACACACACAAACCGTCGTCCCATTTTTGTCTATTTGGTAGAATCACTGTGCTGTCCTCCATACCTATCAGGCTTATATTATTTATTAATTCTGCCCTCAAAGAGCTTACAATCTTTAATGTCTTTGTGATGGACATCTAAATATAAGTCACACAATGAACGTGCACAGTAACCTATTTTATATGATCAGAGAAGAATCTGGGAATGGTTATTCATTAGATAAATATTAGATCAAAGCAATGCCATGAGAATTACAGAGTTATATATTCAGGTAGAAAGGATTGATACAATCTGCCCATCATCTTGGGTGAGGTTCCCCAGGAAAACACTGAGGTGTGACATTGGTGAGTTAGCTTTCCTTGACTGAAGACAATTCCAGGAGAAGAGTTCCACCGAATGCTAAGGAATGAATGCCTCAGGCCTGAAATAACACCTCCGTGGTTACCCTCAGCACCCATTCTCCCTGATTTACTTTCAGAGAGTGAGTTGTGAATGGACAACTGCGTTTTGAAGAGTTACTTAATGAAAAGGAGAAAGACTTCTTGATTTGGTTTGGAAAGATTGTTCAAATAACCGGGACATGATTTAAAATAATACAGGGAGTCCTTTATCCAAATGAACCAGGGAATCAATAATAGATAGTAGAAGAAGAGAAGTTTTAGGGCAGAAGGAAAGCCCCATTTGTTAAAGAAGGCAGAATGGTTTGTGACAAATGAATTATCGAATCCTGGGAATGGTGATATTATAGTCCCCCTTGAGGCCATTCACCCTGTCTTCTCCAGTGTTACTTTTGTTGAAACAACTCCTAATTTCACGAATCAGAGATGTTTCTTAGACTGTTCTGCTATCTCTCCTTTCTCCACGTCAAGTCTTCTTATCCTTAAGGTCCTGTCTAACTTGCCACTTCCTTCTAAGCCTATCCCAGTTCCCTCCCTCCTAAAACTCCTACATTTACCACTAATTCATTGCATGTTCCTCTTTTCTCCCCTCCCCTCCCCTCTGTTTTCCTCATAGCCTCCTCCCCCTGCCTCTCAGTTTTAACATTCTCATTCATGTTATTGTTCTCTTTACTTTTCAGATAAAAGCCCCCAAAATATACATATTTATATACTATACACACATATATACATTATGCACAATGTATCAATGTATATTGGAATTATATAGTATATATGTAATACAGTAGATATTATATGTAGGAAACTATTCTTTTAGTTTGCTATTTACTTCTCTCCCACTTATGGCATCTTATGAGGTGTACTGATATCAACATATTTAGTCATTCAGTCATTTAAACTGAAGGTCAGCATGTTATTATATGATAAAGCCAGCTTTTATTTACCAATATAATTTTATTTATCATATATTTACCAATATATGATGAGAGTTCTTTAGGAGTTCCTAATTTTTCATTACTACAACCAAATGATGATGCATATCCTTAGACATCAGTGACATAAATTTATTAGAGTTTCCAACAAGAATAGGAGTTCCTTGAAGAACAGAATACTTCTAAGTCCCTATGATTTTAGCACAGAGCTGACTGCATACTTGTAATCTTGTTAGCATGTTTCTTTCCTTCCTGCTAGGAGACTGGTCACAGATCAGTGGTTTCAAATCCAGGAGCAAGAACTTTGTCCTGTATGTAAGAAGAGACTCAGTCATAGGCAGGCAGCATTCCCAACTAGGCTTATTTGAGATCATATACTAACTACTCATATAGAGGTTCGAGCAACTAGAGGTATGTTGCATTCTTCTCTATTTATGTGAGACTTTTCATGATTCATTTCGTTTAACTGCCCCAAATCCATTTATTGATATTTTCACACAACTAAAGTTGTTTGGAAATGTCATCTTCACGTCTATAAGGTAGCTTTATATAAATTTCCTTTCCTTTGGCTCTCTCATAGAAGCACATGACTTCTTGCCATCTTGCCCATTTATTCTGAGTGAGTCAATTGTGTCTTCTTAGGCACATTTCTTACAGCAATTTAAGTAGATCAGTGATATGGCCATCTCTCATTTTGGCCACAGCACACCTTTTCCCTTGTCTGCCCTCTTATTTATTTATTTTTTTAAAATTGTTTTGAATGTTTATTTATTTTTGAGAGAGAGAGAGAGACAAAGTGTGAGTGGAAGAGAGGCAGAGAGAGAGGGAGACAAAGAATCTGAAGCAGGTTTCAGGCTCTGAGCTGTCAGCACAGAGCCCTGATACGAGGTTTGAACTTCCAGGCCACAAGATCGTGACCTAAGCCAAAGTCGGATGCCCAGCTGACTGAGCCACCCAGACCCCCCAGTCTGCCCTGTTTAAACACTGTCATCCTCCAATCAGTTGCAATCTGCAGTTGCCCAAATAATCCTTTCCTCCCATTCCTTTGGCTGTGACTCTTTTCTCATTTTTTTTCTTCCCATAGCTTCATAATCCAGACATCAGGCTGGAGAATAGCAGCTTCTATCCCAAAGCTTTTCATCAAAGAGCTTTATATTTGTTTTCTCTGTTCCCACATAGATCCTCTTCCCCTGATATTTCCTGGCAATTTTAGTCACCACATCCCCTTTTATAATCATCTTACGTGGCCTCCCTTTTTCTTTCATGAATTCTCTGACTTGGCTTGCAAGAACTCTGTCCTCCTTTATTCTATTTTTAATAGGCACTTTCTATGACTGTGTAATTTATAAGGTGAATAGATGGAAATAAGAAAAATAAGGAAAAGGTCTTACCATCTTGTGGCATCTACTATTGTCATAGTAGTATGTGTCTTTTCTTCTTTCTGTATTATAATAAAACATTCAGCCTCATCTGTATACCTCTACCTGTGAACTTATACCTCTTGTTTTGCTATGTACTATTATATATGCATTTTCCATACACTAAAAATTCTTTGTGAAGAGTCTTTTTCCAGAAGAAAGTAAAAGTACATAGAGATACACTACAAAGTGCTCTATTCCATTCCAAAATATAATTAAAAATGAAATAACTATGTAACATGACAAAAATTCAGATAATTCGTTAAAAAGAATTACTGATTATTGTGATAGAAGGAATCATTGAGAGATGGAAATTTTAAATCTATAAATAGGAAAACATCATGAAAGAGTACACTCTGTTTAAGGAACAAGTGGATAAAGAATTTAGTATGGAGCTAGTTTGGGGCTAAATAGGAACAAAATGGAATAATTTTGTATACTTAGGATTGAAACAGACATTTCATGTTCAAAGTCAAGTCTTTAGTAACAAGCAGTATTTGTTGTTATAAAACCAAACCTAAAATTAGCATTTGAAAGACAACAAGGAATGTTTTCCTGTGTGACATGCTTATTCAGTTCCAAATTCTTTATTCATTCAGAGAAGTATCAATGCACCAAGAGTAGGGTCATTCCCAGAAAGGAACGTGAAAATGACTGATGTTCTTCGTAACGAATTTGCAAGCCCTTAAACGATTAATAATAATTTCTTACATTTGTATAATAAAAGTGTTATAAGATCACCTTCATATTAATTATCTCCTTTTATGCTCACAACAAAGCTGTGAAGCAGGTATTATAATTATTCTATTTATAAATGGATAAACCAAGGTCAGAGAAGTTAAGTAAATTATGAAGATGGCACAGTTAGTAAAGGGTATCCAAAACCAACCTTCTGATTCAACCTTTTGTGTGAGGGTTTTTGTTGTTATTTTTGGCTTTATTTCTAATAGTGTTAGAAGGTGGGCTTTGGTAATGATGACAGAGAATGTCGTTGTTGGTTTTTTAAACACAGAGGCTTCGACTTTAAATTCTTAATATTTATTCCCTTCTTCATTGTTTGTTATATGTACCAGCATGTAGGAAATGATATGTTTTCTAAGCTTCCACATAGGAACAACTTCAGTGGGTATAAAACATTTTCTCTGACTTACTGCTATTATTCTGCTGTCTTCTGGCAATTACTACTGAAAACAAGTGCCCATCCTCCTCTTTTTGAGAGTTCCCTGATTGGATGCAGCTAGGGTTTTAAAATATATTGTTAAAATATTAAACATGTCTAGCATCTGCCTCATTGAGAGTTCATATTAAGGTTGTCTATGAGGCTGTACATGCATTCAATCTTCATACAGAGTGCATCTCTTATTTCAAGATTTATTTTTAATCATCACAGTCCCAATTATGCTTACTTCTCCCTCACAAGTTCCTGAGATTGAGTCCCAACCCCCATCCACCAGGTCTACCATCTTGTTTCCCACTGTTTTAATTCGTTTGCCATCCTATCTCAAAATTGTTGGAGCTTTCCTCAAGTTCCTTTACTTTGCTTTCTTGTATCAAGGTGTTCTTGATTACCTCCAAGTCAGATTTTAGTTCTTCAATAACTTTAAATTTTTTTTCTTGTATCTTGTAAAATGCAAGATGTAATTTATGCATTTGCCTTTCATTGTGTATTTTTGATTTTTCAGATTATCCTATTCTTTCCACTTATCGTGCTTCTATTTCACTGAGGCTGTCTTCCTTGGGTCTGGTTGAGTATATTACTAAGAATGTGTCATCTCTAAGAAGAATTACTATGCATGGCAAGACCCCACCTATGTATTTGTTTTGTTCACTCATTGATGAATGAGAAAATTTTATCCAATATTTGTGCTTCCCACAGAGTACTCAGATTGCTTTTGATTCCATTTTCTTCCCACATAAGTATTGGATGAATACTCCTTATATCCAAGCAAGAGCAGAAAATATGTGCATAGTTTCTGAATGAATTCATAGGATGTAGTCAGCATAAAACTACTTATTAGATAAAGATGTGATTTTCTTCCATTCTCACCACTTTTTGACCTGATACTCTGAACAGAGAAAGGACATAACAATGATAATGCTAAATAATCACATGGGCAATTCTGAAATAATCATGTCAAATTTACTTTAAAATGTTGACATTTCTTTCCTGATTCTGCAAGCAACTAACGGTTCCTCATATAAGCGGCTGTGTAATGTACCTAGAGCATGTATGTTGTTGGTATAGTAAATGTACAAAGTATTGTCCAAAAAAAAGGAAAATCTGAGTGATAACCATGTCAGGGCACCAGCATATACTAGGATTATCCCAGCAAGTGGGAAGTATGGTCACCCAAATTCTAGAGTGTTCAGATGGATATGGAAGATGAGGCACTAATCCAAAAACAAGGTAGCTGGAGTTCTGCTACAGTTTTGCTTTGTGAAATGGCAGCCATCATGTAGCAGAAAGATGGACACTAAGTTTATGGAGTGGCACAGACCTTTCACTTCTGGATCAAAGAACAGATTCTTGCAGAAATTTCAATTCTGTCATTCTGGGACGTTGCTCTTGTAATTGCATAAGAGAGGAAGCCAACAATCCATTATCTCAGTTCGCTTCTCTTGGCCTTGTAGTTTATAGATATTTTCCTGAAATGCTTGCTATCTATTGATAAGTCTCCTTGTCCAGTTTGTCATGAATTTTCTTTTTTGTGTATGTGTCTCTTTAATTATTTTGCTGGGTGCTGGGAGAAAGGAAGTTGGCATGTGTTAGCAAGATTTCAAAGGACTTTTTATTTCTATTTCATTCCATCTGATAATATGTGTCCTTAATCATATGTTAAAATCTACTCTACATTCTTTCTTTATGTATTACATTTAATAAATATGTGTTCAATTTCTTCCATCATTTTTACATAGATTAGCAACTCCCACAGAGTATGGAACAACAAATGCAGTTAATATTTATGCTGAGTATCTGTTAGTATATCATATTTTTTAACTTGCTTTAAATACATTCAACATTTTACTCCAATGAGTGTCAAACGTTTTACTGCCAGCAACAAAGCATGGACCATAAATTGAAAAATTTGTAGTTATCATTATTTAGTTCTGTTAGTGACCATTCTTAAAGCTTACACCAGTGATTTAGATATATTATCTGATTTACTGAGGTGTACTCTTAACTTTGTAATGGCTGCCTGTTAAGATTAAACGTGAGCCCAGAGGGCACTGCTCCCAGTGTACAAGTAACCTGGCTGGCTGCTTTGAAGGTATTTAGTGAAAAAATAAATTCTGCCTATGCAAAAGTGGTTGCAAAATGTAAAATCAGGGCGCCTGCATGGTTCAGTCTGACCTGACCATGGCTCAGGTCGTGATTTCACCATTCATGAGTTCCAGCCCCGCGTAGGGCTGTGTGCTAACAGCTCAGAGTCTGGAGCCTACTTCAGATTCTGTCTCCCTCTCTCTCTGCCCCACCCCTGCTTGCGCTCTGTCTCTGTCTCTCAAAAATGGATAAAGGTTAACAAAAATTTTAATGTAAAATCGTGTCTTCATGCCCATACTTTAGCCCTAATTAATATGCTTAGTTGTATACTACATGCAACTATGCCTATTTTTATTGATAAAAAATAAAAGTTGCAGAATAGCCACAATGTTAGTGCAAACTTAATCCATGAAGTTTTGTCTCCCAAGTTTCTTGTGGCTGTCTGGACTATTGTGATCTCTTATTCTATTGCCTAATGTCTAGTCTTCTGTGCAGTAGATGTCAGTTCCTCCAAGGAGAGTGGTGTCACCTCCAACCATGACCTTGTAGCACTTCTGTGTCCCCTCAAACTGCATATAGCATTACAGAAACAGTTTGAATTTTTCAAAATTTCACATGCACAAAAAAGCCTCTGGCCAAATTTTGAACAGGTTACAGAAAGACAGTCCCGTGTGCCTTTCCCTCTTCATCCCTATTGCCTCTAGAAATTTCACCAAAAATAAAGCACAGAGGATGTTGATAGAAGATCTATGCTGTTTGATAAGTGATCAAAACAGATGTTATTTTTAGCACACTAATGTACATTATCTAGTCTTTCACATCTGCTTCTCTTAACAGTTTAACACAAGAAGTGAATTCTTGCATTCGTTGATTTTGTTGTTACATTATAATTTATTACTGCCCAGACAATCATATGTCTTCTCGTTTTCAGTTCTTCTTTATTATAGCTTCGATGATAATTTATCAATTAAATCTCATGCTTAATTCTTTGCCAATAAGCTAGCTCACTAACAAGTGGCTTCTAGGTAATATGGGTAATTATTTAAAATATATATGTTCACTGAGGTAAATAAATCCCTTCAATATGTTATTTAAACCATTGTAGCATCTTTACTGAGAAGTGGAGCATAGGATGAGAGCTTTTTAAATATTTCACTAATATACCACATTAAGTTGTTTCATTCATGGTCACAAGAGAATAATTGTTTTTGTAGTTTGCCTTCTTTTCTTTCCTTTTGTTCCAACTGGGAGCAACCAGTACGCAGCAAAACTTCTCAGCTAAGTTCGTAAGCATATGAACACAACATGTGTTCATATCGTGCAATAACAATCACTATTAATATCTAACCTGCATATTAGAGAGATGTATATATATAATTAAAATAAAAATACATCTTTTATATATATATATATATATATTATACTCACTCAGGCTTCCATGAGAAGAAAAGAGAAAAAAGTGAAAAGAAAAAAAATGTAGCAATTAGTTTTCCTTGATATTTTGTTGCTAGAGAGAGTATAAAATATACTCAACTTAAAATATGAGTTCAAATATATATGTATTCAAATATATATGTACATGTATATAAATCAAAATATATGCATATATATACATATATAATTTTTTTCTTGTTCAGATAATCCTGTCATACAATTAGTCACCCTTCAAAAGCTATATAAAAATACTTCATTAGAGAAATGTTGCACTTTCCATGCTTATTCTTTTATGTATTTATATACTAATTTGATATTTCACATATTAACATATTATTTCATTTTAATAAATAACAGTTCTTATTTTTTTTCTGATTGTCTCCCATAAGTAAAAAATGCAGTAATTTGTGACATTACATTGCAATGCTCCAACTTCAATGAAAAAGAAAGAAGAAAAAAATGATTAACTTTGGTATTTTGCTGCTAGAAAATAAAATATTGATAGCTCAATTAAAAATATGCATTCAAATGAAATGTGAAATGTACTTGCTCACTGCAGATTTATATGCAGTTCACAAAAAAATAATAATAATAAAAAAACAGCTTTCCTGCAATCTCTTTCAATGGGATGTTGTAGAAGCAGGATACTGAACTGGGGAGCAGGAAACCCGGTTCCTTGGCCAACTCTACTAGTAAAAAACCTGTGCCATGCTGGCAATTACTTCATCCCTAAGGGCCTTGGTGTCCTCATTTGGAACATGACGAAGTAAAATTGCACAGTATTTAATATCGCTTCTGGATGAAAAACCCAGTGCTATGTGCTTATTTGGGAAGGATGTTAAAATTTTAAATATCTTCACACTGTTGTACAAACCACTAAAAGTAAAGCACCACTAGCAACGTATCCAAATATAATGATTTTATATGATATCAGGATGAAATATGAAAATTGCACCATGATTGTCACTCTAGAGATATGTGAAAGTCCTTTCCAGATAAAGGTGGTGAGGGGATGAGAGATAATGAGAAACATAAAGCCATTGAACTGTAATATCTAGAATATCCCTTTGAATTCTTTCTTTTCCACTAATGTGGTCTTTTCCTTCTTGTTGATGTCCTCACTCAAGGCCAGCAAATGGTTTTCCCCTCCTCTAAATCCAGGCATGTTTTTCCACACACTTCGATAATTTACTTTGCAGCAAGGGCAGACATACAATGTTCTTAACTGTTGTGTTTAGCAATACAATGATGTAGTGCTTAGACTTCATGGTCTGGGATAAATGTCATTCACAGTGTGTCCCATGATAGATGTCATTTCTAATGTGTTCCTCTATGGCTCTCTAACCCCTTTATCATATGGAGTAAGATAACCTTCCTATTTTTATGAATTAGAAAACAATAATTCTTGTAGCAAAGGTGTCTGAGCCCTGGAAGTGAGCACTTTATCAATCTAAATTAGACCATAAGCATTTTGTTCAGTGAAGCGTGGGCTACAGTTCATTGATTCAGTAACATTAGGTAATTATCATGTTAGAATAACAGCACTTTCTGAACTTCTTAAAGTCATTGGTCAATCCACGAATCAATCGATATCTCTCTTCAGAGAAGTGGAATAAAAATTAATGTTCCTGTAGATGCATTAACAGAATATGTATTTACTACCTTAAGTTTGAATGAATTGAAAAGATTATCAAGTAATATTCTAGAATTCAATATGTTTGTAGTGTCTGCATGGGGGAAACTTAACTTGCTTAACAAGTCCCATAAGTTACTTGAGTGAAATATATATCTGCCTGGTATTATTTATACTATCCTTAATAATTTTAATCTGGCCCCAGTTTTTGAGTCTATACTTATGTGTTACACACTTTTAAACATCATGGTTATATTTGAAGGACATATATAGGAAAAATGAAGAGAGTTAAGTAAGAATGAAGAAAGGAACTCAAAAAGGGCTTCCCCTTTGCAGGTAAATATTCAAAAAGAAATGGAAAACAGGCTAGAAATTTATGGCGTGCTGATAGGATTATTTCTGAAGAACATTTTTTTCCAAAATGAAATATCTGTCTTTCTTCATGTTCCATCTATCTAGATAGCTGATCTATAATGAGCTGAAGAAGAGATTTTGATCTTTCCTAAGAGTGTTTTGTCAATGATCAGAAAGAACTGGTTTCATTTTTTTCCAAGCTGAACTAGAATGTCATAAATCAAGAAAGGTGAAGTTTTTCAGCAAAAAGGGTAGTAAATGTACTGAACCTTTACAAGCTGGTATAGTATTTTATTTTTTCCTCTTTCTTTCTTTCTTTCTTTCTTTCTTTCTTTCTTTCTTTCTTTCTTTCTTTCTTTCTTTTCTCTTTCTTTCTTCCTTTGTTTCTGTGTGTGTAAAATATATTGATAAAAGAATCTGTGCACTTCTGACACTTTTGGAGGCAAATGAAAATATCATGGGGAGAGAATAAAGTTGAGGTTACCAGGATTGTTCCTAACCAAAGAATTTATAAAACATTAAACAAGTTGGACCAGTTTTAAAGTTGTATAAGACAAGACACTCACATTCATTTGTATGAAAAAAAAGAGAGCCTTTGCAGTGTTAACTGATATTTTTATCATTAAGCTCTTTTCAGTGACTTTTAGCTTTGATATTTTTGCATTTGAATACTGAAATTTTTCTTTCTTACTTAAGTCTCTACTTAAATGTATGCATGTGCAATGTGTACTTTGTCTTAAACTTGTATGCATGTATGTTTGTCTAAGCACAATTTATGGAATACCAAAGTTCTTGAATAAAAACCTTGAATGAAGATATAGACTGCTTCTCAGACACAAAGTACATTTGTATATTTCTTTTTTTTTATTACTTAAATTTAAGTTAGTTAACATACAGTGTAGTCTTGACTTCAGGAGTAGAACCCAGTAATTCATCTCTTACATATGACACCCAGTGGTCATCCCAAAAAGAAGCCTCCTTAATGCCCATCACCCATTTAATCCATCCCCTTACCCACCCCCCTCCAGCAACCCTCAGTTTGTTCTCTGTATTTAAGAGTTTCTTATGGTTTGCCTCCCTCTCTGCTTTTATCTTAATTTTCCTTTCTTTCCCCTATGTTCATCTGCTGTTTCTCAGATTCCATATATGAGTGAAATCATGTGATATTTGTCTCAATTTTACTTCCTTTGGCGGTGGTGACTAATAACAAACATATAGTTCATTACAGAATTCCAAAGTGCTAATAAATAATTAGTTATCACTAGGAAATATTAACGTCCCCCCAACCCCCGGGGTCCAGGGTACTGGCAGCCAGGGATTAACTAAGACATTCAGTTTAGGGAAAGAGAATATTTATGTGGATCTCAAAATAGAAAATACTACTGAGGATCAACAAGCATCCATTTATATTTTGTTTTCTTCTTGGTCTAGTCTAGGGGCCAAATTTTGTTTTTTCCCTCACCACTGCTGAGTACTGTCTTTAGTGTTGAGCAGTGCGATTCTCTTTTAGGTCTGTTTACATTTCTAGTTTTCTTCACTTTTTTTCACCCCAAATCTTCATCTTCACTTTTGTTTGCAGCTAAAGCTGTGTCCTTTTTACTGGGTGAATCTTTTTTAGTAAATATATTAGTTAGAGAGTGCTAGCTGCTGTAGCAAATAGACCACAGATTGTATGATGGTTGAAATATATTAAAGGTTTTTTTTTTTTTCTCTCTCTTGTTCACTTATTGATCTGAAGTGAGCACTCTTGATCTGAGGCATGGCCCTTTTCCTTCAGAAACAGGCTAGCAAAAGTTTTGTCATATTCTTTAAGGGGGGAAAAAAACGCTTTTTATATTGCTATCACAGTCACACAGTCAGCCAGAGGGAGGAAGAACATAGCAGAGTGTTTGAGACGTTTTAGTGGGTCAAGCCTGCAAAATAAACCCTCTCCTCTGCTCTCTGTCCTTTGCCATTTAACCATATGGTCACTCTTTTTTTTTTTAATTTTTTTTTCAACGTTTATTTATTTTTGGGACAGAGAGAGACAGAGCATGAACAGGGGAGGGGCAGAGAGAGAGGGAGACACAGAATCGGAAACAGGCTCCAGGCTCTGAGCCACCAGCCCAGAGCCTGACACGGGGCTCGAACTCACCGACCGCGAGATCGTGACCCAGGCGCCCCTCATATGGTCACTCTTAACTAAAAAGTAAGATGGGCAATGCAATACAGTCGTGAGGACAGACAGGAAAGTGAGGAAACCATTTTCATGAATAGCTTCGCTGTCTTTGCACAAGAGTTTGACACTGTCATACTTTTTGTCCATTTACCCTTGCCACAAAAACACCTATATCTCCAAATCTGTATTTTTCAGATGAGAGAAAGGGTCACTTAAAATGTCTTTTACTGGTCAAATATGCATATGTATTAATAAGTTCTTTACTATTTACTTAGTTGAATCACTTTCCTATCTAATGGTGATGCTTTCAGACACATTTTTGTCTGAGGTTTGATCAGTCATGTATATCTTTTAGGGAAAGACTGAAGATTGTTGCTTACTGGTTTAATGTCCTTGCTTTTTCTGTACTTAAAGTTTCATAAGTGTTAGGGTCCATTTTAATATTGATCATTGCTGATACCTAGTAGTAATATCAGTGCTTCTTTTATGCTAAGTATTAAAGTAATATGGATAGGGGCGTCTGGATGGCTCAGCTGGTTGGGTGGATGACTTCGGCTCAGGGCATGATCTCACAACTTGTGAGTTCGAGCCCCGCATCAGGCTCTGAGCTGTCAGCGCGGAGCCTGGAGCCTGCTTTGAATTCTGTGTCTCCCTCTCTCTCTGCTCCTCCCCCACTCACGCTCTGCCTCTCTCTCTGTCAAAAGTAAATAAACATTAAAGTAATATGCATAAATATGTATTTAATGAATGAAAAAGACTAAGAGTTGATGAGATGGTATAATTTCTTTTAAGTAATAATTAAATTATCTAAACCCAATAGATAGGGGATATTTCCTTTTTAAAGGTAAGATATTACTCCTAGCTACTTTTGAGGCATATACTTCTTGCTTTGAAAGTTATATTTGTGGAACTTGTCTTTGACTACATTTAGTACATAGCTTTTGCACTTTTTTGATTCTTTGCCTACATTTTTTAGCCTCACACCACTATCTCCTCTGCATCCTTTTTTAAAAACATGTTTATTTATTTTTTGAGAAACAGAGTATGCGAGAGTGCGGGGTTGCAGAGAGAGAGAGGAACAGAGGATCCAAAGTGGGCTCTGTACTGACAGCAGAGAGCCCCCAAATGGGGTTCAAACTTGCAAACCCTGAGATCATAACCTGAACCAAAGTTGGATACTTAACAGACTGCAGGCACACCACCTCTACATCCTTTTACTTTCTCCAAAGGACATGAATTTTAGCTCTAGCCGAAAATTTACCAAAGAGTCTGAGAACAAATGTGATAGCCATTGTCTGTCAACAAACAAATGTACAGTCTCTTAGTTTAGATGGACATGACGAAATGTTATTCATTTGACCCCATAGGCAATTGGAAGTTTTAAGTTTAATACGAATAGCTTAAAGACATCTTATACACCATTATTCAGGGTGGAATTTCTTGTCACGAGAAAGAAGCAATTAGTAGGGAAAGACAATCATTTTCAGCAGTTTAAAAAGGAAAATTTTCTGAAACATTTACATATGGTAGTACAGTTACCATATGAAAAACAGCATAAACAAAGATGCATTTTAATGTAAAGATGAAAGTTTTCATTCTTTTTTTTTTTAATTTTTTTTTCAACGTTTATTTATTTTTGGGACAGAGAGAGACAGAGCATGAACGGGGGAGGGGCAGAGAGAGAGGGAGACACAGAATCGGAAACAGGCTCCAGGCTCTGAGCCATCAGCCCAGAGCCCGACGCGGGGCTCGAACTCCCAGACCGTGAGATCGTGACCTGGCTGAAGTCGGACGCTTAACCGACTGCGCCACCCAGGCGCCCCAAAAGTTTTCATTCTTAAAAACAATTTTATGGTATATTTTATTTAATGCCCATTCTTTATTACTTTCAGTTACAAAAATATTATCCTTGTGAACATTTTTATTAGTCTTATGCAACCAGACAGATTACTACTTTTCTTAATACTGAAAAAAGCTCTGGAATTAGAAAAAATGAAGTTTTCTTTAAGGCTTCATTTTCAGTCTTTTTTTTTTTCCCCAGAGGATTATGAAGACTTCCTTCCTAATAGATCATCTTATTCAAGTCAAACATAACATCATGTCTATATAGTTATTTTGGATAACATTGGTAACTATTCTTTTTTTTTTTTTTTTTAATTTTTTTTTTTCAACGTTTATTTATTTTTGGGACAGAGAGAGACAGAGCATGAACGGGGGAGGGGCAGAGAGAGAGGGAGACACAGAATCGGAAACAGGCTCCAGGCTCTGAGCCATCAGCCCAGAGCCTGACGCGGGGCTCGAACTCACGGACCGCGAGATCGTGACCTGGCTGATGTCGGACGCTTAACCGACTGCGCCACCCAGGCGCCCCACATTGGTAACTATTCTTAAGATTTGGAAGACCACTGAAACACTGGGAAAGCAGCAAAGTTGTATAGTTTATATTTAATAGCCAGTAGGCTCACCAGGCTCCGGGTGATGAATCTTCATACTATTCAAAAATAATTTAAGAAGTTTTCGTTCAGTTTTTCTGTGTGTGTAGCTAAATTACCACCAATCAGTTGGATCTAGAAAATACACATACATAGACACATGTGGCACACATTACTAACATATATATATATATATTATATATTAGTTATATATATATTATATATTATATATTAGTTATATATATAATATATATAGTGTATATATTTACATACACCCACACACATATATACACACATACATACACATCCATAAAAATGAAGATAAGTCTTTCCCTATAGCAATGTCATCATGTGATTTTAATGAACTTATATAAAAATAAGGTGTCAACAAGGTCAAATTTAGAAATAAATAGAATGCTTAATAGACATGTACTTAAAGAGGCACCTATGTAAAGGATTGACTAATGAACTTAAGTGTCAAATAACAAGTTAAGCTCTAAACCTTTAAGCGCTCATTTACCAGAATTATTTTGTAGCTTTACAATTATTTTGACTCTTAAAAAGGAGAGAATTTGCATTTCTGCAAAACGTTTAAGACTATCCTACTTTAGGGGCCCCTGGGTGGCTCAGTCAGTTAAGCGTCCGACTTCAGCTCAGGTCATGATCTTATGGTTGGTGAATTCGAGCCTCGTGTCGGGCTCTGTGCTGACAGCTCAGAGCCTGGGGCCTGCTTCAGATTCTGTGTCCACCTCTCACTGTTCCTCCCCCATCGTGCTCTGTCTCTGTCTCTCTCTCTCAAAAATAAACATTGAAAAAAAAAAACTATCCCACTTTAACGTTTTATTTATTTATTTTGAGGTGGGGGCGTGAGGAGGGTCAGAGAGAGACGGAGAGATAATCCCAAGCAGGCTCAGCACTGTCAGCACAGAGCCTGATGTGGGGCTTGAGCCCATGAACTGTGAAGTCATGACCTGAGTTGAAATCAAGAGTCTAACACTTAACTATTTGAACCACCCAGGTGCCCCTAAAATTATCCTACTTTAAAAACTTTTTTGCCTTGCATAAGTACAATGGCATTACTACTGATATCATTGGTTCTTTTAATGCAGGAATTAATAATATACTGGTACCTGACTCAGGCCAGAAATACATAGTTTAAGATATTTACATAGCATTCAACAGACTGTGATGACTATGCTGTAGCTTTATAAGCCTGAAAGATAAAATCCATTCATAAATCCTTATTAAGATAATCATTTTCATTTGGAATTTTATAAACGGAATTTTCTATGTAGATTTCCATTCTGAGCTCTTAGATATTTTTGATTCCTACAAATTGTACTCTATAAAATAGATTTGATGCTACACTAGGTGAATTACAAGATTACTAGAGGTTGATCTTCCATTATTTCAGTTACATACAATCTGATACAATAAACTTACTCAATGACATGCAAAACGAATTATGCTCTCATTTATGAGAAAACCATGCTCCAACACCCAGTTGCTATTCAAATAAATTCATTCATGCCTACATGTTATTAGGTACTAAATTACCTTTAAAATAATTCAGTAATTTAAAAAGTAGAAGGTTTTTATTAAAGGAATTTTAGAGCAAAAGAAGAAATGTAATTTTAGCACAGGCAACCATTGCTAACATGTATTCGCTGATCTAGAAAATTACTTTAATGCACATATCAATATACAAGCCAGTTGCTTATATTTCAGCCATTTTTTAAAAAATCTATGAATTCCCTTCTTGTGTATAATGAAAATATATAATAAATTTTCATAGTAAGTTCATAATTATGCCTTTATTGTTGTTATCCCGGGAAAATAAAGTTTTAATTGATAAGTTGTTATTTAATTAATTAAAATTAATAGCAAATCTAAAATGGGAAAGTATCTTCCATTTTAGATTTGGTGTAGTCTTCCTGTATTGAGAAAATTAAATGTGTCAGTGGAAAAATACATCTTCAACTTGTTTATGATAAAATACTAGGTAGCACTTAATTTAAGATTTGAAAATAAAGACTTTCATCTTAAGAAGAATATGAAAGAGAATTTTATTATATTAAATACCACAACTTAGATACCTCAAATTCATGTACATTACCGAATTCAAATCATCATTTTTTATTTTTAATATCATTTTAAAATTCCATGCTTCTCATAATGTTTGGCATACAGTGGACACTGAATAAATTGTTTTTGAATGGATACTTGAATAGAAAATTATATAAGATCTAGCTTGAAATTCCCATCTTGCTATTCCATAGCTATTTAGCTTTAAATGTATGAATTATCTTTATTTATGTTGTTGATGGCAATAGTATATGTCTTGAAATTCTTTCTGCTCTTTACTTATAAGGGACTATATTTTTGTGCATCAGAGAAATGTAATATTTCCACATAAGCAGCACATTCTTAACAAATTTTTTTTATTTCTAATATCTTACATAAATAAACCCTCAATGGTAATTGTTTTACTTCCCAGTCATGTTGATTATAGCTGTTTACTCAAAGATACCCATGTTGAAAAAGAAATATGAATCCCATCTAACTTTTGTTATATGCCAAGTATTTGAAAAACAGGATATATCTTTTGTATGCCTGAAAGTTCTGCTAAATAATATGACTTGATTTGATATGGTCTTTGAATCACAATTTAATTCATTCCTGTTTATTTGTTCCTCTAGTATAAATCAGGTTATACATTATTTATTCATGTTTCCTTTTAAACCATCTCAAATTCATTGCTTATTATATTTCCAAAGTGTACATAAATATGCATATATTTCCTCTCTAACTTTCATCTACTTATGCAAATTTTTCATTTTGTATTTCAGCATTATCATTTTCATAAATAAATTCCTTATGACATTCTTCTCGTGACATTCTAATGTATCTAGTTGCATAGCGCTCATTTGCTGTGTTTTAAACTCATGTTTTCATGGTTGGTTCTTCTCCTCTCACTTCTTCCCATATTTCTTGCTATTCTTTATACTGTCTCACCCTTCTCATTTCAGTATTCCTGATTTAAAACAAAATTTAATTTCTAAAGAGTTTTCCCACAATTTAAATTATTCAGTACAAGTGTATAAACTCAGTTCAGTAAGAACCTTTTCTTAAATTGTCGAACTCATAGGCAAACCAATATATAGAATACCTTTTTAAGTGTCCGGATTTAAATCAACAATAGAAACTAGTCTGAACCACACAGAAATGATGATCAATCTTCAGGAAGCAAATTTTAAAATCAAAGTGGATGAACTCACCAATGTTACATCCACCTGATTTTCATATGCATACCTTGTACTTGGCAAAAACAGTAGGAAAATCCTCATTGATTTCTGCATGAAGTCAAGGAGAGGTGATCTAGGATATCCACATGGATGCGACCTGACTTTGCTAGCATAACTTTAGCAAGAGAAAAACTTTTGGAAATGTTTAGGGGGAGAAAAGATGACAATGGGAATGTTAATGTGTTTTTATTATTTGGTGGTTAAAAATGCACTTATTGACAAGCATTATTTAGAAAAGGTACCATTTCTATTTCCTGTTGATAGAAATATTTCATCATCAGGGCATTTGGGTGGCTCAGTCGGCTGAGCGACCAGCTTCAGCTCAGGTCATGATCTCGAGGTTCTGGGTGAGTTGGAGCCCACATAGTGCTGACTGCTCTCAGCACAGAGCCTGCTTTGGTTCCTCTGTCCCCTCTCTCTCTTCCCCACCCCTGCTCATGCTCTCTCTCTCTCTCTCAAAAATAAGTAAACATTTAAAAAAAGAGAAATATTTCAGTATCAATATGTATACATATACAGTTCTAAATAAAAATAATTGTTTTATTATAATGGATACGGGTATGGATATCATATGTTTATATATATAATGACATCATTCACCTCCTATTGTTTCTCTAATTTGTCACTCTTCTTACCTAGTCTCAGGGTCCCTTTCTCCTAAGGTTGTTTTGGTTCACTTTTACTTGTCCATTTAACTATCTCTTCCCATCTGACCAGAAACCTTTGCATGCCATTCTAAGGGCACTCTCTTCAAACACTTTATTTGCATTATGTAATACACGAATAAATCCCTCTTGCCAAATGCTCGTGATAACTCATGCTTTCCTTCAGCACAAGAGGACTTATGACTTGATTAGATTTAATCAGGGTTAAATCTAAGATGGAATTTTGCTCTAAGCCATTGTCCACTTATAAGATTATGAGTAGAATACTTAAGGGAGATTCTAGGTATTTTATGACCATGGGTCTGTATGGGTCATATTTTTGGTCAAAGGAAAAATCTACATTCTTTTGTATTCCTTGATATTTTTTGCAGTCAATGTTACCTTTTAAATGTAAAATTTATTTTTACATGACTTAATATTTGTAGAGCAGCTCACAGAAATAATCTTACCATGACTAAATTCTCCCTTGTTCAAACTGGTCATCTTTTTATTATTCTCTATATGTTAAGCATCTATAGGTAGTGTGTTCTTCCTATGGGTGTAAAAAAATTAGACAGATGTACATTTGTGCGGATTATTAAACATTTCCTTATGTTTTCTGTCAGATTTCCTTAACTATTTAGTTTAAGAACAGAAGTAAACAATACAACAGGTAGGTTAACAATGATTGAACTGGTGAAGTCTAAGAAATATCTGGTGGCCAGTGGCATTTTATCAGCATAGCATAAAGAAAAAAAGAAATATTTTGTGGGCTTCCACGGCACTAAAAAATGAATAATACTTTCAAAATGAAGCTCAAGATTATTTAAGAGAAATCTGCAATGTAAGGTGAGGTGTACTCTTATTTACCTTTATAAATACATTGTATTTTTATTTTTACTTAAGCTTTGCTAATGTTGCCATTGGAAAAAGAAAAGGGAGTGGACATCAGGCCAACAGATTTATTCAAAATGGACTGTGCTGACCAACACGATAACTACTGATCTAAAAATAGGGCACCTGTTTTGAGATGCCTTTCCTGAAGTGGGAAAATACTGGTGCTGATTATTCTTACTCTTCTCAATCTGCCTGGTGCATCAAAGCAAACATTTATGAAATAAGTGTCTGTAGAACAGATAGAAGTCACCTGAGTCAGAATGAAGGTTATACAGCATAATTTCTACTAAGTTATATAAAGAAGTAAACAAGAAAACAATAAAAGTCTGCCTCAAATTCTGTATTCTCTTTCAGCTTCTGTTCAATCTCATTATCAAGTTCTTCAAAAGTGTTCATTACACTTAAAATCGTCATTGGATCACCTGTCATTCACTTTCTAAAACATTGCATTCTGATTTCTTTTTTTCATTTTTTCATTTAATATTTTCATGACAAAACCCCTATAGCATAGGTGGTCACTCCCCATGGACATGAGTCCGATACTTTATAAACTTGGTTTTCCTACAATATTTGCAGTGCGAAAATCTTTCATTCTTAATCGTTCCCCTGCCTTTACATGTAGCACTCTGTCTTCAATAATCAGCTACTTTATTCTCCACTTCCGACAGCCGCTATTTTGTTCATTTTACTGTTCATCTATTCCCTTGGGTGGTCACCTTCTACGTTAACTCTGGGCTTGACCCTGTGACTAGCTTTGGCCAATGGCACAGTAACAGACTGGAAACAAGAAGAGGCTTGGAAAGTGCTTGTTCATTGGGCTATACTCTTGGGAGCTAGGAGCCATGAAATCAAGCCCAGTCACCACCTGTCATTCCAGATGACAGATAGCCTACCCCCAGAAGCAGAGCCCCCAAAAGCAGATGACTGGTAATTGACCATAGGTGCACTAGGGAGCACAGCCAAAATTATAAGAACTTCCCAGGGAAGCCCAGTACAAATTGCCACTTCACAGAACAGTGTACTACAAAAATGGTTGTTGATGTGTGGCACTGTTTTGGGGTGGTTTGCTAAAATGCAAAAATTAACAAACATACTACTTTTCCTTTTGTGTCTAGATCTTAATTAGTGACACCACCCTCTATTACATCATCTATCTGGAAACCCAAAGTTATTCTCAATTGTCTTCTTTCCATTCTGTCCTTCAACAAATGGTCTTTAATTATTGTTGTTATTTTTATTTTTTTTGTTTCATCTTGCTCTTATTTTTTAGCCTCAAATTATGTAATACTGAAGCAATCAAATACTTTATAAACTTAATATGCATTTTTTATCATGTGATTGTGCTAGAATTATTAAAGCAATGACTAAAAGTAGAATGATTTGTTCATTTTGGAATATGGATGTTAAGTGCTTCTCTCCACCCTTAGGTTCTATATTCCACTATCTCACAACACATAGTATTTCGATTATCTTATATGGAGAAGGTGTGAGCCTATCATTGATTCTTTGATTTTATATGTTATTTAATTAATTCTGAGTGTTCTGAGAGGTTTTTGAAGTCTTCTTTCTCAAAGATAATATAGAGAATGGAAATATAGTCTGTTTGTTGAGGCTTTTTTCATTATAAAAACAAGAAATTGTGTCTGTGTTTGTTTCACTTAGATGTGAAATCTCCATCATCTTGATTCCTTGTTTAACCAAAGACTGTTTGCACAGCTTGCAAATAATACTTTTGTAGGTAATTAAATCTCCATAGCACCTCTGTCTCATGGCCGTGTTTGCCAGGTTTCTGGACCAGAATTTCTATTCTCATTTAAAATGCTAAGTAATACCCATAAAATCCTTGAAGGAATTTAAAATTAAGTTTCTGACAATTAGAGTACAAGGGGGAAAACTATTAAATGTTGGCATCCGATAGTTATATGAGTGAGTGTCTTTTCTAATCACACCTATCATAAGTGCTATGCACAGGAAGCATTTTAAAATACTGCCTATATTTCTTAGCTACTTAACGCAGACATGCTCTTTCTATAGTAATCATGAAAACAAATGAAAACAATTCTTCTGTCAAGCAGCCACTCAGGACCACTTTTTGAGTCAATTGAGTGTGTTACAGGACACTGTCAACGTTGACCTTACTGAAACAACTCCTATCAAATATTATACTACGTAGTATGCCTATTCTCCTTGCTATTTCAGTTTATTTGCATATGATGTGCCTTAGTCATAGTAGGTGTTCAACAAAGAAGTTAGAATAAGTGAACATTAGGAAACGTTATTCCTCTATTCAAACTTATTTCCCGACTTTTTAATCCCAGTCTCAACAGGAAATATATCCTGTGATACTATAATAAATGGGGAAAGTACATAGTTTTGGAGTCTAAGAAACATACTTCAACTCTTAAAACTTTTCCCTTTACATTAATATGTTGGTTAGAGGAGAAAAATTATAGAGGCAAGAGAGAATTCTAAAATACAGAATTTGAATACAGGTAATAAAAATCTAAATCTTACAACTTGATGGGCACTTCACTGGATCAGTGTGAGTGATGGTGGGCAGATGGGGTAGATGAGGGACAGCTACATGAATTTAATCAGATTGTATTCTTGAGAGTGTACATTTAAAATTCAACTAAATGAGAATGATACGCAATAAAGATTAACCCTTTATTTTTTTCTTAGGAATTTAATCAAAACTGAGCCTGTTTTTGCTACTTTTTAACATGACATCAACAAACTGTAAATTAAGTTTAGTAATTTACAAGTCTACAACTAGGCAGTTTTTCTATTCATATAACAAATATTAGGAATAAACAGTTGTCCTACTTTGATATGCAGATTCTTGTTTTTTTCTGGTTTATATCTTAAAACAACTAGCACATTCCAGGATTCGATTTATGTGCTTAAATAAATGCTGTTGTGTTATGTTATAAACAGAGGTGTTAATAGGGATATGGTTAAATTAAGTAGCAAAATGCACAAAAATAAGCCATTAAAAATGGCTTAATACTCAATTTAAACCACTGATGACCACTATTTATGGATAAGTGTGTACCCTATTTTCTCACCAACCTTCTGCTTTCTATTTGGCATGCATCCAAATTTCTGCTGTGTTAACATTTGCTCCTGGGAGGAGATGAAGGAAAAAAGGTCCATAAGGTTTCCATTGGCCCAGATAGTAGAAACATCTGCTGGGTTCATGAGCAGCTTGCTGGCCCAAGTCAGCAGGGAGAGTTGATGCTTATCAACCCTGCCATATGAATCGATATTTCCTGTGCCCTGGGGCTACACAAGCTTAATCAAGAAAAAATAAGGAAGCACATTACACGTCAAATTCCCTCGTTAACTAAGCATTATATATTTTTAAAGTAACTATCATAGCATTATAAATTATGAGTTTACTACTAATGAAATTCAAATTGTAACAAAGAGCATATTTTATTGGATTTTATCATTCATTAGATAATTTTGAGTAATGATGGATTCCATGCATTTAGAAGTTTACTTATAGAGATTTGGCCTTTGAATATGAAGAGCTGATTATTGTTATGGTGAGAAAAAGTTTGTCAAAAATTACGTACCACATTTTTTTTCATAGTCATCTTTGTATGTACCTTTAAGATCAGCTGGTCAATGATTTCAGTAGTGAGATTTGGAATTATAGCCCCATATACAAACTTAATGAGTTATTATTAAATATGATGTTGATTTTTGACAAATACATACATACATTTGCTACTTCAAAAATAGTTGCATTCAGAATGTGTATTTATTCCCATGTTGCTGCCAATACCCCCAAATACTTGCAGTTTTCTTTTTGGTTTTTTACAGGTATCCCTGAGTCTATGGCTTATCATATTCAATGCTCTAAATTGTAAAAATCTGCACCTTCCAGGGATTTAATACAAATTTTGAAAAACACAGCATTCAATAGATATCTAAATCTAAGCAATGAGATGTAGTAGCTATTATTAATAATATGCATGCTGTAATATTTATGTTTTATTTATTTTTTATTTTTTAAGTTTATTCATTTTTTTGAGAGAGAGAGAAAGAGTGTGTGTGAGCGGAGGAGGGGCAGCGAGAGTGGGAGACAGAATCTGTAGCTCGCTCCAGACCCTGAGCTGTCAGCACAGAGCCCATTGCGGGGCTGAACGCATGAACTGTGAGATCATGACCTGAGCTGAAATCGGAGGCTTAACAGACCAAGCCACCCAGGCGCCCCTATTTATGTTTTATTTATATACATGGACTTCATGAAATATGGCAATCTATTTGATTTCAATCTGATATGGAAGAGAAACCGGACAAATAGGAACAGTTTTGAGCATGAATAATGTGACTACTCTATTCTTATTGGAAGAGTCTTTACCTCAGCAGATAGACTAGGCAGAAATGGTATTTTGTTGTTAATCTGATATAGTTGTGGTGCCCACTTTACTAGAGCGGCAGCTCAATTTTTGGCTTCATGGATTCAATAACATCCATGAGCTACACAACAGGCTTTATCCAACATCAAATTTACCCAAAGGTCACAAGACAAGTGATACAACAAGGGTGTCAAGAACTAGCAGAGGCTTTGTGACTGCCTGAAATGCTTCTGAATGTGCACGGTTACTCCTTATCCAAGAATAGACTGAGTCGATTTAGTACCACCTCTCAGGGAAGCCTTCAGCTCTGGAATCTATTCAGTTTTTATGCCTCCATGGGCACACAGCCTTCACAAGATTATGTCATCAGTTCCCGTTCTCTGGTACAACTTCATTTAGTCAATACTAATTTATTATTTAATAAATATTCCCAACAATGAAATGTAGGTGCTTAGTCTAGTACATAGCCACTTCCCCAGTTCTCATTTATTTTGGATCCAAGATAACCTATGAATTCCTTGAATAGCAAAGATAATCCAATCAACAATCAACTTTTTAGGATGTCTTGAAACTAAAGGAAAAACTAAGAACAAGATGTTAACATGTTCTTTACAATATTGTAGTGAAGAGAACACTGGTTTTGCTATGAATAATTTTTTTTTTTCAGTTATCATTTTGCAACCATCTCTCCAGAACATCCATTCTTTAAATTTAAGGATCAGGGGCACCTAAGCTGTGCTGACAGCTCAGAGCCTAGAGCTTGCTTTGGGTTCTGTATCTCCTTCTCTCTCTGCTCCTTCCCTGCTCACATACTGTCTCTCTCTCTCTCAAAAATAAATAAATATTACAAATAAATAAATTTTAAAAATAAATAAATTTAAGGAATCAGTTGAGATATTTTTAATTCCATATCAATTAATTTTATTGAGTTTAATTTTAATTTCCATTTAAAACATCTAATTCATTATAATTTTCTATCAACAGATTTGAAAAGTAGTAACCCCAAAAACAGTTATGAGAAGATGGCATTAATTCCTTCTCTGACTCATCAGAAATATAATTCTTTGAGCTGACTTATCTGTACAATCTATACAAAGTATCAATTTTCATATTAATATTTTCCCACAGCAGTTTCCACTTGCTCTCATAGGGCAATGTTCCCCTAGATCTAATGTGGCACTACAAAGGACTTGAACATCAAAGCCTGTAAACATGGACAAGATGGGTGAAATCAACATTAATGAAATATTTGTGCATTCAGGAATGATCAAACAGTGAAAAACACATCCTATTAACCACTGTGTTATTACATTTTTTTTTCAAAAGAGAGCTTATTCCTTAGGGAATATTCCAAGTTGATTTATATGTTACCACATGCTGATCAATACTTACATAATTAAGGTGATATCATTTTGAACACATGTGCATGTGTTTGAAATTATGTGCCCACTATGTCCAAGGCAATGTCTTACGCCTGTTAGAGAATGAAAAGTAATATATTTATCTGCCCCTGCTATCAGAACTTTCTACGTGTATCAGGTTTCTATACTAATGGTTTCCTTGGGCATAAAAATTCTGTTACTAGAGCAGAGAGCACTCGTTTCTATTATATTAATCAGAGGAAGAATTGTTTTATAAAGTTTATAAATGATACTCTTATACAAGAGAAAAATTCAAATATTTTATTACCTCTCTTTGCAGTCCTTTGGGAACTCATTATTTATTTGAAAGCTTTGTGTTGTTATCCATTCAAAGAAATACATCTTTGAAAAAGAACACTTTTAAAAATAATGTGTACATCCATAGATAGTTTACCAGAAATACTTTCCTTTCTCCCAGACACTACTGCAGTTTTTAAAGCAAGCAATAAAACAGAAATTCTCCATTATTAATAAGAAGAAGCTTCCCAAAGCAATGACATTTTAGAGTGGAAGTAAGGAATAAATGGTCTCTCAAAGAGTGGGGGGATATGGAAATGTACATAACAATTCTGTTTTAGTACAAGCTCAAGTCAGTAAAAGATGGGTCTCCATTTACAATGTAAAATTAAAAAAAAAAAAATACCAAGATTAGTTACCTTTACAAATTAACCTAGGAGTTAATGGATTCATTGATGTTTTCTCAATAAGGTTCTTGATTATAGACACTATTTTTATAGTGAATCTTTTCTAAGATTAAAAATCCTTGATTTGGGGATTATTATTAATTAGCAGGAAAACAGTACCTTCTGAGAATGTATGCTGAGTCAGTTCTTTCAGTGGCTTGCCATTGCATGTTAGATTAAAGCAAGCTCCTTATTAAGATATAAAAAGCCCTGCATGATCTGGCCTTGATGTTCTTTCCTACTTTACATTGGGCCAACTAGTCTGTTGCTTTTCATGCACCAGACTCACTAGTTTTTGTTTTGTTTTGCTTTCTTTTTTGTTTTCAGTTCCTTCAGTAGTCCACCTCTTGCTTAGAATCTTCTACATCAGCTAACTTACTTTTTGAATACTGGCCACTTCTCTCCAACATTTTTGTCCTCTGGCAATTTTTAAATGGCTAGGTCTTTCTCCCCATTTAGGTTTCAGCTGAAATTTCACCACCTTCTTATCAGGACTTTCCTTTATAAATTTGTGTTTTCTTGTTTTACTGTTTAAATTTAGGCTGTAAATTCTAAAGATAAAATTTTACATTATTTCTAGTTTGTCACAATTGTATCTCCAGCACCTACCATTTGAAACACATTCAAGGCACAAAGTATGTATTTGTTGAATAAATTAATGTCATGAAGTATATCTTATAGGCAAAATCCACTGCAAATGTGAAGATAAGTTTCATAAAGCATTAACATTGTATATTTTTATGTATATAGTTCATATGTCTAATATAAACTTATTGTCCATTATTGGATGACATGTTTGATACCCAATTTTTCCTTAGTTGTATCTTATAGCTACAACATCTCAAAATTTCCTATTATATCCCATAATCCAAAGAGTTAAAATTCAAATAGACATCTTGTTGCTCTTTACATGAACATCTCTATTTAATATATCAATGTAATTACTAAATTTTCTGCGGAGAATAAAATATGAAAAGAATTTTAATGTATAGAGAACTTGGCTAATAGTCAATATAATTTTATGGCTGCTGAGTATGTGAATATGTGGTGCAATTCAAAAGAAAGATATTAACAAAATATATCTCCTACAACCAAGTCAAATAACTAATTAGCAACAATATATTATGCAGTAATTAATTTGATTTGGTATGTGTATTTTTTTCATTTGGAATTAGGGAATGTCAGCATAAAAACCAGACTGAAGTCCAATGTCTCTTCAATTTACAGCTTTCCTTTTCCTGTTTGCTTTATTTTTATAGCTACATTTTGTATTTTTTAAACCATTATGTATTTGAAGTTAGGGTTTAATAATGCTTGTTTTGTTTTCTTGCATTTTTTGCATTTAATTTGCTCCTAGAAATGTTACTAGGAATTTTAATTTTCCTCGAGGCTATTATATATTGTAAAATGTATTATAATATAATTTAATTTGTTACTTTCTTTAAATATATGAACTGTGTAAGACCTACTTGGTGAAATGGAAAATATAGGTGTCATTTTTCCCCCTTCTCACTTGTCATCCTTGCACAGAGGCCATGCTTATTTTCTCTGTATGGTTCCAATTTTAGTATGTGTGCTACTGAAACAAGCACTTTCCCCCTTTTTAGTCTCAGGTTAAAGTTTTTCCCAGAAACTTCAATTTTAAACACTTATGTCCCACCCAGTACTTTTTTTTTCTTCCAAAAGATTGATTATTGTACATTCAGCACTATATTCCTCACCCTGTCTTTAGAAGAGTCCTACCATCTGTGTGTTCCTTTCCAGAATATTTCCTCCAGGTTGACATCTCAATTTAGAATTTAGTTACGTGATTGAGCTTTCCTGTGAACCAGACTGTGATTGTGGTCATAAATTTCTTTTCTCTGGAAGGCTGCCTCTCAAATGTTCATCAGTTAGCAAGTAAAGCTAGTCAGTTCTATCTAGGTCATGTTCATTCACCCTGAAAGCAGTATTCTAGAGAGATAAAATGAATTTATACACACATGATAATTACCAAGTAAGCCTGTATGAAGTTATAAAAATAATTCTAAATTTCTCTTATTCTTTTATAATGCTTTGTAATATGTACAGTTTCCTTTTCATTTTAAAATTATTTCCTTTGCTTTCTATTTTTCCACATTACAATACTTGAAGATATATATGTATAGGAAGAAAAACAGCTTTAAGGAAATAAATGTGAACAATTCATCAAGTTCATTTTTTTCCTTGAAAAACTATCATGTCCATTCAATAAATTACTGTTTGCTTTTTGAGAAAACTCAAAACACTCTAGTAGATAAGTTAAATATAGATAAATTAATGAAAACAAATATATTTTAAAGCCTTTATTTCAAAAACTACTTCAGTTGCAGAACCCGATATATTTTTATTTAGTCTGGTATACTAAGTCCTTAATATGTTAACAACATTTTGTTTATTATGCATTTTTGCAGAATAAGAGGCAGAAAGGAAGCAAAGAATGAAAAGATCTGATTTTGTACAAACATAAGTTTTTAAAATGTTGGGCATATTTTTAAAAAATCAGATAATGTTAAAAAATGTTAATGTTTTATTTATTTTTGAGAGACAGACAGAGAATGCATGTGGGAGGGGCAGAGAGAGGGAGACACAGATTCTGAAGCAGACTCAAGGCTCTGAGCTGTCAGCACAGAGCCTGATGCAGGGCTCCAACTCAGGAACCGTGAGATCATGACCTAAGCCAAAGTCGGACGCTTAACCTACTGAGCCACCCAGGGGCCCCTAAAAATCACATAATGTTTTAAAACATACTAAAGCAATACAACCAGTAAGCAAGGACATAAAGCAGCTATAAAATAGCATTTCCCAGGATATTGTAAATATTATCTTAAACTTAGAATTCTGTAAATTAAGGAAAATATAGATTTTGTGATATGGCTAAGTAATATAAAATTAATGGAAGAAATTTAAGAAATCTACTTTTGGTAGAAAAAAATAACTGCTGGGAATATTTATAATACAGAAGGCTGAAGTATACAATCTCACAAAAACATTTTGAAATGTAGGGAAAGGCACTGATGTTATATTTCACCTACATTATACATTTCTTCAGAACAAGCCCTGATTCTGATAATCAAGAATTGACTCTTAATTATAAATCCTATCATAGACACAGCAAATAGTAACTAGTTTTGATATGATGTTATGTAGTTAACTGGGTCACCCACTCACAGTCACTGTGTAGGTTAATTGGAAACAATCCAATGGTAATCCCATCGGTTTCCTGGTTTGCTATGAATGTCCAGGAAAACCTATTATCACATTCTAGAAAAGGGAAAGAGAGGTGAAATTTCTACAGGAGAATTATGATTCTCTGGGTCAGGAGCTGTGGGAGCCACTGTAAATCTGAAAGAGCCTTTTGTCATGGATCAGAAGCCAACAAAGGCCCTGGGCCAAACTTTGAGTACACAGAGATTCTGCTCCAGGAGTTGGGAGCAGAATGGGTCGCTCACAATGGCCACAGTGAACACCAGAATCTGGTCTACAGGATTGTAACTGTTGAACCTGCCAATTTGGCACTGTTATGCTCCGATATCAGAAAGAGAAAGCCCTTCCAACCTTCCTGGCCTTGCAAGACCCACTGCCCGCCAGCTTTGTTTCTTTCCTGCCTTGGTCTGGCAGTTGCAATGGAACACAGGTCTCCAAAGTGCTTCCTGTCTCTATGGAAACTGGCAAGCAGTACCAGACTGATGGCCATGCTCCATAGTGGCTGGGCAGAGGGTGGCACAGAAGGTGGATACCAGGTGTTATCCCTATAAGGCAAGCTGAATCCTGAAAGGATAGAGTCAAAGAAAAATAAATGATGTGGTAACCTAGGAAAACAGAAATACTTAAAGTTTTTCAGAACAAACCTAAGTGCTAGAATGAAATCATGGGAAAATTACTAGAGAATTCTAAATATTCATGGGAACAGAGGAACATTCCAAAAGTGGAAACATTTTGCACTTAGTTATCAGTCTTAATCTTTCCTCCAATTTCCTTTCTCACATGATAGAGCATTTATTGCACTTCTCTTGAGAATTTTAAGCTTGCATTAATAGCATTTGTGCTTTTCAATCCAATAGGCTTTAGTATGCAATATGTGTTTCAGTACACACAACTACTGAGCCACAACTTTCACATTAGAAGGTTATTTGTTTAGAATGCCTTCAGTAATTTAGTGGAAGTAATAGCATGCTGTGTGTGCATTTAGATATATTTTTAGACTCTAAGCAATAAGAATGATCTTGAACTTTCTAAGATTCAGGTTCTTTGTATAAATCTCAGACCTGTTGATTGAACAGAAGAGATGGAGTGGGGAGGCAGAGAAATACAAAGCTGGGAAGAGTTGAGGGAAAGACCTAAAGCATAGTAAGGTGCCTTTGTATTTCAGTTAAAAATAAATTGCCTATTCCTGTCATTTCTTGTATTTCAGATCCTTTAGCATATTGTGTATCTACTGATCCATTTGGCCCTTCTGCTTTTCATAACCCAAATATGAGAACCTTAATATGAAACCAGTATTTTGCATTTCAAATGAGGTTCTGGGAGCACCTGGGTGACTCAATCGGTTAAGCGCCCGACTCTTGATCTCAGCTCAGGTGGCGATCTCCTGGTTTGTGGAATCGAGCCCCTCTCCAGTTCTGCACTGAAGGCATGGAGCCTGCTTAGGATTTTCTCTCTACCCCTCCCCTGTACGTGCTCTCTGTCTCTCAAACTTTTTTTTATAAACTTAAAAATAAAATGCAGTTTTAGAGAGGACACAAAAATATTTAAAAACAAGCCAAAACATTATGCATGCCATTTGATTCAGATGCCGATAACTCTACTTAATTAAATGATTTTGTAGGCTTCATTGACAGTTTTCATTAAGTATAAATATTTTCTAAAATGAAGGATCAAAATAGGTGACATTGCTTATCTCATGAGAAGTTCATGCTTCCCTATTGAAAAACTATTTCTTAAATTCTCTTCACATCTTGTTTTTATTTGTTCTCCTTCACTGTTGTTAAAGCTGGTTCTTCCTTTGAGAAAGTTGTGCTCATTTTCAGGAAGAAAAATAATGAAGGTCCTCAGTTCCTGTTAAATAGCCCACAAAATTTGATCATTTACCCTGAAAAATCACTGACTGTAACTCACTCCCTCTCAGATGTGCAGAGACTCAACCTCTGCCTGTCTGTCTAGATATATCTCAGGTGATTATTGCTCTTGGTAAGTAAGCACTCATGCACAATGTGCACTGATCCACTGTTGTGGCCCACATTTAATCTTTAGTGCAGGGAGAGAGATGGAGAAAACCATTGCCTTCACTCATCATCCATTCAAGAGATAGCAAGGCTTGAATGATGCCGTTTTTGGAAGCAGAGCCGTGTTTTGGGATCAGTGTTCAAACATGCATCTTTGCCTGTCTGCTCTCTTTCAACAATACTGCTGGCTTCAAAGATCTCCCTTTGCTGCTTTGCCTCTCCACGGTAATGGCACATCACAGCCTGTCAGCAAGGTCCAGGTGGCCATTAACTTAGAATTTGCTTCTTTATGTACTATTGACAGTGTGCTAGGTTCTTGGTGGTCAGTCAATGAAAGCATTCTTGAAATGTGTGAAGCAAGGACAGCCCATAACTAACTGAGGTCAACTGAGGCCAACAAGAGTCAAGACTCAGTTCATTTGATTTTGAGTTTGGTAATTCCTAATCTAGACAGGGAAAGGTTTGAACCGTTTTTCTCTAAGTACGTGAGAAATGGAAACATGGAAGGAATAATGGCAGCTTCTCTGTCTGCTATTTAAAGACAGGGTCAAAAGAGCCATCTTTGCAGGCTATTGAATAATTGCTCTTCATTAAAGTGTCTTTCACAGCAATAAATTAGCAAATTGTTTCCATTTAACTACTGAAACTAACCTAAATGGTTTTCAATCACTGATACTGGTTAGAAATAAACTTGGCAGACTATGAAGAGTATTAGTTCTACAGAATAGAGGAAAAAAGATCATTTAAGGGACTTTTATTGAATACTGGTGGGTGGGAGGAGAAAAGGCCTCTTGGAAAATGATGTGAGGATAAAGGGGGGGAAAGACTGAAGATACTCAGAATTCGAAGAAAAGAACTTCAAAAATGAACTGTATTACATTAGAAAGAGTTCATTGGTTTTCAGAAAGAAATAAAAACTTTATTTATGCTATATATGTATGCAATACTCCCAACAAGAGACATCAAAGGTAGCTTTTCCAGTGGTGTTCTATAAATGTTTAACACCTGGCTCTGTGGGAAAAAACACTGACTTGAGTTGTTTGCCAATTTCCATAGTGAAAAGATTCTCAGTGTGGTCCATTTCCAGCTACAAAGGCATGTCATTTAGCAAAAGAGAGAAGAGTTGACTCTCCTGAGCTGTTTATGACTCAGCTCTAGCATATCACAACTTTTACTTGAATTTCAAGTGTTCCTTCGATTATTTAAATTAGATGTAAAAGGGGACACATGGATGGCTCAGTGGATTGAACATCTGACTCTTGATGTCAGCTCTGGTCATGATCTCACAGTCTTGGGATCGAGCCCCATATCAGGCTCTCTGCTGGGCATGGGGCCTGCTTCAGATTTTCTCTTGAGATTTTCTATCCCTCTGCCACTCTTCCCCACTTGTGTGTTTTCTCTCTCTCTCTTTCCCTCAAATAAAAATTAATGAAAAAAAAAGATATAAAAGTTCTACATGCAGCTTTGAATTGTTTGACTCCAAACTCTATGCTTGTTTTATAAGTTAGTCAGAATTAAGTTCACTTTATTTTCAAAGCATTTTTTTGGTCAAGCACATGAGGTTTGAAGACAAAGTGCAAGAGTTCAAAACCTAGCTGCTGTGCTTTCTAGCTGTGTGGCTGTGGGCACATTATTTATACTCTCTTTGCATCAGTTCCCACATCTTCAAGGCAGAGATAACAACAAGGTTGGCATGAAACGTAAATCACTAATAGAAGAAATGCACTTAGAATAGTGCCTAGAATATTGTGAAGGCTCAGATAAGCTTAGCTTTATTTTTCTTATATTTACCATTGGCTTAGTGCTTGTGGAGGATGAGATGATAGAGGAAGGGTACTGTTAAAATGGATGTTGATGCAAGGGAACTTGGACCAGGAAGGGAAGGTAAAATATTTCCATTTCAGAGGTCTGTCGACCTAAAAGGGCTTAGTTAGGGCTTATTATACTTCATATTCAAGAAAAGTTATTATCTTTTATGCTTTTCCCCTTCTGGAGCATAAATTTGGCATGGTCTGTCTTTTTATGTTTCACTTTGGGGGCTGACAATGGTATTAGATGTGTCTGTTCTAGACCACAATCTGTTATATCTTATGTACACTTCTCGTGATTTTCAATTAGAACTTCATAAAAACTGTCTTAAGATATTCTACTAGTAAGGGTTTTGAAATTTAAATTTTCCATATATATATATTTTTTCTTGGTGAAGAATCAGTCTCTCCTTCTGCCCCTCCATTTTGACCATGAACAAATGCTACAGACTTGAGTTATTCTGGTCATTCTACTGTCACAAGTTCCCCTACAAATGCCAGCCTCTACCCTGCAAAGATGCTTCATTTTGGACAATGAGCACCCACTAGGAGTTCCAACTCACAATACAGAATGTTAAGCAATGCAGCTGATTCAAAGATAAGGAAGACAACCTCATCACCTGCCCTTTAATTAGCCTGGGAACAAGTAAAGGAGACTGATATTTATGCAAATAATGAAAGGGAATAAATACAAGGAGGGGAGGAGGAAAATGAAGGACATTAGCTGCCTGGAAAAATAGAAAAATAGCCAGCTTCTACAATTCTAAATTGGAAGTTTGTTTCCTTTAAAGATGATCATAAACTTGTTTGATAAGAATAACTCCTCTGAAATCTAGGATGGTGCTGAGCTCGGCCAGAGAAAGGATAATTTTACAGTAAGGCCCCAAATGGTATGACCAAAGCATCTCACAAATTCTCACAGATAGGAAAAAAATAACGAGTTATATACCACACCTACACTGCCTTCTCCCTTGCTATCACACCCTCTCCCAGAGTTTCTGAACTCTGCAGTCTCCTTAGCAAGTTTCTCTTCCTCTGCATCTTTCAGATGTTGATTCATACAAGGCAAGGCATGTAGTAGGTCCTCCAAAATATTTGTCTGATGATTGCATTGCAAATGAATCCTTAATTTGGTAACACACTAATTTTTCTAATTGGGAAAATTGTTAACTTCTTTGGAAAGACTCTCTGAAATGGGATTAAATGACAAACTTGAGCCACAAGGAGTTAAAAGAGAAAAGTAGCAGTTAACCTGATGCTCTCTCCAGGTTATAACCAGAAGTAAAAGGCAATTCAAAGCTTGAGAAGAAGTTTGACTGCCTACAAAACTGGCTTTTGAATTGATTTTGGAAACCACATATCCTAAGGGTATTTAAGATTAGTAGATTCTCCACATGAGTTTGCTCTCTATTGGGAAAAACTAAATTATTTGACTGCAGGGATTTTAGGCTGCAGGTCCCAGGGAACAGAAGTCGTAATACTTTAAAGTCAGAATCTATGTGGGGAGAAGATGGAGGGAAGCTGTCCTAATCTCCTACCTGAAAGGACAGGTGTAGGTATACTAGTGTATGTACAGTACCTGGCATGTAGAAGACCCTAACAATTATTACTTTCTTTCTTCTATAGGCCAGTAAGGAAAGATTTACTAAGGAAATTATTGCCCAAAGTAAGTTTTGAATAGGATAGGATATTTAAGAGCACTTGCTATTGACATCCTCTGTTATTTGATTTTAATGTTATAACTGAAATTTATGAGGGCATAGCTCGGCTAGGTATGGAATTGGAAATTTCATTGTCAAAGGGTTTACTCATTTATTTTGTTGTTGTTGTCTAATTCACACTTAAGCAAATAGTGACAAAGTTACTATGGCTCAGCAGCCCTTTGGAAAAATAAGAATAAAATTCTCAACTTTCAGAACAAACTCCAAATGGTTCATTGACTTTGTTTCACCATGGAAAATCACTTAACCTCCCAGTGTCAGTTTACCCATCTGTGAAATGAGAAGGATAAGATTTTCTTATGGGGATGTTTTGAAAATTATTTTGCAAATGTAGTGGATGAAATTATTGCAAGCATCACTGCTCTTTTTCCACTTCTTTAAAGAAGCAGACGATATTATTTATGTACCAGTTGATAGTCAAATTGTTATCTGGGGTGAACTGTGTATTCTTATTAGCAGCTGTGTGCTTTTTACTACTTAAAGAATCCCACCTCCCCCAGCTTGTTCAATTTATGTGTTACATCAATGCCTGGGAATTTGAGCAAAATATCTTAAAATCATTCTGAGCTTCATATTTATGAGCTGCTCATCTGATAACTCTGGTAATTATTCCTTCTTTCTGTTTTAGCTCATGTTTTCTCTTATGTGGTTTTCGCCTCACCTCACTTCACAAGATTGATAGTTCTCCACGTTTCCCTGCTAGAGGTCACCTCTGAGCTGAAGGCAAAACACATCCCACTCTGGCTCCTGTTGACTTTTAAGTCAACTATCAAAGAATTTATTCCAGACATCTCCTAACCTCAATTTAAAAACTCCACCCTAAAGATTACAGGGAGATATCCTGGGGAGTTGCCATAGTGACTCTAAGAGGTTGGCATTGAGAAGACAAAGCTACTGATATCAGATTTTATACTTGATAGGCTTAATTATATAACATGGTCATGAACCTCTGTGCTTGTGTCACTTAGGTCTGGAAAGAAATTTTCCCCTTCAGGCTCTTCTGTCTCTTATGGTGCCAATCAACAGGCTTCTTGGTAATAAGATCCTTTATGCCAATAGCTCCAGCATAACCTCAAGTGGTGCTTGTAGTAATGATAGAATCATTACAAAACGAAAGAAGAAAAGAGAAATATATTTCATGGGTGTGATTAAGTCATCATAATGTTCTTGCATATGTAAATTATCCTTGACTTAATGAACTACCTTGCTCACATAATAGTATTTTAACCTGGCTCTGGAAAGTCATTTTCTACCCATGTTGATAATTGTTACTGGATTTGGCAGAGCTCATCTCCAGATCATCTTACTAGAGTGAAATTTATGTATTATGTTTCCACGTGCATGAGTTTTGTTTTAACTATTAGAAGTGTTCTTACTAAGTAAAGTTATTATATGAATTATCTTAATAAATTAGTATGATACTTAGGAAGATAGAAAACTTGATTATATTCTACTGATCTGATTTGACAAGGGTCATTTGAAATATGTTTTTTTTTTCTTGATTATAAAAGAAATATATTCATTGGGGAAATCAGGAAACAAGAAAAAGGAACAAAGCGTCATTTGAAATACAGGTTTTTTTCTTGATTATAAAAGAAATATATATTCATTGGGGAAATCAGAAAACAAGAAAAAGGAACAAAGGAGAATATTATCACTTCTCCTAAGTTAATCCCTTTAAGATTTTGATGGATATTCCACAAGATGAACACTTCTTGAAAAATACTTACATTGTTTTCCCCAACACATTTTGTGTTTCTAAAAACAGCTGCATCTACAAGAAGCTCTGATAAAATAGGATTCTTTTTTTTTTATGTTATCAGAAATTGAATCTAAAGTTCCAGTATCCATATTTCATAGACTTTATTCAGGATTATAAAAGCTACCAGGGAAGTGTCTTATGTGTTTCCTCTCCTGCATTAGAGAGTTCAATTCAGCCAAAATTATTCCAGTGCCTTATCTTCAAAGATGACTAGAACCATTCCATATTATTAATGCAAGGCCAAAGGAAATTAATGACAATCATGTTACTATTTGCATATAAATCTTCATGTGTGCCTAGGAAGAAAAGAAGGTTTTCTGGAACATATAAGGGAATATGAAGGAGTCTTGTCCTCTAATTAAGGACTTTCAATTATTTTTTTTCTGTCTTTTTGTAATATATAGTTATATTGTTGTTTGGTTGGTTTAAATTTTATTTGGAGTAAGAAGTCCAACATAGTTCTTGGGAAGTTAATCATTTTATAACTCTCATTTAATCAACATTTTCTTTAATCCCCTTTTAGGCAGCCAAGGGCAGTTTCCACTAACACAGAATGTAACGGTTGTTGAAGGTGGAACTGCGATTTTGACCTGCAGGGTTGATCAAAATGATAACACCTCCCTCCAGTGGTCAAATCCAGCTCAACAGACTCTGTACTTTGATGACAAGAAAGGTGAATACATTTTCTTTTAAATGTTTTAATCATATTCTGAAATATCCTAATTATAATGAATTTATTTTTCTAAGATGATTCAAATTATTCGTTTTGATTACAAAACTGCCGCTGCTTGTATTTAAACATGTTAAATATTAAATACTTTAGTTTGCAAGTCATAAACACTAAAGATAACCTATGTCAACTTTTTAATAAAATAAACAGTTACAGTTCTATTTCAAAAATCATTTTATGCCTTCTCTTAACCATTATATTCTCTCTAGATATCATATTCCTTCATTCTTGTAATTGCCTTCTGTATAGATTAAATGCTTTTTCCTCACTCTAGGTAATATGATTTTTTTAATTAACCTTAGTTTAATATATTTACAAGATGCTGTATGATTTTGAAAAGTTTTGTGACATTATTCTTATGAATGGGCTTGAAAGTAAGAATTGTAGAAACCATTCCCATAATAAATTTAAGTATCTGCATGTTTCAAAATAAACTGAAATTAAAAAGCTGTATTTACTTCAAGTTGAGTTAGACTTCATTAATTAACTGGGCTCCTAATTGGATGATAGGTTTTGATTAAACTTTTTTGGAAAGTAATGAAATTCATAATATTTAATTCAAGCAAACAACTAAAATTATACACTGAATTTCCAAGCCTTCATCCATTATTATAAGTGCTGGGGTGACATTGGGGGGAAACGAGTTCATGAACTATAACAAAAATAAGAAGCTGTTGCTTTAGATTATTTAAATTATATAGAATATAAATATCTATATATCAGCTCTTCAACATGGTCTAAATATCTGGATTTCTTATGAATCTGTGTAGATAACAGTAAGAAAATTTGAAATCAGCTCCATTTTAATGATTAAAGTGTAGTCAAATTAGTCCAATAAATGTGCCCATTCCCCCTAAGATAGAAATTCACTATGTTTTTTACCTCACTGTAGTTTTTCTCTTTGATGTACTCCAAATTTAAAATGAAAATTTTAATTATTTTCAACTTTAATATATAATGAAAGATTGGCTAAAAATCGAATTTATTGACTCAATTTTTTTTGAGGTTTCCTTTGTAAAAGGCATTAGAGTTAGTGAACAAACAGATAAAATATCTGCCCTTATAGGGACGTACGGTTCAGTAGGGGACAGACAATAAACACATGAACAAAATATATTTTAGAGTACATTGTTAGGGGACAAGTATTCTCTATCTTGATAGATACATAGATGCATAGAGACATTATAGCTATCTACAGAGAGAGAAGGACAGAGACAGAGAGACAGAGAGAGTTGGAGAGTGAGAGAGGAAGAGTGAGACTAAAAAAACTGGCTCCAGTGATTGTGGAGGCTAGCAAGCCTGAAATATGCAAGGCAGGTCAGCAGACTGGAGACCAGGGAAGAGTCAATATTGCAGCTCAAGTCTTAAGGCGGTCTGGAGAAAAAACCCCTTCTTCCAGGGACTCACATGTTTCCTCTTAAGGTTTCAACTGATTGAACAAGACCACATTATGCAGGCTAATCTGCTTTACTCAAAGTGTACTGACTTCAATGTAATCTCATCTAAATATACCTTCACAGCAATATCCAGATTGGCATTTGACCAAATATCTGGGTACTGTGGTCTAATTAATTAGTTGTCACATAAAGTTAAGTATCACAGAAGGTCAGGCTAGCATTTCTATAGAAGTATATTACTTAGAAAGAGTTTTTATTTATTGTTTTATTTTGCTATTTAAAAGACAAATGCAGCAGATATCACTAAAGGCCATATTTTCATAGGAGCACAAGGAAGGGGCTAAATGTCTCACAGTCATGTGAGATTTAAAGTTAATATTGTCATTTAAAGATTGTGAGTTAAATATTGACCAGACTTAAAGCCAATGTGTTGACTCCATATTTATATTTCTCATGTTTTGATTAAGAGTGTTTGATGTGAAATCATTCATGTTTAACAGGGACTTGTAGAAGTAGACATTTCTTTTGGGTTTTTTTTTTTGTTTGTTTTGTTTTGTTTTGGTACTTTAAGAATATTTTAGAGAGTCTGAAAATGAATTTTAAAGCCTTCATCTGCTAAACAGTCACTATAGCAGTATTAATACAATTTTAATTCCTATTAATATTATTGATTATTTAATGCTTCTTATTAAGGACTCTTTTATCCCATTTAGAAGTTTTTAACAGATTTTATGAGACTATAAAATATCTCTTTGCAATTTGATAAATATGAGAAATATATAATGCGATAGTTTAAAGCTTAAAGAAAGTATATTATTCAAGAGTAAAAATTTGATTTTGTGAATTAATTATTTTACAATTTCATAAATAAAACCACAAAAAGTAGCTTGTATCTCAAGTATATTCAATCGGAATGAATGTTGTATAAGTGAAAATGAATCTTAAAGACTTTTGATTTCACTGGTTCTTAGTAAAAAATATATCTAAGTTTTATCATGCTAATATTATGTAAGCTTTATATTTGGTTTTAAATCTACTAGTGCTTTTGGTGTAGTGATGGCACATCTCCTTGAAAAAAATGTGTCAGTGCTTACTTTTCTTTGCTCCTTTACGGTGTTTGGAGGAATTTGTGATTGCTGTTTAAAACCAGTGATCTCTGTTGCTTTTCAAAGAATGAAGTCACGTTGGTTAAAAAAGAAAATATATAAGAATCACACAGAGATTCAACAAACTCTTTTTGCTTTTAATATTAGTTGCTTGCAAGTATTTGTAAATAAGTATTTAAACATATATGCCCAAATATAAGGTGACATCAATTTTAAGAAAAATCTCTTGTTTTCTCAATGGTATAAAGCAAGAGAAAATGTTTTGGGGGCCACAGTCCTTTAAAGATAATCATGGAACAATGAAATATATACTTAAAACTATTTAATTTGTTGATCTGATTATGTGTGCATATTTAAACTAAAAGAAAAACATATATTCATTTAGGGACATTGCTTTTCCATCCTGGCATTTAAGGAAATCATCTTACTTAGCAGTGCTTTTTCAAAGTGTAGGATGTTATCAATGAGAAATTTGTCCCAAGAAACAACTATGATTTTTTATGACACCAGAACAATTTTTTGTTGTTCATTCATCCTGCAGGAGTATAATAATGACCTCCACGATGTACCAACATATTGTCCTGCTTTTTAAGGAGATTTTTGAGAGTCATGTTTACAGTGACATCTACAGTGGTGAGGTCAAATCCTCAGGCACAAAAACAAAATCTATACAAAATGTCTTTGCTTCCTCTTACAGTGATTCTATAAGTTATCCTTTATAGAACATCTAAAACCAGAATTGATTCAGGGTATTTCAAGCTAATGTGTTAGGATCTTGTTGAAAAAAAAAAAAAGAGCTTGTAATACAAGAAATGCAAAGACTTAGAAACAAGGCAACCCCTTTTTCCTGAGGGATAATTATGGTGAGAAAAAAATCCATCATGTTATATTTGAGATATATAGCAACGTATTCCTGCATCTTATTGCCATAAAATCACAATATCTGATCATATGAGTTGTTGTAGTGTGAACTTGCTTTATTTTATTTTTTTCTTTACCAATTGCTATGATAGCTTAGAGTCATGTTGAAAAAAGCCTCCGTGTGTGTATGTGTGTGAATGTAGTATAGCCAGTTTCTAGTTTTGATATTAGATTGTTTCTAATTCTAACTCTATTATGGTTTTAAAAATCTGTTGCAACAGAATAACAGAAAGTTGTGCATAAAATACCCTTTCATGAATGGCAGTCTAACGTGTGTTCCCTCACAAGTCATTGGTTCAGTTCCTTTGTGATGTCTCAGTGGAAGGGATCTTTGACAGTGATGTCCATCAAATGCAAGAGTTTGAAAATGAAAGCATTTTTTGACGATGCCAAATCACGGTTTGTCCCACATCATCTTTTTATCCACATTTACCCGCCTCACTTCAGTCCTAAAGCTTATCTTGAGCAAACAAACATGCTACATTGTGCCAGAGCCTAAGTACAGAAGCTGAGCATGGGTTAGCATGACTGGAGTAACACACACATGCTGTGCAAGTGACAACTGCTCAGGAGAACAATAGAAAAAATGAGTGATTGTCTGTGTCTCTGATTGCACCACCTTTTGCAGGTGGCTGCTACTGTTACATAAAGGCTCCCTCCTTAATTCTGTGCTTATTTCTGTCTCATATTGTGTTGCCTATTGTTTTCAGGAGCTTTCAAAACAGAAGTTTTGAAGGGTATACAGTATCACAGCGTTTTAATTGTGTCTCAGGTGCTTTTAAAATGCAGCTGAGGTTGGGGCGCCTGAATGCTCAGTTGGTTAAGCCCTGACTGATTCCTGCTCAGGTCATGATCTCACCATTGGTGGGATGGAGCACTGCATTGAGCCCCGCATAGGGCTCTGCGCTGAGAGTGCAGAGCCTGCTTGGGATTCTCTCTCTCTCTCCCCTTCCCCTGCTCTCTCTCTCTTTCTCTCTGTCTCTCAAAATAAACTTTAAGAAATGCAGCTGAAGTTGAAAAGTTTTGGGTTTAAGCAAGTAAATTTTCACAAAAGTTCTGTATCCCTAAACTTAGGTTTTTGTACTGACATAGGTTATTGAGAAGGAAGGGAGAAAAGGAAAGAGGGCAAGTGGCCCAGAAGAATGGAACAAATGCTTCTCATTGACATTGTCACTGCTGCTATGAGCCCCAAAACATGTTCCGAGAAGTTTTTCATGCTACCTGAAGACACAGGTCTGGAAGGGTCCTTCCAGCCTATGAGGGTTGAACAAAGAACTCAGGATGGCAGCCCATTGGCCCAGTTCAAACTGGGAAAACTTTCTTGTTTACTTGGAATTATTAGCTAAAAAAAACACGCTGTGAGTGGACAGTTGTTTGTCAGCTAAAGGAGAATTAAGCTGAAGCCTGTTCCTGGTAGTCTCTGTAAGGGAGGTTAAATGTGAATATTCAGGAAATCTCTTCTCAGATGGAGATAGGTGTGTGTGTGTGGCGGTGGGGGGGGGGGGGGGGGGGCGGGGGGGAATTGGCTAAGGTGAAACTAATATCATAAGATTTCTCATTCAGGTAAAAAAAGGGGGAAAGCAGTGAATTCAGCAATAAAAACTCGGGCTTTTGCCACCTTGCGCACATTTAATATGATCAGTAGCCTCCTCATTTACAAGTGGAGAACTAAGGATCAAACTCTCAAGGAAAATTGTCCACAGACATTCAGCAAATGATGAGTAGTGAAGACATTTGAATCCAGGTATGACCTCTGTGTCAGTTTTCACCAGAATGCCCCTGAGAACAAAGGCACCTGGCACCAGGTCGGGTTAAGTATAACGCAAGTGGCCTCTACCATTGTTATTGGCAGCTGCCTTTTAGTTAAAGAGCAGGAGTTCCTTTCAAAATGTTGAAGACACACATAGAGTAAGACAGAGGGATGAATTATAGTCAGCACTGCCCAAGAGAATTTTCCATAACAAGGACAATGTTCTATATCTTTGCAGAACAAAATTCTGTAGCCAGTAGCCACATGTGAATATTTAAATTTAAGTTAAATAAAAATTAAATAAAATCAAAATTTAGTTTCTCAGTCACACTAGCCACATTTCAAGTACTCAACAGGCATGTGTGGCTAGTGGTTACTATTTTGAAAAGCACAGTCCTAGATGTTGATTCACTCTTTAGATGCCATAATAGACCTCATGCAATTTCAGCCTCAGCTAGTAGAATATGTATTTTCCAACGGAGACAACCCTAGGTCATCGGGAAAATGTATTGAATATTAAATAAACAAATTTTTGCTGTGTAAGTTGCATAGCTTTAATGGGAACATTGCATCAGACACAGGAGTCAGATCTGGCTTCTAATCTTGCTTCTGACCCCAATTAGCAGAGCAATAAAAGGGGTTCATCGATACGTGACCAAATCAGATGTTCCAGTGTTTGGATCAGAACTGCATTTTAAACAATTTCCCTGTCTACTTTCTGTGTATCTGAACACCAAAAATCATTAACCTATGAAGTAAATATTTCATTACAATTCCATTTCATTTCTGCATAGTTGCTATATGAAGCCTTTTTTCTATAACACTTAAGAACCTGCAGATCTAAATAGAAAATAAAACTCAATAGGATGTTTTACAGGTTCTAATGGGTCAGAGCGACCGAGACTAGACATAGCTCATTCATTCACTTGCTATGTATGTCCTTCTTCTCTTTCTTTTTGCACAAATCTTACCACATCTGTTATTAATAGTAGGTAAGCATTTGGAATAGAGTGGGTATAAGGAGACAGAGAGAATAGGGATTGTTGTTCATTGACACACCACAGGAATGCTGTGTGGCATTTGGCAATGGAAATGAAAAAATCAATTAGATCATTGCGTCTGTTTCTCTGCAGGTGTGGGGGGAAAAAAAAACAATTGAAGTACTACAATCTGATCACTTAATGCTCAGGAAAAAACACTTCAATTCCTTCCTATTATTGACAAAAAATACCTTGGACAAACATCTCCAGGGGTGCATAGTGTATGCATTAAACAGACATATCTCTATGTGCTTGTATTTGTTTTATATAAAAATGTAAAACACACAACTTTTTGTGATATTTCTCTTCACAGTAACTTTGCTTTTTTTCAATTATGTTTGAATGATTCTCAAATATTTCCTGAAGGAAATTTCGTAACTAAAGGAATGAAAATAAAATTTTACTAACGGCGTAACCAAAAATCACTGGTGTTAATTATCTAATTATTCTGCCGATAATTTTACATTAATATTGGGGGCAGTGGGAGAGAAAGAACATGAATAAGGTGTCTTAGAACAAGGAGTGATAAGGAGAAGAAAAATGAGATGAACCTCAAATGAAAGCACAAGATATCCTGGCTCCATGCCAACCAGTACCACCTGACAGTGTCTATACCCACGACTGGTTTCCATCAATGTGACAGACTTTAAAATATTAAAAATTAACTCAGTAACGCAGTTATTAAAGTGGCCAACATTAGCCTTCTTTTTGCTTTCTTAAAATATTTTTTTTCAAATAATATGTATAAGTTACAATAAAGACATGGAATTAATGATGACAACTTAAAGGTACACAATACAAATTTTTAAAAAACCTTTAGGTTTACATTTTCTCACTGTATTCACAACAACCCTGTACAGTGGGCAGTCCCGTTTTATGTACAAGGTCCCATTTTATATATGCAGATTTGAATAACTTGAGTAGTAAATGACAAGACAATGATGAGCCTGAGTTTTCTTGGGATGAGCCTAATTCACTTTATGCTGGATCATTCTGGTAAGGACTTCATTTTATTGTGGGTTTTTTTTTTCTTAATTTCCTGTGGAAATTATCACTTCTTTTAGGTCTTTACTCCCAAGTCAACTTCTTTTTTTTTTTAATTTTTTAATGTTTGTTTATTTTTGAGAGAGAGAGAGAGGCAGGCTGCAAGCAGGGGGAGGAGCAGAGAGAGAGGAAGACACAGAATCGGAAGCAGGCTCCAGGTTCTGAGATGTCAGCACAGATCCCGCCGTGGGGCTTGAAACCACGAACTGTGAGATCATGACCTGAGCCGAAGTTAGTCACTTAACCGACTGAGCCACCCAGGCGCACCCCCCCCCCGCCCCCCACCAAATCACCTTCTTATTAGTAGATCTCCTGAGCACACTTTATTTCATATTTCAACTCCATCATACCACAGTCATTTCATATGCATTAGCAGATTTTCTAGCAAATGCATGCATATTAAATGAATATGAACCAAGTTACTATTAAAAAAAATTATAGTGGAGGTAATAAAGAATGAGCACACTATTTACAGATAGGTATAGGCATATGTAAAGGAACTGGTCAAGATAATACAGCACCCAGGAGCTAGCAATGGTAAGAAACCAGCCTACCGTTGGGCCTGAAAGGGTGATGAAAAAGCAAAAGCTATGACTGTGAGAGGAAGCTTCTGATTAGAAGCTATAACTGGTTTGGAAGGGTGGCCTATAGAAATATGTCAATTGATCTCTGTTTCTTCCAACCTTCTGATACCTTGACAATGCTTTCCATGGTCTGCGACCAAATGGAATCCATAAGTCAAGGGATCCTGGGTAGTTTACTCTCTCAGAGCAAAGAGCAGGAAAAGAAACACATATATCTGGGAGGATATGCAGGAAGTAACCATCGCTACTTATCATGCACAAAGTTCTTCTTATCCAGTTTTCAGTAAAGACAATTTCTATGGAAAACTTTGCATCACTTTATACTCACAACTACCTTGAATAGAATTATTTCTTTTGGGGAGAAATAAGTAATAGTATTGTTTCCAAAACATATTAATTTTTTCAATGTTATATTCCTCAAATTTAATATATATATTAAACTCTGTGCTAATAGATATTTGTAAAGAAACAATTTCCTTTCACTTAATCTGCTAACGGCAATGCCATTATTGGAAATTTTCATTAAGCATAAGCAAAATCTTCAGTTGTACATAATATACTTTTTAAATTTGTTTAGTGTAGTTTAAGTCCAGCAATTTCAAGAGAAACATAGATAACCACATACACTATAAATTTTACTGGTATAGGGTAGATTAAGTTATAATAGCATCAACATTTGTAACTTGGACATTCAAAAGCATATATGTATGCCTGAATGCTTTCAGGAAATGTTAATTCTTGGATATTTTGGAATTTAGCATACTTTCCATAATAGATATTATATTTTAGAGAAAACTAGGTTTTACTAATGTTACTACTTTTTTATAATGCTTTTAGTTTTAAAATAAAAGTGAAATATAATACAAATAAATTAGGTAGTTGTAGGTCTCTGAGATTGAGCAAATTCCTGAACTAAGTGCTCTTAGTTATTGTACATTGCACTAACATTTTTTTAGCAAACCCTACAAAGAGAAGAATATTCAAAATATTTTATTCTAACTTCTGGTGATTAGCTTGTGTGTTTATCCAACCATTCATTCAATAAATATTTGCTAACTAAAGTGTGATAAGTACTATGCCTGGTTGTTTATAGTTATTGTAGCTCATTGATTTTTTAGTAGTCCTTTCCATGTGGAATAAGAACTACTCAAAAGAAAGCTTGTCTTGGTTAAAGTTAGATTCCCTTTATCTTCTAATTATATATGTTTCTGGGAACATATTTTATAAGTATATTAATATATTAGTAAGATATATAGAGTCAGTACATAGTCAGGATTTATTAAAATGATCATAAACCACCTGAGGAATACCACTTTTTATGATGATGGCAGTAGAAGTGGGATGATGGCTAGAGTCAGGTTAGGTGGATAGTCACCACCATTGTGTCATCTGTTTCCATCTGTTTCCATCTCCCAAAGCAATTTAAAAAATGCAAACAATGACAAGCCAGGTTTTGGGGAAATGCTTTGGTATCTTTTGTGGTATTTCAGATCCTCAATTTGGGGAATTAATAGTTATCAAAGAAAGGAGGTTTCCACTAAGTAAGTGCCCTTGTTCTATAAATGTCTAAGCAGATTTAATACTTAAAAAATTCCCAAGTCACAATTGCAGTTCTATTCTGTGAAACACCGTGATGTCCCAGGAGTTATACTGGGCGTTGGAACTACGAACATAATACAATACGTAATACAATATGGATTTTGACCTCAAGTAGCAAGTTGTCATGTACCATCTATATATAGAGATAGTGGATGATGTAGGGGGAAAGTATTGGGTCAAGCATTCCACAGGTAGATAAATACAATTCTACTTATTTCATAGTAAGCCTCATCATTGAGGAGGTGAAATTCCAAAATAATTGGTAAATATGTCCTCCATGAGCCTAGGGAAAAATCATTTCACTTGAAATACACATGACTGAAAATATACTATTTGGATAAAATGAATTTATTTAAAGAAACAGTTGTAAATAAACTATTATGTATTATTTGTCAAATATGTGAAGTAATGGTATACTGCGCAGAGAACTAATTTCCTGGTGACATACTGATATGGTCTCTATGTTGAACAGCCTTTGAATCAGGATCTGATTCACAGACCATGGAAAATGTAAGATGTAAGATATCCTAACATTTTTTAAGTAAGTTTCAAAATAACATTGACATTATAATTCTTAGTAAGTACAAGAAAATCACAACAGTATCAATATATACTGCCCATAATGTATAAATTTAATTCTTTGTACAATTACATAATTTTGGCTTATGCCAATATAATTCTATTTAGGTAAAACATAGTGTTAAAAGTTTTACTATTTAGGAGCACCTGGGTGGCTCAGTCGATTAAGCATCCAACTTTGACTCAGGTCATAATCTCACGGTTTGTAGGTTCAAGCCCCATATTGGTCTCTCTGCTGTCAGCACAGAGCCCACTTTGGATTCTCCATCCCTCTCTCTCTCTGCCTCTCCCCCACTTCCTCTCCCTCTCTAAAAATGAATAAACATTAAAAAAAAAGTTTTACTATTTAATTTTTAGTGTTTTTGCCTATTCTATGGTTTTCTTAATAATTTACGACAGACTTTAAGACAGTAATATCCCCACCTGTGATGAAATACATTGTAGAAATGGTGCTAATTATTTTTTTTTTAGTTTGAGACTGATGAAAATTTAGCCCTAGAACAAATGTAAAGATTATTGTACTCAAAAACATAGTCAACTGCATTTGTCTCTCCTAGTTTCAAAATCCCAGTAGAGAGAAATGGATTGGTTCAGCTAACATTAGGTCCTTCCACTGTGCTTTGCAGTGTAACTGGGGCTGGGGCAAGCAATCACTATAATTTACATCTACATTCAGTAAATCTCACATTCGATAGGTTCAGTGTGTGGAGTCTATGTAGAATATTCTTCTCACTTGAAAGAATCACTTTTTTATGAAAAGAACTTCAACATAAAGTACAGAAAAAATAAGGAAACTCTATTTCAAATATTACTATTTGGATGCCCCTAATTAGAATAGCCTTTTTTTAATCCCACTGAGCTTTTTAATGTGTGTGTGTGTGTGTGTGTGTGTGTGTGTGTGTGTGTGTGTGTGTGTGTAATTCTTTTTGGTAGGCCCCACGCTGGGCATGGACCCTGACACAAGGCTCAAACTCAGGACCCTATAATCAAGACCTGAGTTGAGATCAAGAGTTCAAAGCTTAATCGACTGAGCCACTCAGGGACTCCCCCAGTGAGTTTTTTTATAAGTAAACTTGGGAGTATTGATCTAAGTACCAAAAAGTAAGACATAAAAACAAACACAGCCATTCAGTAATGGTGATGCTAATTTAAAAACTATTAGATTATTGGTTTTTTGGTGGAGTCTTTAGGATTTTCTATATATAGTATCATGTCATATACAAATAGTGACACTTACTTTTTCGGTACCAGTATTTATGTTTTTTATTTCTTTCTCTGATGTGATTGCTGCTGCTAAGAGGTTCAGTACTATGTTGAATACAAGTAGTAAGAGTGGACATTCTTGTCTTATTACTGATCTTAGAGGAAAACGTCTGAGTTTTTTATCATTGAGTATGATGTTAGTTGTGGATTTTTCATATATGGCCTTTATTATGTTGAAGTACATTCCATCTAAACCTACTTTGTTGAGAGCTTTTATCATGAATGAATATTGTACTTTGTCAAATGTTTTTTTTCTACATCTACTAAGATGATCATATGGTTCTTATGCTTTTTCTTATTAATGTGATATATCACATTGGTTGATATGCAAATATTGAACCACACTTGCATCCCTGGAATAAATCCCACTTGATCGTGGTGAATGATTTTCTTAATGTATTATGGGATTTGTTTGCTAATATTTTGTTGAGGATTTTTGCATCTATGTTTATGAGAAACCTTGGCCTGTAGTTTTCTTTTTTTTGTTGTCTTTGTCTGGCTTAGGTATCAGGGTAGTGCCAGCCTCATAGAATAAATTTGGAAGCTTTCCTTCTTTTTTTATTTGTTAGAATAGTTTGAGAAGAATAAGCATTAACTCTTCTTTAAATATTTGGTAGAATTCACCTGTGAAGCCATCTGGTCCTGGACTTCACTTTGTTGGAAGTTTTTTGATTACTGATTCAATTTCATTACTAGTAATTGGCCTCTTCAAATTATCCATTTCTTCTTTATTCAGTTTTGGAAGGTTATATGTTTCTAGGAATTTATCAATTTCTTCTAAGTTGTCAAGTGTATTGTGGTTTAAAATGTTAAGGAATATGATCTACTTTTCAAGTTATTCATTTGTGCTTTTTGTAATTAATTTTGGATATTTCCCATATTTATAAAAACCAAGTGTTTTTCCTCCGTCATACCTCTTCAGGTAACATTTCTCCACGATCAAAAAGAATAATGCAATTTAGAAATAGCTTTTAAAATAATAAAGATTTTAATGTATTGTTTTATACTGTGTGAGCATGAAGAGTTATAAATTAGTATAGGCACTCAATTTTCCTTAGTTTATTATTTCTTCAGTCCCAGCAGACTCTCGTGAGCAATCTTTGGAAATAGCAGTAAATGAGCATTTTGCAGCACTGTGAAGTGTAGGAGGCAGTGTTATTTTAGTGCCAAAGTGTGGGTGTTTGTCAGAGTTAAGTCTCCTGGTTTTATGCCTATCTATATTGAGACTAGACTGAAGTGAGTAGACTGAAGTACAAATGGAAAATGGGAAGGAGAAATGCTGAATAATTGTTCTACATGTTCTGTAGTATTCACATTTATGTTTTAGAAAGAATGGTAGTAGTATATATCAAGACAAACTTTCTTCTGTTGGACTTTCAAAGCCCCTTCAAATACATGTAGCCAACCTTTCTTCTGATGCTGAAAATTGCATGCCATGAGATGGGATAACCTATTTCCTAATAGTGGATTGTGATAAAAATATCTCCCAGGGACCAATAACTATGCTTTTCTATGGAACTGACCAAGTTTATTATTTTTTTTCTTTCTTTTTTTTTTTTTTTTGTATCTTAAAATCCTAGCTCATGAACTTTTGCAAACATGATAGAAGTTGGTTGGTTGAAGTTTATAGGCTTGATAGTCAAGGAAGCCGAGTTTAAATCCCAGTTGCATCATGGATTTGTGTGTGATCATGAACTAACCTTGACCAATTATGTAAACCAATTTTAGTTCCAGCCTAAATGCCTCTAGAGGCCAATGTGTTGTGGAGGACCACCTGCTGCTATGTCCAAATTTGCAGGCTGGAACTCTTCTTAGAGTTTATTTTGAGTTTTTTGACATGTTGGAAAATCAAATGCTGCAGCAACAACAACAAAAATCTGCCGTTGAAATCTTAAGCAATTTCATTTTAACAGGAATTTGAGATTGTAAATACTGTACTCTCTTTAGACTGGAAGTGGCTGTGGATGGGTAAATACCGAAAAAAAGCCTTTTCATAAAACAAAAATGTATTTAAATGATGATGTCCAGCCTCATTTTTTCCTGGGTGCTATGGCTATGTTGAAGATGAAATATGGAGGCTGAGTTGCTACTGTAAAGGCTTTGGGAAAAGGGACCTACATTAGGGAAAGAAAACTTAGGAAGAAAAGAAGAGTTCTCTCTCCTTCCTGCCTCACTTTATTTTATGTTGAGTGTAAGCTCTAAGGTGTAAGATATTAACAAAGAGATGTGGGGCTCTCCCACCTGCACAACTGCCACTGAGTTTATGTGACAAAGAGAGGCAAAAGGTCACAATGGAAGCCATTCCTTGTATCTCAATTCTGGAAGCTACTTTAATGACTTTTTTGTCCCCTTCTACATAATGACTAGATATCTAGTAAGTCAAAATGTACATTTGTATTTTGTTTATTACCTCCTCAATAAATACTCTCACTGGTTCTAGGAGTATTTGAACTCCTTTTAGGTTTCTCATTATACAACCCTGAATTGTCTACAAATAATTGTGATTCTGCTTTAAAATGGCCATAGCTCTACTTTCGTCTTTTGTTTCCTGCTTTATCACGAGCTCGGTATACATTTTTTTTAAACAGAGAAAAAAAAGTTTAATATTTGAAGAGCTATTTACACTAAATGGAAAATAGAGGTAAGGAAGTAGAGAGGAAGAAAATATTTGAAAGGTATTCAAGCAAGGGATGAAGTGACTGAGCTTGGTGATGTGATCAAACAACCAAAAATCAATCTCTAGTTTGCGAACAAGGAGCAAAGTAGCCTAATTAATTATGAGTAGCCATATGATTGATTATATTATTAATCTAATATCACCTATGTATGTGATGTCATAGAAGGCATAGAATGTCAGAGAAGGCATTACAAAAGAAATTAATTATAATTCTTAGTTTCTAAGGGATCCTAAGATTATAGATTCAAAATAATTAGTAAGTGTTTTATTTACTCTATCTTTACAATTTGATACAACATATATCAAACTACTATAGGTAGTAGAAGGGAGAGGAGCAGGTTTCTGTTATTGTTGCATGCACAGGGAATTGAGGTGTCCTTGCTGCAACTTTCAGACGAAGGTTCTACATGTGGAGCTGCAATAGTGACCACAACAGACAAACTAACCTTATTCATGGAGCTCAGTCAGTGCTTCTCAAATCATCTGTGGCAAGAGATGTTTTTTTCCCCTAAATCAAGATTAAGTGATGCTTTTGTAAAGTACAAAAAATGGATTATCAAAAAAATTAAATAATAAAAATAAAAATGAAATAATACAAAATGCAAGTCGCAACTTTTTATTATTAAGTTCTACAACCATAATATATGAGAAAAGAAAAGAATTTTAAAACTGAATGCCTTCACTGAGTATGAGTATATTAGGAACAATGCAGAGAATTATTAATATACTTGTATTTTTTTGTTTCTAAAATTAGAACTAAACAAAAAGCTATGAATAGAAACTGCTCATATTAAAAACCTACATGCATAGTTTGAATGAACATTATATATATATCAATAGTTTAAATTTTAATGTGACACAAACTTGCTTCCTGCTTGTTAATTTGTCTAATCTCTTTGGATTGACTATAGCATTTCTTGTAAGGGATGATGTATAATCTAAACTTTTTCCATGTCTTATATTAATAGCAGTCATAGAGGAGAAAAGACAAGTATATTAACAGGATGGAAAAAGAGATTTTGAAGCAATGTCAGCAGTCTTAAGATATTCATTTTAAACTTTATCCAAATGAGGCAAGTTTTGCTACATTTTCAAAATTCATCTTCAGTCCTTCATTAGTGTACAGTTCCAGTATGTATCTTGTAAATTTATATAATTAAACATATTTTGATGAAAAATATTGATTTCAGGATCCATGAATTTCTAAACATGGGTCTTTTTTAATGGGATATACAATTCAAAATGTCCCATCAATATTGTAAAATGGTCTGTAATCACTTTTTGCAAATGTCAAGATGATCACATACTTTACTGGTAATTGTACATAGTGTATGGATCATGTCGTAAATAATTATTCTTAACAAGAAACTCTATTCTTCCAAGCTTCTAACTTTTAGGTTTTGGCCTTCAATCTTACCTGCCATTGCAAAAAAATTTGCATTCCCTTCTTGCAAGAAGTATTAAGATCAGTGAAGACATAAAATATTATCAGACAAATAAAGATGACTGGCTATCTAACTCACATATTTAAAATTTGGGAATGGGTTGATTTTTTTTTAATCTTCAAACATTCTCAACAAAAGATTTTACTTCTACAACTTTTGTGCCTCAGTATATAGTAGAGTTGTTTATATTCAATCTCTATCTGTGTATCATAAGAAAAGACAATAATCTTGGGGCACCTGGGTGGCTCAGTCAGTTAAACCAGCTCTTGGTTTCGGCTCGGGTCATGATCTCACAGTTCTTGAGTTTAAGCCTCATGTCCGGCTCCACTGGTGACAGTGCAGAGCCTGCTTGCGATTCTTTCTCCCCCTCTCTCTCTGCCCTGCCCCACTCACTCTCTCTGTCTCTTTCAAAAATAAATAGGGGCACCTGGGGGGCTCAGTCAGTTAAGTGTCCAACTTCAGTTCAGGTCATGATCTCATGGCTCATGAGTTCGAATCTCACGTTGGGGTCAGAGCCTGGAGCCTGCTTCAGATTCTGTATCTCCCCCTGTCTCTCTGCCCCTCCCCTGCTTGCACTCTGTCTGTCTGTCTGTCTCTCTCTCTCTCTCAAAAATAAATAAATAAATCAACTATAAAAAGAAAAGAATCTTGCATTTAATACATTCACTTTAACATAATTCACAGATTTCATTACACTGCTAAGAACCCTGATATTCAGCTGATATTTTTATTGTACAGCAACGCTTTCTTGATGAAGAGAGTAGTACACTGGTTTATGGTCTGCATTAGCTCCTTAATTAGAATACTGTAAAATGTTTCCCTGCCATTATAGCTTTCCCATTTACTTCTACAAAAAATTTAAGCCACAAACCAAATTTGTTGAGACAGATCACACACTTGAAAGTCATGGCAATGTCATATTGCTTTAAAAGTTTCTAAGCATTTATTCTCAACTTCTGTAGTTATCTCTTTGCAGGTAAGTAATAAACAGTTTGTAACTGGCACTTTGAGAAGCACCGTTGTGGAAGAAGTGGCGATAATGCCTACTTTGAGGAGGTGTGGTTAAGATTACCAATAATCCCAGAAAAGTGCCTACCAAATAGTAGACATTTGACTTAAAAAAAAAAAAAAACTATTAAACTGCATTATACAATTATACTCTATTTTAAGCAAATCTATAGTTGCAGGAAGGAATAAATAAAACATTATGTGAACATTCTTATGGAGAAATGTATTTGTCTATCTATACCTATGCATCTACGTGTACACATATAATGGAATGGGTATATACTTAGGAGCACCTCCTATAAGAAAAACTAACAAACTGCTAGAGAGTGGTGACAACATAGACGGAAAAAGTATATCAAATTAGGGAGATCAGAAAAAACTCAAAACAAGAGATGGATTTTGAGATTGGTTTAAAAAGATGACAGAACAAGTTGGGGCAGTTTAAGACAGTATTGAAATCTTTCTATGTATTTTGCTGTTGTTCTCCTATCCCGGCACATTTTTCTGCATGTAGCATGTACTGGGAAAGAATGGATAGTCTATTTTGACTGACAGTGCTTGAAAAGCATTAACTCATATAGTACTCACAATGGAGGTAATATTATGTGCCCTTTAGATTTAAGGATACCAAAGCAGAGACAAGTTCAGTAACCTGCTCAAATTTGAAATGTGGCAATGATATAACCCGAGACAGTCTGACCTCCCTTATAGCCTATGCTCACTGATTACAATGTTCTCTCCTGGGGAATGGATGGGAGCTAAGAATGGAAAAGTTAGAATGAATGCATATGGGGAAGATAATGGACAGAGGGTCTTTCCAATGAAACCCAAAGTGAGCACAAGGTATACTGTGAAGGGTGATTGCAGAAAGGAGGTATGACTATCCTGTGCCCTGGGAGGATCAAGCTGGCATTGCTGTGCATTAGGAATTAGAGCTAAAAGTAGGGAAAAGAAAGCAGGATGGAGTCTCATTTCATTCCTTGGTTAGGTCTAAGGGTATATAGAGGGTGAAAATCAATTGCAAGTTTAAATTGTTTAAAAGTACCTAAAGAACTCACCCTGAATGTGAGAAGCAAGACTATCTAAGGAAAGAATGCTGTGCATACCTCATAGCTTGCTTGTGCTCTTGGGTATTTGCCTGCTGAATGGAGTAGCAGTCTTTCCCATACCAAACGGGGCCGGGTAGTTCAATTGAGAAGCAGTAAGAACTGAAACCAAGAAAAGAAAGAGAAACTGTTAAGAAACTCTGAGAACTTTGAATTTAAACTGGAGATAATCTGGCTTAATGTATAAATTAGGGGAAGGCCTGGGTAGGAGTCAGTAATATCATTGATAACTCAGGTCTCAAATCTCTGTGAATATGATGGTCTAAACAGAAATAGGGACTTCGTGAGGAGATGAATGTGAGGAAAGTCAAATTGGTTGAAAATGGGGAGACTAACTGTTTTTGAAAACTTTCAAAAGGAAGTGTACTTTGTATTGAAAGTTATGATTTGTATACATGAATTCATGTATGATATAAACTGAGGTATATTTGGTTTGGGAACCAAATATATATATATATATATATATATATATATATATATATATATATATATATATATGCAGGTATATATGTTTGAGAATAATATAAAACTAATAAGCATTTAAAGTAAAATCACCCTGGGGCACCTGGGTGGCACAGTCGGTTAAGCGTCGGACTTCAGCCAGGTCACGATCTCGCGGTCCGTGAGTTCGAGCCCCGCGTCAGGCTCTGGGCTGATGGCTCAGAGCCTGGAGCCTGTTTCCGATTCTGTGTCTCCCTCTCTCTCTGCCCCTCCCCCGTTCATGCTCTGTCTCTCTCTGTCCCAAAAATAAATAAAAACGTTAAAAAAAATTAAAAAAAAATAAAGTAAAATCACCCCGAGATGTAGTCCGATCACAGCAGAAAACTCATGACACCATCAAAAGGTTCAAATTAAGAGGGTTACATAAAGGTACCATTACAGAGGTGTGGGAAGGTTTGAGGGAACCAACAAGAAACCAGTGAGTCAGGGACCAATATGTGAGAAACTATTCCTAAGCCTGAAATGACGCTTGACCTCAGCTGTCACCAGACATGCAGCCACTACCAGAGCCAAAATGGCACCTTACCTCTCCCTTCTACCCCACAGTCTCGTGCCTTTGCCTATCTTTGGCAGAATGTAATTGTAAGTAGACAACAGGGGTGCTGTGGCAGTGTATTCCATGGGAGTCAGCTGCTCCGGCCATATAGAGAACAAGGGGTGAAAATGGTGAAATCAGACACAACCATAATGACTAACAAAATTGTTCACTGAAACATCTTTTCTTATTTAATAATGCTTTTTAAAAAAATGTTTATTTATTTTGAGAGAGAGAGAGAGAACGAACAAGGGAGGTGCAGAGAGAGAGGAGAGAGAGGAGAGAGAATCCCAATCAGACTCAGCATTGTGCAGAGCCTATGCAGGGCTTGAAACCTCAAACCGTGAGGTCATGACCAGAGCTGAAATCAAAAGTTGGATGCTTAACTGACTGAACCACCCAGGCACCCCTATTCTGAAACATCCTTAAAAAGAACTATCTGTAGGATTTGGAATATATGTTTGCTAATGTTTTGTAAATGACATTTTCTAAACAATCTTTAGAGTCACTGTGTGCAGATACTTTCAAGTAGTAGGTCAGGTATCAAAGCTTACTCTTAATGCTATAAATGCTTCTTAGATGTTTTCTTTACTGATGAGAAATATGTATTGTATTCAAAATTATTTAGAGTATCAACTATTTTAATTAACAATTTACAATCCCAGTGATATATATTTGCACCTAAAATAATATAGCTTAGAGATTGGTTTTATAACTATATCAAGAGAGCATAATTACTAACCTGTTGTTTTAGTGCATGTTTTCATAGCAATTTAGCATAATTAAAAAAACTTATCATTCTGATATAACTCATTTATTGTAAATTTTGAAAGTATATTATCAATTACTTTACTTGGAGAATTGTAGAGCACCAAAAATTACTCGTGGTATATGTCTAATAATTGGCAAGCTAGACTCTACTTTTTGTATAAAGCTACCCACTGTACTGTTTAATGAACAAACGCATTTAGATTGAATGATTACTTTGTACTATACTTCTATTAAAATAATGACAAATTTCATGTGCATATTTCCATCATGAAAATATAATAATGAAATTAATGGTTTTCCTGATTGTAGAGTTTTAGTTTTTTTCCAAATAATTTTTAGGACATTCTTTCATGATAGCATACATACATATAATAGAGATTGCTTTAATAGAAATTGTTAAGGGAAAGTATGAAATATTTCTTCTTTCTCTCAATTGCAAAATTAAAAGATTCCCCCTACACATTCCAAATGACACTTGGAAAATGAAAGATGGGGGCCAGAAAAGAATAAACACTTAAAAAAAATTAAACCATGGGGAATTTCTGGAAGATTTATAACTATATTGGCTCATTGATTACTCAGATGGCAGAAAGATATTCTCAGTGTGCGCTCTTTTATCCTAATGAAAAAGACTATTAACCCACCTCAGAATGTATATTAAAAGTTTTATTTTTGTTCAGTGCAGAGCTCTGTTTAACCCATTTGGAGAATAGGCCTCTACTGAAAATTAGCAGCCACTTTTGAAGAAGTATGACTGAAACAATTACAAATCAAATGGAAATGAGAACTGAGATAGCATTGCTATACTCTGATTGCAGGATAAATGCAGTCAGGAACTATTGAATTCTTTGTGGTCCAGAGATTATGCAGAAAATTCTAATTTTACTAAGTTATCCAAATTGACCCCAAAATGGAAGGTCATATAAGCAGGCTAGAAACTACATCAGGGATGCCAAAAAGCACCATTAATACTGCCTTTTCAGCGACCTTACAGTAAGAGTATTAAGGAAATCACAGTAGGTTTCATTGAGATCATTCTTTTATTGAATAAAATCGAACATTTAAGTAAATGAATAATCATTTTTGGACAACATAATATGAAAATATATGACCATAAAAACTTGATGGCCTTCCAGCAGTGCTTGTGGAAATTGCAATCTCTTACAAATGTTATAGTGGGTGGTAACTCAGTAGAAAATTATGATGGCTGTCTAACTTGTGGTACATTTCATTTCTAAGACATTTCATAAAATATGCATTTTTATTACTTTTTCAGGTACATGTAGTAATGTATATATACTGCATTGTGTAGTGGGCTGTGTAGATTCATAAAAATACTGTATTTTCTCTAGATCAAAAATCTGACTTTAGAAATCCAAATGATTCTCAGTAATTTGGCAATGAGGAGATTATTTTATGTATAGAAAGCTTAATTATCTTCAACCTGTTTTATCACTTTAGAAATACCACTTGCTTTATTGTGTAAATAAATAAATAGTAGACTCAGAGGCTGCTGAAGGGATAATTGATCAGAGAGGCTCACTTGAAATAGCTTCACAAGGGAAGTCTTCCTGAGGCTTATTTTAAAATAAGTGTTTAGAAGGAGTAGTGAATGGCTCTGTGCTGTAATTTTCCCAAATACATTTAACCACGTAAAGAAATCTGTATGCATTTCTACCAGGGAATTTTGTAGTACTTGAGCACCAACCGTCTGTAAAATTTCTACTTTACAAAGAAAACAAACAGAATTGCTATGAATGTCAAATATTTCTGTTTTTTTAAGTTTATTTATATTTGGACAGAGAGTGCATGAGAGAGAGAAAGAGAGAGAGAGAGAGAGAGTGAGTGAGCATGCATGTGCCGGGGAGGACCAAAGAGAGAGGAAGAGAGAATCCCAAGCAGGTTCCACACTGTCAGTGCAGAGCCCAACATGGGGCTCAGTCTCACGCACAGCAAGATCATGACCTGGGCCAAAACCAAGAGCTGGATGCTTAACCCACAGAGGCACCCAGGCACCCCAAAGATTTCTTAAAGCAAAGGCAAAAAAACAAATTAAAAAATCATACATTTAGTACTTTCCCTTTGACTTCGTTTAAAATTAGATAAGTGTTTTATTATATACTCACAAGTCTTTTAATGTGCATAAATATTGTAGTATCTGTCCTTAAGAGTTGTAAATCTAGGCATAGCAAACTAAACATTGTCCTATATGCAAATCAAAAATCTCTATGAGGCTTTTAATTGGTTAGACTTTTTAATTACATGGCCTTAAGAAAATTGGCTATAGCATAGCCAAAAAATATACAAATTAAAAATCATCAACTAATAAGAAAGATTTGGGGAAATAAACAGAAATTCTACTTTCTACATTTTAATCATGTTTTATATAGTAGATTTGTGTTATTATAATGTATTAAAGTCTCTCTGATCCATTGTGTTGAGCAACTATTTTTCTAGAAATAATGTTATATTTTTACTCATCAGTACTCATCAGTGCTTATTTTACTTATCAGAACTTATTCAATCCTGTAGTCCATGTTCTGTGCTTGACTTGTAGTCAAATCTCTGTTGGCAATTGAACATGATGAATCCACTGGACACATGGAGAGCAGCATGCTTCCAATAATGGCCTCATTTGTAGGGTTAAATACTTCTTGCTCTTCTCCCCATCTCCCTTAGGGGAAAAGAAGATTGGCCACAGGTATATAATAAGGGAATTAACATTTCCCAGGTGATTTCTGTATATCCCACACAGTGTTTACAGGCAACATCTTATTTAATCTCCTCAACTTGGAGATCCAGAGTCCCAGAGAAGTTAAGTAAGTTGTTAAGGGTTACAGAAATCAAAATGGACATAGCTGAAGTATAACTACCATTGACCCTTGAACTCCATGGGTTTGAACTGTGCAGATTACTTATATACAGACTTTTTTTTATAACTACAGTGCAGTACTGTAAATGCATTTTCTCTTCCTAAAGATTTTCTTTCCTCTAACTTACTTTATTGCAAGAATACAGTATGTAATACATATACAAAATATGTGTTACTTGACTGTTTATGTTATTGGTAAGTCAACAGCAGTTAAGTTTGGGGGAAATCAATATTATATGTGGATTTTGTCTATTCAGGGTTCCATGTCCTTAATAGTTTCATTGTTCAAGGGTCAGCTGAATATTAGCCAAAGAATTAAAATGAGCTAAGTGGATACTCTTACAGTGTGGGTGTGTGGGAGTGTGCTTGCATACATGAATGCTTGTGTGTGAATGTTGAAATTATGGGTGCGCTGGCCTCTTGATCCCACTGAAATTATAGAAATGAAAAATAAAGACACGTTCTTAAACCTCTTAAAAAATATCAAAACTGTAGTCGACAGAAAAATAAAACAAAACACAAAAAAGAAAAGTTTTACTCTGCCGACAGCCCTAGTAATTTTGTTGGGGTTGCCTTTTTTCCCTCATATACTTGTGATTAATGTTTTGATGGACATATTTTGATAGCTTTTAAAAAGTTACACTTTAAAATTTGAAATGTGTACGATGTCGCTATTATGAGAACGGTTTCTGCTTCTTTTTTTTTTTTTTTCCTGACTTGTTGGCCTTATCCTGTTAATCACTGTTTACTTTGAGCTGGAGGGAAATAATCAAAGATTGCCTAGAAGTTAAGCTCACAGGGGCATTTTTCATTTTGGAAACTTCAAGAAGCTGCATTAGGGACTGTGAACCTCTAGGCGAAGCAGAGCCACAGAAACTCTTTGATTTCTGAATTCCCTGGTAAATCATGTATTTTAGAGAATTGTAATTTTGCGTGTTTGTTTTGATTGTTGGTGTTTTTCCTAAGGAACCTTATGTGCTTTGTCTTTTATTACGTTTCTTAGTAAAAGAACTTGCAATTTAATCCTCATAGGCCATCTTAGAGACCTTGTTTGTGTGTGTGTGAATGAATATATATCTATCCCTTGCTTACAAAAGACAGACTCGGTATAGACCAAATATTCTACTACATCATATTTTCTCTGGTACAAATTCTCTAGCTGGCAAATTTTCCCTTTAATTAAGTCTTTTCATGGTATTCCCTTTATTTGTACTGAAAGTCATCATATTTCTAGTTATGTTCTGGCTCTAAAGCACTGGATGTGTTTAAAAACCCTCAATGAAGAAAATATTTCCCTACCACTCTCATACAGGCTGATATTTTAAATGTCATAATTGCCCACAAATTGTCAGTTTTGAAAATGAGTTTTAGTTTTGAGACACCAAATGGAATAAAAATGATGTTATTGACTTGTAATGAAGGGATTAAAAGCACACTGATAGCATCTGACCTTTTATCATCATGTATTTAAAGAGCTTTCAGGGAAAAAGAGAAAACTCCCTTTAAACAGTATAGTGCCTTTTAGAGAAGTGCATTTTCTTAGTGTAGTGAGCAGAAAATAGTCAAAGGAAAAGGCCCAGAGGCGTGATTGTAAAAATGACCATTTGCTACTGGTCTAGATAATAATTTATTCCAGTGAAAGAAAAGAAGATATTGTGGTCACATATAGCTTCAGGTTCTAATTCTTTCTACCTTCTGCTGACTGCTAACAATAATTAGAACTTTTTAGAGGAAACTGATGAAGGCCTGGAAGATCAGTCTCCTTCCTCAAGAGTCAATAGTGGAGGTCAGAATTAATTTGTTGCTTTAAAATGTGGAAATTACTCTCCATGTTTGACAGCAGTATGTGGCACCCCTTAACTATATGATAAAAAGGGCCTTGAGTTTCACTGTATGTGTGTGACATAAAGGATATCTTTTTGGAAAGATTTAATGGGCATTGAATAGAGGGTAATAGAAACCGAATTGGAGTAATTTATGTTGTGCACCAAAGAAGATGGCCAGGGGAACTTCAAAGACAATCCCTCCTGCATGACTAAAACTGAACAGTCATTTCAAAGCTATCTTTCTTTTACATGAAACTACATGTCAATCTATTGACTCCAGAGTTTACATCTTTAAAGATGTTTGATATGAGCAAAGGGGCATTGCTACAGCCATGTTAGTGGCTGACCAGCTAAAGCACAGTTCAATTAATAGGCAAAATTATTTCAGGTGAATTTTAATCATTTGAAGAAGAAACTGAACTTGCTGATCATGGTTGTGACCAGAGAGACTGTTATCTTCCTCAGCTCTGAAAATGAAGGTCTCAGAGAGCTTGGATGGCTCAGTCAGTTGAGCATTCAACTCGATTTTGGCTCAAGTCATGATCCCAGGGTCACAGGATCAAGCCCCAAGTTGGACTCTGTTTTGATTTGAGTGTGGAGCCTGCTTAAGATTCTCTCTCTCTTTCTCTCTCTCTCTCTCTCTCTCTCTCTCTCCCTGTCCCTCTCCCTCTCCCTCTCTCTCTCTCTTGTTCTGTCTCCCCCTCTGCTCTGCTCCTCTGCCCCTCTTCCCTGCTCACATACTCTCTCTCTCTCTCTCAAAAAAAAAAAAAAAAAAGTTAATGTCTGAGTTTTCACATGAAATACATTGGTTGGTTAATAAGGGACGTTATATAGTTTGAGATATGGTAAAGGCTATGTTCAAATCATACTTATTTTAGAATATTCCTCGTGTTCTAAACAACACAAATTAAAATTAACACAGCTAAGTACATTATGGAATTTTATGTTGATAGAGTTAAATTTGGGGATCTCTGCTTCATTCAGTGGAGTGAACCAATGCCATGAAAATAAAGGGAAAATAGCATGCTGTTCAACTGAATTTTGTAATATTTTCCTGCTTCTGAAATAGAAACCCATCTGGCATTTATAATAGACTTTCTCCTTCTGCCTAAAATTCCACGAGGAAAAGAAACTCAGATACAGAGAAATACCACAACCTCGAGGAAGAATAATTCATCATGGTGGGTTTAAAGTGTCAGAACTGGGGTGGGGGCGAAGGGAGCCTGGGAAGGAAAGGCACTGTTTGCACACAGTGATTTTTGTTTTTGTTTTGCCAAGTGTGTGTCAGTTATGTCTTATCATCATTCTCTGGAACTGACTGACGTGCTTCAGCAGTCATTTTTGAGGTTCTTTACACATGAGAATCTTGGACTAGAACAAGAAGCTTCCCTTAAAAATATCTAAGTGAACTCTGACGAGCAACATACTGTTTAAAAAGTGCTCTGCTCTGTTGCTATTCTGCAGGCACATTACCTTAGGATATATTTTTACCATAACACATATCTTCTGAAAGTAGACTCTACTGGGAGGTAATCATATTAATCAAAATATGCAGATGCCTTGTCTTAAGTTATATTAGGAAATTATTTAACTGAGATACAATGATAAAAGAGGACTGAAGTAAGTCATCTTTATGACTATTCACAGGGTTCCTTCCTCTATAGCTCTTATACGTGTCTCCTATTGGTATAAGGTACACGAATACCAATTCACTGGAGCATTGTCATTGGCACACATAAATCAGATGAAATGTTTGGTCACTTAGATAAATTTCAAGTATTTTTTTTTGACAACTGCATTTTATAATCACTCATTTACATGCTGAGTTTGAATTTCAAGTGGCTATATCATTTATGGTGGCTGAGGAACTAGTCAATGGCGGTGCATGGCCAGTGTAGGAATCTCATTGTGCCACTTAATAGCTATGTGAATTTGAACAAAAGTTTTGAAGTTTCTGCATCTTTGTTTTTTTTTATGTTTATTTATTTATTTTGGGAGAGAGATAGAGAAAGGTAGGGAAGCGGGGGGGGGGGGGAGAGAGAGAGAGAGAGAGAGAGAGAGAGAGAGAGAGAGAGAGAATTCCAAGCAGGCTTTGTGCTGTCAACACAGAGCCCAGAGCAGGGCTGATGTTATGAACCCTGAGATCATGACCTGAGCCAAAATCAAGAGTTGGTCACTTAACCAGCTGAGCCACCCAGGTGCCCCATAAAGTTTCTGCATCTTTATATGGAGACAGAAATCAAACTTATTTCATAGATTAAGACCACATGCTTAATCTTGTAGTTTTCAGTGGAAAATAAAATGGTTGTCCCTTGTTCAAAATTTATGACCGATTTCAAGTTTCCAACAACAGAATATTAAACCAAACTTATCCCAGCAGAGCTTCAAGCCACGCTTGGAGCCCTTATAAGCACAGGGCCTTAAGCAAACCAGTTTAGAATTGTCAAAAGGATTAAATCATTTGCAGTGAAAGGATATAGACTATTTCCTAGCACATGTTAAACACTCAAAAATAATATAAACAATTATTTATACAAAATTTCTCTTCAAGATGCCTTGGCTATATTATGTTTTTTCTGAAGAAAAGACCTTTACCTTAATAATTTAAATTTTGTTTTGAAATTTTAAAGCTATTATAAGTAGCAACAAAATGCTGCCTTGGAAAGCCAGGTGATCAAATGAAAGTGTCATTCATTCCAAGAAGGAGTGTAGAGTAAGACATGGGGAAAGGTGGAGCAGAACCCACTATGTTGTATGATTTTCCTGTGGAGGACTTTTAGAGGAGCACAAAAAGATCATGGGAGGCTGGATTATAGAGAGAGAACTGTTTTGGGCACAAGCATGGAAACCCAAGTTGATAGAGGTTCACAAAATAGGGATATATTAGTAATTCACCTGTGAGAAGAATTGGTATAAAGTTAAGTCTCAAAATCAGTTGCAGTCTTGAACTTGAATGTCGTTTAGTTTCCCTTTCTTAGATCATTGCTTTTCTCTGCTTATTGCCTTCATGTTCTCCAAATAGTGACTGGCTTGTTGAAAATGGCGGAAAAATGTCTTCCAACAACTTGTGATGTTAATTAACATCATTTGGTTTCTTTCCTATTTTTGCTTTGTGAAAAGGCTCAGGGAAAGATGTATGATTTACTGTATTTGGTTACTGAAACAGTGCATCCCAGACTGCTAAATTATGGTGGGGTTGGGGTTGAGGGCTCACAAAGTACAGACATGGTCATTGAGAGCTGAACTTGTGTCCAGAATAGGGCAATTCCACATAGCCTGATGGCTAAGGTATCTGACTCCAGAATAGGGCAACACTGTGAAGGCAGAGATGCTAATTAAGCTCCAAAAAGAAACTGCATTTTCTCTGAAGAAGAGAGAAGTTAACATAGAGATTTAAAATAGCAACTGAGTAAAAACTGGGGAAAAAATGTAAGTCAGAGTTTTGCCATCATGCCATAGCATAGAAGAGGGGAAAGTACTAGGTAAACCAAGCCTATAGTAATTAAGTTTATCAGAAATTTCTAAATTTCTTATTAGGAACTTATTATTGTTGATAAATTGTTCTAACTAGCCTACTGTCAGTGGCTCTCAGTCTCTGCTGTATCTCACTATCACCTGGGGGAGATTTAAAAAATACAGAGGTACAAGGCTTACCCCCTGAGATTCTGATTCAATTGGTTTGAAGCTTGGCTCTTGCTGTAGTACTTTAAAGATGCCCCTGGTGAGTCTGACATGCAGCCAAGATTGAAAATCACCAGGTATTTAACTAAATTACTTCCTATTGGCTCTGCACAATATTTTTATATTGGTACAATATATAAAACACCAGTCATAGATTTAAAATAATTATTTTTGCTTACAGTAATAGAATGGGGATGGGGTTCTGAAGGTGACTAAGGTGATTTGGATGGTAGAAAGGTAAATAGACAGCCATTGTCTTCAAGGGACTTAAAACCTGCAGCTTGAAATGTAATTGAAAGACCTTATCGCAAATCCACTTGGGGGTGTTTCCTAAAATTTCAGATGCCTTGGACTTACCGTGACCTACTGAATCAGAATCTGTGGGGGTAGGACCCAGAACATACATTTTACCACACTCCTCTCTTTAATATACGTGAGTAAAAGTTTAAGAGCCACGATCTAGTGTCACATGCCTTCTCTACTCACAGCTATTATTTCTTGAAGCAAAGGTAGCAGCCAAGACTGTGGTACCCTAATTAGCATCACGGCTCACCTGGCAGCTATAACTCATTCTGTAGCATAGTGCCTGGGAGGAATGAAAAATCAGCTTTGATTTGTTTTGTTGAATTTTTTTGTCTGACTACCTGCATCAACCTTCCTTTTAGTTAGTGAAATAGTACTATTTCCTCTCTATTCAGTTAAAGGTGACTATTCTGGGTTATAATGAAATTGCTGTTTTTATATGCCTTCGTCCCTTTTGTAATAGTTATAATAATTATTATAATGGGCTATATATTTTTTCTCCTTTGCACCCAGGTCTTATTTTTAAAAAGGCTAATAATAAATAATAATAAATGATAAAAAACATATGGTTATTAGTTTTTCTTTGCCCTCTTTCTGTTTTAGCCTTGGGATTATTCCTTTATATTGGCTACACCACAGCCTGTATTATGGAACTCGATGAATGCACATTGCTATTGGCATACTTACTTCATGTACAAAATTCAGCTTTCTATTTAATTGACATTAACCAGGGTGAAGGAAGTCAGTTAGAAAGAATAAAGACCATCATGTCTCAGAGTCACAAACGTGGAAGTCAAGGTCACTTATTACAATGAGAAGAAAACATCTAAATATTATTTTCTTACATTACTCATTCACTAAAAACATGGAATTTAGTTGCTATCTTACATTAACTAAATGGCTATGTGCTTTTTACAGATCTTATGAAATAATTCACCCAGTAAAAAAGAACCATTTTATCATTGCCATTTGCCATTTGAGAGTTACAAGTGATTATGAGTAATAAAAAGGGTACAATAACATTTTTTACTATACATTTTTTACAATATCATTTTTTACTATCCCTTATTACTCATGGAGACATGTTCATATACTAAAATCAAGATGAAAAAAGATTCTACTAGGAATTGTGTGTTTCAAATTTCCCTATATTTGTTTATAATATACCTGTGCTTTCTGTTTTAGCCTTTTTCTGTAATTACTTGAATTTCATTCTACATGTGTCCTTTTTTTGACAGTCATGTTTCTTTAGTTCAATAAATGTTATCAGGCATTCTTTTACTGTTTCTATTGCATCAACCTTAATTAGCTTTTGATTACTGTTAATTTCACAGCATTTTCCCTTTAATAAGTTGCATCAAAATGCTTTCATTTCTGTTGCAGCAAGTTTAATTAGTTTTTGAGCTTTGTTTCTGTTTTCCCTTCCATTTTTAGAAAAAAACAAAAACAAAAACAAAAAACACGACACCCACTTTCTTTGTTTCTGTGAGGATATCCATGACTAACAACTTGATGTTCACCAGAAATCCTCACCTGAGACTTAAGAATACAAAATCCTGGTAACTTGGAGCCTCTTCACTTGCATCAGGAATGTTCCCACATACATATTTGTAGTTGCTTCCAATTACTTAAAAATATAGTATAACTTGATTTTAAACTTTTGAAAGGACTAATTTATTTTAAACAACTAGCATTCTCACTGGTCCACAAGTTTTGTTAAAGAAGGTGATTAGCACTCATGTATTCAATTATGTGACACAAAGTATCTGTATTCTCTTGTCAATTGTGAGTCCCTTCCCAGGCCTCAGTTCTAAAGTTCAGCCAAGAAAGAACTCAGAGCCAAACTCTTAAGCAAGCAAGTGTTTAACAGCAGTTAATGCAAAAGTACACTCTGGAGATTGGAGAGTCTGCAGGCCCAGGGCTGTCTGGATAGGTTACAGGTCACAGCTAGGGTGGTATCTGACTAAGTTTGCAGCCAATCTTCCAAGGGACTCCTCTTACCGGTGGGAAGGGGGAGTTTTTGGCTTTATATGGTCCTTGGCCAAAGTGTTTTGGCAGCCATTGGGAGGTGGTCGGTTAAAACCACAATGTAAATGTGTTATAATGAAGCTATAGGTCATTGTAAGGCAGTGGTCAAAGGAGAGAACTTATGCGTATTTCCTGGCGTCTGTCCAGGCTTTTCCGACCTTTTACCAGTATGAAAGCACTTGTTACCTGCTTCTTTCTAACTAATGGCCTATTCTATCACTTTTCAGAAATGTATTTTACATTTTGCCTTAATGAAACATACTGTTACTTCTAATACCCCTTAGAACAAAATGGCACTCAAACTACTTTTCGTAACTATAATAATTAGTTGTAATTTTATTTTACTTTATTTTATTTTATTTTGAGAGAAAGACAGGGCGCAAGAGAGCAAGGGGCAGAAAGAGAGAGAGAGAATCCCATGAGGGGCAGAGAGAGAGAGAGAGAGAGAGAGAGAGGGAAGCAGGGCTCACCCAACATGGGACTCAAACTCACAAACTGTGAGATCGTGACCTGCGCTGAAGTCAGATACTTAACCAACTGAGCCACCCAAGTGCCTAGTTGTATTTTAACATGCTGCATGTATTTACTACTTTTAAAATAGTATGTATAAAATTACAATAATGTGTTATGTATTCATAGCATAAATAATTAATTCTTTGATATTTATTTGTACAACATGAACTATGAACTGGATCATCTATGGGGATCAAAAAGTTCTAATTACCTTCATCAAAGAAAAATTAATAAATAAGACCAAAGCAACTGTGCACACAGTGCATATTATTATTGACAACCATTCAACTATCAATCATTCTAAAATGGTTTGCAATATTCTATGTTATAATAAATATTGTAATTATAGTAATAATATAATAATCAATGTTACATAATTAATGGGATTCAATGAAAGAAATATAAACACTCAATTATAAAATTGATTGCGTTGAATACTATGTTATCCTCACTTGATAACATGAAACTCTTCAGAGAGAAAATCAGCAATTATAAAACTAAAAATTGAGTATTATAGGTAATGGTATCCATTTGGCACATATGTAAATGTGCTTTCCTATGCTAGGCTAGAATTCTATATGGAGTGGAAGAAGGAGTAGAGTAACAGGAGAGAATTAAAGAGAAAGGGGCTACAAATCTAGTACCATATGAGTTTAGTACTGTACTTACAAATTACAGACCCTGGCATTTGAAGGAGCTTAAAGTTCATCTAGATTTACCATTCTTTCTGATGTTTCCTTCATTTCCCTATCATTCTTCCAAATGCTCATTTAAACTTTAATTGTTTCTGCTAGAGAAAACTTCCTACCTTCAAAGGCATCCATACTATCTTTAGGTAGTCCTGAAATGCTGATTTTAAGCTAAAATCTGCAAGGGTGTTGGTTTCATATTTGGGTTCCAATTCTACTCAACCAGTCTGTATGTGGGGTAGTTGGTTGGGGGGAGGGAGATACATCTTGCACAATCAAGGTTCAGAATCACATGATACTTGTTTAGATTAACAGATTTTATTAACAACTATACAGCAGTAAAGATACTATATAGCAATAGAGATACATATATTTAAAATGTTTTCTTTGTTTTGTATTTAGGCAGAGAATCACAGAATCTGACACATCTTCTTTTGACGGAGCTTAAAATAACTCTACTCTCTCTAATTTCATTGATATGCCTTTATTAAGAAGCCCTTATAATGGTGTTGGAAAATTTTCAGGGCATGTGTTTGTAAAATCACAGTTTCTGTCTTGTAGCTAATTATAATGTATGTTTATTTTCTATAATAAACCCTTCTATCACACACACATTACTGGTATGTTATGCCTTTTACATGTTTTTTTTTTTTCATTTAATTGCTTTAATGCATATATTTTCCAATCCTGCAGCTGCTGCAGAGGTTAAAAAAAGTCTACCAAGAAAACACTCACGATGAACCGTCATGATTAGTGCCTCTGCGTATTGCTCCAGAGAAAAACAAATTAGCACTAGAAGGAAAATCTGTTCTGGGAAGTCCCACACTGCTGGTGTAATGACCTATCCCCACAAGAGGATTGAATAGAATAGATCCATTGTGACTTCTCAAATGATCATGGCTGGCAGCCTCTGGAGATGAGGAACAACAGCTGAAGTGATAGAGAAAATAAAATGTTCTGCTTGAATGCAAGCTATATTTGCCTACTTTCCCCAACCCTCTCTCAGGAAATGTTGCCCTTTCAGACCAGGACACCTGCTGTTGTTTTTTTTTCTTTAATTTACTTATTTTTTTTGGTTGTTGCTGTTGTTTTTGTTTTTGTTTTTGTCCATGCTTTGTGGCAAAAACTAGACTTGGATGAATGAGATCTATCTTTTTGGGTCAAATAATTTCCTGTTTATTATCACTTAAATTCATCTCAAATCTAAGTTTCTTTCAGAAAGCTCTCCTACAGACTAAACACCATCACATGTCTTCTTGGCAAGATTGGGAATTAGGAATCAGGAAAGCCACATCCCTTCACCCTTCCTTCTCTGCAGACTCCATTGAGGAACTGAGGATTAAGAGAGGCGTTCACTTATGTTTTAATTCCACCTGTCTTCTGCTTATTGAACTTCTCCTTATGTCAACTCTCTCAGTTGTTATGATTTTGCCCTTACTGTTAACTTCTTGCAGGAGACAGGATTATAACTCACAAGTGATTATAGATTAATTGATTAGATATGTTTCATAAATTATTAAAATAGATACTGTAAACAAAAATTATTCAGCATTGATCTCTATACCTTAAATAGCAGATTAAAAATATTTAAAAAATACTTAATTATGGCCAGGCATTCATATAGCAATTAGTTACAGGTGCTATCTGTAAGAATAAAACATAAGTGTAATTGTAATTACATACTAGTAGTACTTACATACATGTGCAAAGGAAATAAGAACAGGAATCATACAACTATGATGAAATATTTAGTATCATTATGGTTTTAGAAGCTGCCATAACCTTTAGACACACTGGAAACATCTTTTAAAAATGCATTTTTGAAAAATAAACATGGAATAATACCAAAACATGTTCTTAGATTATACTTATATCACACTTATAAATAACAGAACCATTGCCTTCTAACTACAGAGTTATCTTTATCACTTAGGATGTGGTCTATTTCTCTCTCTCTCTCTCTCTGTCTCTATCCTTTTATTCCTCATTGAAAATTTATAATAAGTTACATGCTAACTCTTTAAATTTTTATCAGAAATCAAAAATTAATTGTCTTTAAAATTTAGTCTTATATTGTTTTATTATTTAAAATAAGATGCAATTTTTAATAACAAATATTTATTTGAAGCTTTCTAAGCATTTCATTATCTTGATATTTAAAGGTAATAAATATCTAGTTTGATTCTGTTTCATCAGTTTAATAAATATGAGTAAAATACCCTCATAGAATTAGGAGGAAAAAGTGTTAACTAACTGTATACAGAATTACCATTAATAGACATTTAAGCTGGCCTTTCTCCCAAGCCCAGCAGTTCGTTTGAAGATCACCTAAATGCTCCCAGTAAACAACAGAAGCTAAAACTCCAGGAGCAACTCTAATGCAAATATGCTTTATAACTTTCCAAAAATTAGGTCTGAGCAAGAGTTTTTATTATAAATCTTTTCAGAAAATGGTTCAGGATGTGTGTGTGTGTGTGTGTGTGTGTGTGTGTGTGTGTGTGTCCTGAGGGTAGTTAATAGAAACACAAACCTGATGTTCTTCATTTAGGTATTAAAAGTACATTGCCCCCCACTCCTACCCACCAGGAGGGACAGGGTATTTAAGGACTTAGTCCTGCAGGTAGACCCTCTGGGTCCAGCCCCAGTACGACATCTTCATAACTACATGACCCACATAAAGAATGAAGCTCTCTAAGCTTTAATTTCCTCATCCCTCCAAGTGGACCATAATATTATTAATTTCTCCTCATAGAATTCTTGGCAGGAATATATGAAATAATCCAGGGACCAGGGACTTCTGAGTCTCAAAGAAATGTTTCTCCATATAACATAAAAATAACCAATTACAAAAGATCACTGTAGATCTCTCACCTATGATCTGGTGTCCTTTAGCAAATGTACTTGTAATATTTCCCTTTTTAGCTCTTATGGAATAAAAAGAAACAAATTTAAAAAAATAAAATGAAAGCCATGAGAAATATAAGAGACATATTTATTACTCTAACTTTAAGAGGATTGATTTAGTCACAATAAGAACTCCTAAAATAATGAGAAACAAGAAAAGAAAATGAGAGGCCTAAGTTCAAAATGATTTTCTGTTCAATCATACTTGGAACACTGTAAGTGAAAGACTTTCTGAAGTAAATATTCAGTTCAATGATTAAAATTAGCATTTGTTTTCCATATATTGCTATATATAAAATAACTATAGTTGAAAGATCTAAAATACCTGCCTTTAATGATGAGGATCTAATCTAATCATTCCTGACATCAGCATATTGATAACATTATACATGTGCACATAATATATGTAATGAGAAATGATAAAACAAATCTTAAGGAACAAAGTTAATTGTGGTCAGAAATTGGGGTGGGATATTCGAGTCTCTTCAAGTATGCTTTGGTGGTAGGGGCTCGGAAACTTGGCTCTGTCTTGGGATCAAACTTTACAGGTGGCCCTGAACTCAAAAAACTCTTAGGACCATAAAGCCAAGGTCTTAGCTAGAGTGACCGTGGGGCTAGGGCTGCCTCAGTAATACCAAGTCCTGCCTCTGGTCACCAGAAAGGGAAAAACTTGAAGTGAAGGGAATCACAGGTCATCCTTTCTGTGGGAGAGGATCGGAGGAGGACAACAAAGGCATTTGAATTCTGAAATTTTACAATTACTCCTATTTTATTGCATGTTAGGTGTCAAACTTCAGAACATGACAATAGAGAATTTTTACTGACAGGTATTACTATATTTTTAGTGAAAAAAAGATGAGTTTGGAATTTTTCTAGGCTTGTATTTCAATTTCTACTTATAAATGCTTAAATTTAGAAAAGCCAACATTCATTCATTTACTTAATCATTCAACCAACATATAAGAAGCACCCAGTATGCTCTAGAATGAGCAACAGACTCTTAAAAGAACAATTGGAAACAAGTAGATTGTTTCAATTTCTGATATTCCCATTTGGTATTTTCCAAGTTGAAGATGTCTCAAATAAATGGGTTGGGAGTTTAAGAGAAAGGATATCCAGGGAATACTTTGCCAAAAAGAGACTGACTTTAAGGGTACACAAGTATTTGTAATTAAGTAAAAATGAAAATACAAACTTAAGATTTTGTGCCTACTTTTCCCTTTGACCTAATGGTCAAATGACTGGATATGAAAATAACTATAGAGCCCTACCAGGATGCATTTAGATTAGGATGGGAACTGCTTGGTTAGTATGACTGTTCAATTTTGCTGCCATAGCCCTTTAAGTCAGAATATTATTTTCAAGTCATAGTTTATTCCATACCAGCATCATGGTCTTCAAGGGGAAAAAGGGTAATGATGTTGATATTAACAGTATGCCAGCTTGTTAATAACTTCCACTCTGGCACACTAACTTAAACATGATAGGATTTATTTAAAATGGTGATTGTTTCTCCTATAAAGAATTTTTCTCATTACATATTAGCTAATCCCTATCCCAAAGCAGTATCTAGACTAGCTTGAATACTTAATAAAAATGAGTAGATGAACTAGAAAAAACAAATTCTCTCAGATCATTCTTCCACTACAAAAACCAAACAACAACAACAACAACACACACACACACACACACACACACACACACACACACACACACACACAAATTAAAAAATGGATTTTCATTAGAGGTCCCAATCAAATTATCAATGATTTTTATCTCCATATTTGATATATTAACTCTCATTCTTAGTCTTATAGTCAGAGAGTTAGGGAGTGACTTTACAAAATCTTTGCAAAGATTTTGCTAATTTCTGCTATTACAATACTTAAGAAATAGCTCTCTGGCTAGGTATATTTCATGTTTTTCTTAGTTTTATACAATATTTGCATTTTCAGCATATAATATTTTAGAAGAAAATAATTGACACATTGAAAAACAAATAAAAAAATGTAAACACCTGAATTTGATTTCTCATTTAGGTTTTTAATATTAATATACAAATTTAGATGGATGTGTTAATGGAATAAAACATCTTTATAATAGCATTATATCTGCTGATAATAATTAAGTTATAAATATCTTTATTGTATATGTTGGTTTTGCCTTGAGTTTTTAACTTTCATGCTCATAATGAAAAATATAGTAACTCTTATTTAAACCATTCTTCCAAATAATGTTAAGTAATTTTCCCTCAAATTGGAACCTAAATTTAAGAAATTCACATAATAGAGTCACTGGAAGAAACTAGGTAGATAGATAGATACATATAGATAGAGATAGATTTTTTGAATTGTATATAATGAACAACTTCATTCACTAAGTACGTGCCAGGCACTGGTCTACTTTATTTAATCCTGATGTCCAGCCTAAAAGTGGGGTCCTTTATTAAGCTATATTATAGATGAAGAAATTGAACCTTAGAGAATTTAAATAACTTTACTAAATTCACACAGTTGATAATTGGCAGAGTCAAAATATGAATCCAGGCAGTTTAAACTTGTCATATTCCATTTGGTGAAAATTATTCATATGACCCAAAGAAATGAAAGAGGACTGAGTAACTTCCAAGAGATAATTCCACAGAATGTTAGAAGGAACCTGAATTTCAGCAGGATACCCAGGTATCTGTGATACAATCATATTACCTAAAAATTAACCAATGCTTTTTTACGTACAGGGAAATGCTATTAGTTCATTGATTAGAGTTAATCTCGGGAGTATGAAAGATCAGTAGGATTGTATGCTTTCCTGTAACTATTATTTTTACAATGGTTGTATGTTGCTCTCCATTTAAACAACTACTGTTTACTTTGAAAATGTATGTTTACCACTGATTACTGAATTTGCTATCAATCCATTTTCCAAAGAATTTTAAACCAAATGAATTTCTTTCCATTAAAATCAACATTCTTGTCTTATAAAATGTATCTTGAATTTTAAAATAAGCTTTTCCAAAAACTACTTTAGCTTCAGAATTTGGCAGCAGTCACACCTTTTTTAATAGCTTGAATGGAATATGTAGCATACTCCGTTAGAAATAAGCTAGAAATAAGCCTTGCTAAAGCAGCTCGCTATACTTCTTATCTGGTTAGCTCACCAGGAGCACCATGTTTTGAGTATCTATCAATATAATCCACTCCAGTTCAGGAATTTATTTAGCACCAGGATTTCCAAACTAGAGAAATCATTTGTTGGTTTGTTTGCTTCATTTTGTTTCTGTGGAACATTTTTGGGGCTTCACTTTAACAGACATGCCCTGAGATCAGATGTGTCCAAATTTAACGCATGCTAGACTCAAGAGAGCACAGTGAATTGTTAGGTACAGGACTTCTCAGAGACTTTGCTCTCAGATGCTCTTGCACACAGAGTATTACCGAGAGGAGGATTTAACAGGGAAATATTTTAGCTTGAGACACACTAATCCACACAAACATAATTGAAGGTGTTTTAAATTCAGGACACCATCAAGAATGTTAAGGATGACTGACTCTGTAATAAGAAATGAAAACTTTGTATATTTTACTGTTCATTAGCTCGGTGCTTTCCAAATGTTTTCATGTCTTGGCACAGATAGAAAATGACAATATTTATGTGGCAAACTCAGGTAAATAGACAAGGGTGCTTGTGGTTGGGATCTATGGATCCAGAGGCTCTATTTCTGGAAGGCTGAGGGGATTATAATCACTGTGCTGGTCAGTTACAGTAGAATAAGTTGTATTTTGCAAAGATATCAAGGCCAACTCTTGAACAGTGTGACTATGAGACTGCTCTTTGCTCTGGTCTATTCGAATGCCACTTTCTTGTCACATAGATCTTGTCGATCTCAAGATGCTTCACCCTATGCCTTGTGTGTATCTGCTGTATCTCCGAATTATTTTGATTTGTATAAAGTTCTTACTGATTGCATCTTCAAATGCTGATGGTTCATTTTAAATACAATCTTTATCTTAGTGTCTTGAGAACACTTTGTGAAAGCAAAGATTTCTTCCATTATGCCTTGCACAGCATTGGCTGCCTACTGCGTAACATTGGGAATGGAGTATGGTCACGGTCTGTCTAATCTGAGCCATGGTGACCTTTCACTGGATACCGAAACCTCTACCCTAGTGAAGTAAAGGGAAGGGTTTTCAAAAATCTGGGGAAGAACGGTCTTACTTCCAATTTGATACAGTTGAAAGTAGTTCTCTCTTGCACAAAAAAGCTGGATACAATGGCACTGCCAGTGTAACCCTCAAAATCTCTCATCCCCTGTAAACCTTTAATTCATTTTATGTCCAATAATTTATAAAATACGCTAAAACATTCTGATTGTTTCTATTTAAAATAAAATTGTGGTTTGGGTTATTTTGTTCGAGAAAATTTATAAATGAATGTGCTATTTCATGTTTAAATTTGGAGTCTGGAGGACAGTTGTGACATTTTTCAATTGTTTCTCATGATTAATTGAAATAAGCGTAGGAAGGTGAAGATTCTTTCCAGCTGTGACTTCTCTGTTGGTGTGATCTTTCTTAAATTACTCTCAGTTTTTATACCATTTGTCTTTTCATGTAAAATCATTTTACAAACAAAGGTGAAAGTTCAGTCACTTACCATGTCCACAAGTTGTGAAATAATTCATGACTCCTTTTAGGAATCAGAATAGTTTTCAGGACCAAATTTTGTATCACTTTGTAAAATCAAGAAAACAAAAATACTCCAAATCTATTTTTTCTAGTTACTTTATTATTTTTCATAAATTTAATTCTTACTATAATCACAGCTTAAAATAAATTTCCTGAAATCAGCATTCTGATATAAAAGCTTTCATTATACAGAAAAAGGAAAATTTTAAGTTAGATCAGAAACTAGGTATGTATATATTAACAATTTATACAAAGATACTCAGATCTGACAAAAATAATATGAAAAACTCTCTGTATGTCCCTCTATGAAACTGATAACCAAACACCTAGTTTATATAAATCCATATTTACTTACAATGATACTACAATTAGCATGAACTATTTCTAAGTTAAGCTGTTGAGACAGTTAAAAAAACTAAAAATAAAACAAATGATTCTGAGTTAGAGTTTTTACATTATTCAATTGCTCTTAGTAAAGTATGTTATTTCCTATAGCAGAAGTATTTGTTCATTTCCATCATCTTATGACTGCAAATATTTCTACTGTCACTTCAAAGCTGGTCTCTGTACTTCTGGGTATGTTCTTTTATTTATTTCTTTATCAGAATTAGGTTAATCTTCCTAAACATTTTTTTCAGATTATTTCAACTTTCTCTAAAATCTCCGAAGCCTCCCTATTGTCTATGGTATGTGCTTCATTCTACTCTTCGAGATTCTTGTTTTGAATAATTCAAGGTCTATTTCCCATCATTACTCAAATAATCTCCTTTACGCTACCAGGCTTTAATAGCATACTTATGCTTCAGCTGCTCTTAGTTCTGTTTGCTGCCCACTACTTGAACACCTCTCCTCCAATTTGTCTCTCAAATCTCATTCATTCCTTTTCTAATACCCAGGGCATAAGCTCTCAAAGTCATGACCACTGTGAAAAACACTGGCATGCTTTCTCTGCGTTGGTATGGGAGTGAAAAATTTGCATTTTTTGCTTTCATGCCTAATTTTAAACACTAATAGCCATTTGTTCGTTGAAAATATATTTATTGAATGCTTTTATGAATCAGGTCAAGTTTTTGGAAATGAGTACACAGTTGTAGACAAAACGGTAGTTACCTTTCAACAGACTTATAGTCTGTTAATTGAAGGCAAACAATAAATGCTCACCAGAAGCCCTCCCAAGTAAAACATAATTATAAATTGTGAGAAGTGTTATCTTAAAGAAAGGACTGGGTACAATGAAGAAGAATAACATGAAAAACTAATGTAAAATAAGGAAGAATTTGGTAGGGCAAGACTCTCTCAAGAAAGTACATTTACCTGAGAGCAGAAAGGTAAGTACTAGTTGGCTAAAGGGAGCAGAAGGACAACAGAGGAGCTAAATGGGAATAAGAGAGAATAACGAATTTGGAAAAATAATTTATAAAATCTATAAAATTTGATGAATAGAAGAGATGGGAAAAAAAAGAGAGATCAAGGATTGCTATATTCAGCAACTTAGGCGGATGGGGTGCCCTTTAGTAAGATAATGAAGAATAAAGGAGAACAGATGTGTGTCAGGGGAGAAGGGGAAGCTGAATAAGTAAGTGGTTTATTTTAGTTGTTTCTTAAGTTTGAAATTCTTGTAATATATCTACGTGAAAATATCATATAGACACATGAGTCTAGGGGTCAGAAACTTACCTGCATTACTGCAAGAGCCTTTAAAATAACTGATCATTTCCTCCCTGTGTAATCGCTCTGATCTCCTGTAATGAGTTAAATTTCCATTTTCTCTGTCCAGAGTGAGTGCATTTGTTTGCTTATTAGATAGACTGTCTATATGATGGTTGGCCTCTGTTTTCTTGGAAATAAAATACTGTTCTTATGGCAGCTCCAAGTACACACTAGACAATAATGTTTGTTGCATGCATGAATAAATGAATAAATAGATAAATGAATTAGAGATTTCAATGGGACATGTGTATTTGTCTTTTTCCTCTCCCAAAGACTGATAACTGGTTGCAGACAAACATCTTGTGTGATCTTCTTTGAGATCCATTACCTTGTGTAATCACTAATAGACATTAAATAAATACTCATTGATTCATGTATATTCAAGTGAGATGCACTGGTTCAGTTGAACAATTCCAGAATTTATCTGAAAAGATCTCATTTACCTTATTTTTTTCCAAGTTGGTAAGAAATATGGAGAGAGAGGAAGAAAATATATTAATATACAGGAATAGGACAGATACAGAAAAGCAAAGATAATACAAACCTAGAGACTGGTGATGTTAAGGCATAAAGACAAAGAGAAGAAGCTTGTAACCACTTTCATGTCTAAAATTATTCTTGTGACATTTTGTTTCAACTGAAATAATCTAATTACCATTATACTTTGCACATGATTTAGATAGAACACTTGATATATAGATAAACACTTGATATTATACTTATTTGTTTACAGATGATTGACCCCATGAAAATCTCTTTCTTGGTAGTCCCAGCACATGGCACACAGAAGTCAATTAATACTTTTTTGTTGAATGAATTAATGATGCATACTGCTAGTAACTATTTCTTTTCAACCTAAAAATTTAGCAAAATTCCTGGATATAGGTAAGAACTCCTAAAATCCCAGCTGGGCCAGTGATTTTAATTTTAAGCAATATTTCTAAAAATATGTTCCTTCTCTGCCAGTATTGTCATTAGAACATTAGCAGTAATTAAAACCGTAAGTGGAAGTTCTAGATGACTGGGCAGCTAAAAAAGAGCAATTAAGCATCATAGGCAGGAAAAAATTTGCATTTTCTACATAATCAATTGTACAGTTATTAAAAGAAGCATTAGAGGCCAAGGGGAGCAAAAACAAACAAATAAAAATAGAGAAAGACAGAAAAAATAAATAATAGTAATGAATAGGACACTTATCTGTCTTAAATTGTTTCCATTTATTCTTTTAATACAAAATCCAAAATTAAAGGCAATTAAGCAAATATTACATCAAAGTCTTAACATTATTAAATTATAAAACATAAGCTAGGTAATTCTCTTACCCTTGTGGTTTAGGAAATTGCTAGAATGACTTGATTAAAATGGCCTTGACATGCATGGTTACTTTCCTTTTATCCCTCTTGTAAATATGTAATACACCCAAAGAGAAAGAAAGAAAAAAGGTTACTTAGGGAAATATGAAATATTTCTTCAGTCCACTGAAAATTAGAAACTATGCAGTGAGATTGAAAAAAATAACACAAGGGGAAACATGAAAAAATATACAGTAGTTTATCTAATATTTAGATCTTTTCAGTAGAAAATTTAAAAAGAAGGAAGCAGTAAAATAATAACTAAATGCCATTGATAATCCAAATAATATTGTGCTTGAAATTCCAGTTAAAACAATAGAATAGACTTTTCTGGGCCATTGCTCAAGGACTAACCTCTCCATGAGCCAACCTCCTCCTTTAGATTATCAAACATTTAAATGCATTAATATAAAATCTATCATCATAAACTCTGTGGTGATGCTATGATGAGCCAGTGAGGATTAAAGACCTTACAAGCTTATAAAGGAAATAACGCATACATGGTCAGCTGATTGCACAACTACCTGGCTTCTAGCATATAGTAGGACAAGGTATTATGTTACAGATAAATTTTTTAAAAAGAGCTTTTCAGGAAAAGCTTCACCTGTTTATTTACCCTAGATAATCTATAAGTAGATAATTGGAATTTCCTTCCAGATACCATAGTCCACAATCACTCCAAAAGTGCTTATAAAATAATCCATTTGCAAAGCATGTCCCTAACTCAGATATCCACCTATAGTCCTTGTTTTTGGGCCCCTTAACAATATGGATACACCTTAGTAGCTCTCCACATGGTCCAGAGTATTCTACTTTATGACTACACTGTATAGAATTTAGCAAATATTTTGTAGTAAGAGGGAGAAGTTTACATCTAACAAACATGGGTAACTTATTATCAGATTCCATCAAAATCCCTTCCCTCCCCTGCTACCAACTAGGGGTTTTCTCCCGATTTTGTGTACTCTCCCCTCCTTCTAACATATCCTCTCCTCCTCTTTCCAGAACTATACAATTCTTTCCCATTAGTTACCTTCCCACTTCAGTCAAGCTGCTGCTTAAGAAATAAAAGGGCTGCAATGTGTAGGGAACACCCTCCCTCTAACACAGAGAAATCACCACCTACAGTCTCAAGCTTTCCCTTGGATCCCTTTCGTCAGCCCAAGCTCTCCCTAAACTAAGTCTTGGAGATACTTGCACTGCCATTGAGATGAGTCTGACAAATAAACTGTGTACATGCCATTACATGCTGATCATGATGCTCTTCCCTTATTAATTTAAAATTTCATATTAAATTGCAGAGCATCCTGATTTAGTGATATACATAGATTTCCGATATTGCCTTTTGACAGAGTGAGGGATTTATTCAAGAGAGATTTGGCAAAATTTGCCATATTTTTCCTTCGATAAAGACTTCAAGGATTTTTTATTTTTTTTTTTCACTTTTAAGAAGCGTTTTAATCTTGGGCAATCATACACACTTACAGGCTGATTAAGAGAGAGATCAATGCAACACATTACATTAGTTCATACTTATCCTTTAATTTCTTACTCCTCTTTTATAATTCTTGAAATTGAAACATTTCACTTAAAGTGATGAAAATTATTTCTTTTTGCTATAATCTAGCTGTCATCAGTAGTGAGAAAATATAAAGCTTGTGTAGTTCTACATAGGTGGACATTATAAAAATATCTTTATTTTTTAATATGACTTTTTTTGTTTAATTTTTTTTCAACGTTTATTTATTTTTGGGACAGAGAGAGACAGAGCATGAACGGGGGAGGGGCAGAGAGAGAGGGAGACACAGAATCGGAAACAGGCTCCAGGCTCTGAGCCATCAGCCCAGAGCCCGACGCGGGGCTCGAACTCACGGACCGCGAGATTGTGACCTGGCTGAAGTCGGACGCTTAACCGACTGCGCCACCCAGGTGCCCCTTAATATGACTTTTTAGCCTACTGTTGCAACAATATTTTAGGCTTATTCCTTTTAGAAATCTGTTCATGAATTTTATCTTCAAATGTACTGATGATAAACCACAAGGTTTTTAATTGTATAAGAAAAATGTCACATATTTAGTTAAGTACTCTATACTCTTTCATAAAGGGTTTTTTGGCTTTTGTCCAGTTTCTCTAAACCTGCTGTAACATGAGTTATTTAATCTTAGATGATGGAACACTTTTCCTGCAGTAACAGATTATCTCAAACTATATGCTGTTTCTTCAGGAACATCACAGAATGTTTAAAATTTTCTTTTGTAGTCTATATTATTAAATCACTTTCAGAAACATGTTCAAAGATTTCAGACATAGATAATGTGTAACCAGGGATTGTTTGGAAATGGCAAAATGAAAAACTTGAGAAGTTGATTTAGGTTTTAGTGTTGAATAATTGAAAAAAAAAGCTCAATTCCATTAATTAACTCTTGAAACTCTAATACAAAGTGAAGAACTGTCTCATTTTGTTAGTCTACATTAATATAGTAAGAAATAAAAGCTGGCCTATAAATCACATTTAGGAACAATGAAGAGTCAGTGTATGGAAAATTTAAAAAACTCTTTCCCCCTTTATATGTTGGGGTGAGATAGGCAAGGCAGCGCCCTGGAATAGACCCTATGTGGTATTTCCTGAAGGATGTTGAGGCCAGAGACAGAACAAAATAAACAAGACAAGAGGCTTGATCCTAGCCAAAGTATGGTAGAGAGCTCCAGGGAATCTAGGATTAAGCAGGGAAGTTCTGAGGAACCCTGGGGAGTGCTCCCTGCCAACTATAAATTCTTTTGTTGTTGTTATTTTTCTTTTACAAATCCTAGGCCCAATTGTGTAGGTGTGCCTGGCTAATTTAAAGGGATAGAAAGAATAAACCCCGATGCTAAGAAAATACAATCTGTTTTTATAACGGCACTCCTGCAAACTTGGACTATAGGTAATTTGACACTTTTTAGGAGAAGTCGCTGGCATTATTGTTTTCTTTACTATCAGAACATTTTTTAATTCATTACATTTAATTGTTACCATCATCAGCAATGCAGGTTAAAGGAGAATAAATACCTTTGTTTACTGATACACTGTCAGCCAAAACAAAAGTCTAATTTTAGTTGCTTTATTTTGATAATTGTAGTAAACTTATAAATTAAGAAAGTATTGTCACATTTATAGTATACATTATTTTCATTCCACAAATGGATTTTCCATTTATTCCTCTTTGCATTTCCTTTTAATACACTCATGTATTAAACTTTGAAAATATCCTATTCCCAAGTGTTATTTTTATTAATATTTGACTAAATCTTTTATCTGTTATACCTTGAGCTAATTTGGATTGCTATATTATGAATCTATTGACATCTGTATATTTAATTATGAAGTATAAAAACTTTGTTGAACTCTACATGGTTTTAAGAGTTTCAATATATACTCTGCAACACTATTTGCATACTTAGTAGCAATTCATTCATTCCAAAATATTCCTTGATTACTTATTGTGTTCCGCCTACTCTTCTGAAGGTAGTGGGTACTGAAGGGTAATAAGTTATCACGTTGAAAGAATAATAAGCTTATATATTGATCCTACCATCAACTTTCAGTTCTAATCATTTCACTGAGTTTTGTGTTAGCTTTGAAGGAAAATCGGACAACCCATTGAAGGGAGATAAACATATTTCAGTTGAAAAATTATAGTCTTGAGCCTCACAATACTTCTGACTTAGCTATGAGAGGTCTAGTGTGTTTTACTAAAAGTGAAATCTTCTGATAAGTTGTGATAGCATTTGTTTAACTGCTAATGAATAGAACCCCGATGTCATGATATTGCAATTGGTGAAACATGTTAAAAGATAGATTATTCATTAACCCCCACAGAAATTATAACTTTTGTTTATTCAATTATATTACATTTACCACAATTTTTTTGTCATAAAATGTCATCTGAAGATCCATTATCATTCAGACATAAGCAATTTAGTGAGAATGCTAATGGACTTGAATTAGTAAAAGTTGATGGCTTTCTGAAGTAAACTAACATTACAGAATTACTCTTCCAAAATATATAAGGCAGTTTCGTTAGAGCCCATAAGAAAAAAAATAAAATAAAACTGTATTCAACTCACATATTTCATTCACATATTTTACTTGTATGCTGCCCTGAGGAAGCCCAGATGGCTGAAATGTTGGCAGGTTTCTGCACCTGCAATGATAATAAACTACTCTGTTATTACCTGAGTACGTGTATTGAATATAGTTACGCCTTACTTGCTGCTATATGCAACTGGCAAGTCAACAGTTTATATGGTATTTTATAGGATTGGCAAATGTGTCTTGCTGGATTTTGCTGAATTTACCTTTAGCAATAGAATGCCAAAGGCTACTAAAGCACCTTCATGCTGACACATTAATCATGTGCAGGAGCCTGACGTGGAGTGGATTATTACTACTATAACATAGAAAAAGGGAACAACTAAATGGGCTATTTGATAGGTTAATAAACATGGATGCTTCCGATACACCAAAGGAATGAGCTTAACTCAGTGTTAGTGATAGTTTTTATCTAATACCTATGGATAAGAAGAATGTATCTGAAGGATGAGGCCAAAAATCTCTCCATTTTCATGTAAAAATACAGCACGCTCATTGTATTATATTTGAGATGTACAGAAATAAGCGTTGCTCACAATCCCATCACTCCAATACAACCTCTGCTGACATTTTAGTGTTTTTCTTTTCACTTGTACGCATCACTGGGAATTGGCGTGGGTTGTATTGTGCCTTACTAAGTAACAAATATTTTCCTATGCCGTTAAATGTTTTTGCAAATTCCTCTCACCAGGAATCATCCTCCCCCCACAAACACTTTCACCTTGTTGGCTCGTTATCTTCTTTCTACAGATCTAAGTTCTATCTTCACCTTCAAAGGGATGTTTCCCTGACATCCCTTGCTATAGTGTTTCCCTATACTAAATGCCCTCAGAGTAACTCCAACATTTTCTTTGCTGATCTTCTGTCAGATTTCATGTTATTGTTATTTCTGTAAGCTTTTGAAAAAAAAATATCCGTGGGATTTTGGCTGGAATTTTGTTAAATTTATAAATTAATTAACAAATTATTGTCATATTTATATTACTCAATCTTTCCATTCCATAAATGAATTTTCCACTGATTTTTTTCATTTCCATTTAATAACCCATGTATTTAATTTTGAGAGCATATGCTATTCCTAAGTGTTATATTTTTATTTAAGTATAATTAACATATAATGTTATGTTAATTTAGGGTGTACAATATAATATGATTCAAGAATTCTACACATTACTTAGTGCTCATCATGGTAAGTGTGGTCACCATCTGTCAAAAATAATATTATTACAATAATATTGACTGTATTCCTTTTGCCGTCCTGTTCATCTCCATAATTTACTTATTTGTTTGTTTGTTTATTTTTCCTATGACTCATTTATTTTATAACTGGAAGTTTTTGTCTTTTAATCCCCTTTATATATTTCACCCATCCCTTCACCTACCTCCCTTCTGGCAACCACCAGTTTATTCTCTGTATCTAAGAGTGTGTTTATGTGTTTGTGTCTTTGCTTCTTCATTTGTACATTTGTTTTGCTTTTAAATTGTCCATATTAGTGAAATCATATGGTATTTGTCTTTCTCTGTCTGACTTATTTCACTTAGCATTATACTCTCTAGGTGTATCTATGTTGTTGCAAATGACAAGATCTCATTCTTTTTTATGGATGAGTTATTATCCATATTATCTACTGTCTATTGATGGTCAGTGGGATGCTTCCATATCTTGGTTATTGTAAATAGTGCTGCAATGAACATAGGAGTGCATACATCTTTTCAAATTAGTATTTTTATTTTCTTTGGACAAATGTCCAGTAGTGGAATTACTGGATCATATGGTATTTCTATTTTTAATTTTTTTGAAGAACCTCCATACTGTTTTCCCATAGTGGCCACATCAGTTTACATTCCCACCAACAGTGCATGAAGTTTCCTTTTTGTCCACATGCTTGCCAACACTTGTTATTTCTTGTCCTTTTGATTCTAGCCTTTCTGACAGGTATAAGGTGATACCTCACTATAGTTTTAATTTGCATTTCCCTGATGATGAGTGATGTGGAGCATCTTTTCATGTGTCTCTTGGCCATCTGTACACCTTCTTTGGAAAAATGTCTATTAATAATATTTGAGTAAATCTTTTACCTATTATATCTTGAGCTGGTTTGAACTGTTACATTTTGAATCTATTGATGTCTGTATATTTATTATAAAGTATAAAAACTTGGTTGAACTCTATAATTTTAAGAGTTTCAATGTGTGTTCTTGGACACTATTTATATACTTAGTAGCAAATTCATTAATTTGTTCAAAAATATTTCTCAATGACTCTTCTGGGTGCAGGAAGTACAGAAGGGAAAAAAAAATCACAAAAACCCTGGCTCACTTGGAGGCTACATATTAGTGAAGATGTCAGATAACAAGATAAGTAATATTTATATTATGTTATATCGTATAAGTTCTATGGAGAAAAGTAAAACAGGAAAGAGGAATAGATAGCTTGGGGGGAATAAGATAGTCAGAAATGTTCTAAAGGAAGGGAGGGAAGTTCTTTTTGAGGATATCAGGAGGGGAAATCATCACAGAATAGAAGAACAGTAATGCAATGCCCTGAAATGGGAAAATGTCTGCTGTACTCTAAGAATAAGAGCAAGGCCAGTGTGGCTGGAACAGTGAGCAAAGGGAGAGTAGTATGATAGAAGATCCTAGAATTAATGGTAGGAAGAAAGCAGGTTGTGTGGGGTCTGGTGGACCACTGCAAAAATTTTAAGTTTTACTTTAAGTAGGATATGAGGCCATTGCGGTGGGGGGGAGGGCCTGAGAAAAATAATGACATGAACTGATTTTGGCAGGATCACTCTGGCTGCTGTGCTGAGAATAGACTATAGGGGTTGTATTAGTCAGGGTTCTCCAGAGAAAAAGAACCAATAGGAGATGATAGATAGATAGTTGGATAGACAGATACATAAAGAGATAGATAGACACAAAATGCAAAATGAGATTTATTACAATAACTTGGTTAATGCAATTATGCAGACAGAGAAGTCCTGTGATCTACTGTTTGCAAACTGGAGACCCAGGAAAGCTGGTGGTATAGTTCAAGTCTGGAGACTCAGAAAGCCAATGGTACAGATTCTAGTCACATTTTGCCTGAGAACCAGAAGCACTGCAAGTAGGAAAAGATTAATGTTCAGCTCGAATAGAGTGAATTACATCAGTTTGCATACTAATCTTTTCCAAAAGGACCCTCACAAATACACCCAGAAATGTTTAACAAGAGATCTGGGCATCCTGTAGTTACCAATATAAAGGATAACCTCAAAGATAGAAATCCCAGTAATTCAAATGAGAGATGTTGTGGTTTACACTAAGGTGTTAACAGTAGAAGTGGTAAGAAGTGGTCAACTTCCTCATATGTAATTAGAAATAGAGCTAAGAGAATTTGTTATGGTTGGACGTAGGGTGTGAGGAAAAAGGGGGAGTTAAGCATGATTTTATGGTTTATGGCTTAAGCAAGAATGGAGTTGATATGAAATGAGATGGGGAAGTATATGGAGAAGAAGTTTGGGGAAGAAGATCAAGAATTTTGTTTTGAACATATAAATCGGAGATGCCTTCAAATGGAGCTGTGGATTGGGCACTTGGATATGTCCTCTCAGTTCAGGGAATATGTACAAGCTGCAGGTATAAATTCTTGAGGAAATGGTTACATATTTTTAAACATATTGGTCTAGATTTTACTCATTAGATATTGTCAGTGGTGACAGTAGTAAAAGATATTCAAATTAACAAATACTTATTTGTTAAAAAATGATGAACAAGAAATAATGATGAATAAGAAATATGGTCCTTGCCTTTATCCATCTTAAAATATACTGTGATGGACAGACCATTTACCATTTGTTGTAATTTATACTTCCACTAATAAGTGAGAATAACTCAAAGCTGATAATATCCTAAATAAGTCAAATATAACTTGAAAGAAAATTTAATATAACTCATCCTAGTATATTATCAAAAACATATGCATTCAAACTTCATCCTTTACCCCATCTGTCTATTCAATCTATTTTATGCTCCACAAGAACAATAATTTTATTAATAAATAGCAAGAGCAAAAAATTAATTATACAAATTATTCATTACTTGTCACAGCTACTTTCACTTTAGTCAGAGAAACAACTCTGATCATGATCCTGTATATTTTATTCTCAAAACTTTTTTTAGTTAATGATGACTCATGTTATTTCAATAATTTTGCTTTTCTATTTTATTTTTTGCAGTAAGAGACTAACCATTGTGGTCCTCACAATTAGGATACATCTTCTTTTCCTTGTAAATACTTTACTGCTATTTATTTCTGAGTGCTTATCAAGGAAACACAATTTTATAATTATGTGATAAAAATACTGCACAACATCTATCTAAATAATTCTAAACAGTTGGCTTCCTATACATTGTATACTTTCCATAGAACACTGAAGTTGAAATCTTAAGGAAGTTTTTAAGCCACAATTAATTGAAATATATTTCTAGATTATTTCCAAGTTTTGCCAACATAGTCTAGGCAATGGTGGCAATATTAGTTCACAAAATGAAAATAATATAAATTTACCCTAATTTTTTTTACTTAGAATAATCATAGTAACTCACATTTTTTTTTTGCATTATGTAATTATTATTTTCAGTTAATCTGTTAATTGTCACATCTAAGTGATACCAGATTTTACCTTTCAGGAAAGAAGATAGGGGTCACTGAATATCAAACTACTCTTTACAGATTATTTTAACTGTAAGATGAAATGCAAAATATGTCATTAACATAGTTGACCTTGATTTGGCTTTTCAAAAACTGAGAACCAGTTTTTCCTCTTGCTCTTCCTTTTTTAATATATTTTAACTGAGAGGAAAATTTTAATTATTTTATGTTCAAAACTGGCTTTAGCTTATTGAAAGAATACATTCCATGTTGAACAAAAGAAATGCATTTCAGAGAAGCCAGAAATCAAGAATAAATTATTTTTTGATGATGAACATCATCATCAATAAATGCTTTATTATTATTTTATTATAAATATGTTTAAAACATACAAAAACTATAGTGAATTATATAACAAACATCAGCGTTTACCCTATTTAGCATCATAAAAATTACCTCATTTTGCAATACTTTTCTCAGATTCTATATATGGAAATAAAACATTACACAGTAAAGTCCCTGGTTTCCTCATCCCTAATAAAGTTATTTTCATTCTCTCACAGAAATAGTCAAGGCCCTTAATTTGGTGCTCATCACTTCCTTATGTGTTTTATGTTGTTGATACATGCATATTATTTATAATGTTTGAATATTATTATATATTATTTTTTAATCCTTCAAACATAAATAAAATTGCACTGTATGAAACTTTGTCAGTTATTGGCACTTTTGAGATTGATCTGCATTAATTCAATGTTTATATTTGTTTATTTTCAATTACATACTATTCCTTTATAGAAAAATACCATAAATATATACCAATTATTTGTACCTAGAAATTTTACATTTACAAATAGTATTAGAAGCAAAGTTCTTGTACTGTGGGATGAATTTCTGTGCCATACCTACTTGTATTTTAGCTGAGTTTAAAAGTAAGAATGACTTTAAACCTCTCTAGATATTCACTAATTGTTCTCTAAAGTATTTATGTCAATTTACATTCCTACTAGCAAAGTATAAGAGTCCTGTGATTCCATAACTTTGCCATTATGCTTCTTATGCTGTTAAACATTTAAATTGTTGCCAATTCCCAAAGTGTGAAATAGTTCATTTACATTTTTATGACTACAAGTGAGTTTCCCAGTATTTTTCTACAAATCTAGGTTATTCTATTTTTCATTTTTGTCTGCTCATATCCTTTGCCCATTTTTTTAAATATCCTTTTTCTGATGCATTTCTTTTTGTGTGTCCTGAATACTAACCCTCTGTCAGTTATGTATTTTGACAATATCTTATCCAATTGGTGACCTGTCATTTACCACTTAGTTTTCTTTCAGTTTTATTGAAATATAATTGACAGGCAGCTGTCATTTACCATATTTAATGTCTTTGGTTTAACTGAAGTTGCACATTTTAACATAGTCAAATTTAGCAATGATCCTGTTTATGGTGTGTGCATTTGTGTTTTGTTTAAGAAAGCCATCCCTAGTTACAAAGATAATCTTTTGCCTTGTGTTCTCAAAAAATTGTCTATCTGTAGGCATTTTATTAATTTTTCTATATATAAGTTATGTATGGGCACCTCCTCTGGACTAGTTGATATTCTAAGTGCTTCATATAGCTTTGGGAACATAACAAAGATTCTGTCCTTTTAGAGATTGAATACTATTGGATGGAAACAGAAAATTTAAAAAATAAGGAACTGTCCAATAATGATGCTGAAGCAAAAAATGTAGGAAGAGAAAAATAGTGTGAAATGGTGGATGGAGGGAGGGGGTGTGAAATTTTGGTAATGATGGCAATGTAAGGCCTTACTAAAGAGGTGGGATTTGAGTAAAGATCTGGAGGGAATGAAAGAGTTAACCTTTTCTGAGTAAAGAGCTTTTGAAAGCAAGAGAAGGACAAGTGGCTTTTGAATGAACAAGGATAAAGTCACAAGAGAGTGAGCAGTAGACCAAATCCATGAAGGCTTTTAAGATCAGAATAAGGATTTCTAATTTTACTCTGAGTGAAATGGGAGCCACCGAAGGGTTTTGAACAAAGGAGTAACCTACTCTGACTTACATTTTAAGAGGATCACTCAGGATGCTATGTTGAAAATAGACTGAAACGCAAGGGTGGAATCAGAGAGACATATTTGGTAATCCAGGTAAGATGTCAGGATGGCTCGATCCATGGTGAAATTGGTAGAGGGGACGAGACGTGGTGAATTGGGGACATATTTTGATACGTAGCTGCCAATATTTGCTGATAGATCGATGTCTGATAGGTAAAAATAGATGCATGTGAACAACTCAAAAGCTCCTTTTTCCAAAGCAACCAGATGACTAGGATTGTTAGATGTGTAAGACTAAAGGAGTTGGGTTAGGGAGAAAATGCTATCAAAAATTCTGCTTCGAACATGTTAATCCTGAGCAGCCTTTTAGGCATTCGGTAGAGGTGTCAAATCAGTTGAATATATATGTCATAAATTCAGGGGAAAGGTCCAGTCTGGAGATATAAATATGGGGGTTGTCAGCATATGGATGCCATTGAAGCCATGAGACAAGATGAAATCATTTATGCATGTAGATTAAAGACATGCATAGGGAAGCAGACTGAATTCTAGTTAACTCAAATGTGGTCTTCCCAAGTGAAGATATTGAAGAAAGGAAAGATGAGAATGCTGCAGGTAAATACAAGGGATTGATCTTGCTTGCAAGTGTGCCTCAAAGACCCAAAACAGCACTTGATAGTACTGTGGAAAAATCAAAAGATTTAAGGTTCTGGTTGGATTACAGGTGTCTCAGAGGGATGTACTGGAGAGATGAGAGTTGGTGGTCAGAAAATAGAATGTGTGCAAAATGTGGAAGGGCTGAATACTGCTTGTGATAAAGGGAGGAGCATATCCATGGAGAATGGCTGAGGAGGAATGGAGAATGATCTCTTCTGATGGGAGGAAGTCAAGAAAAAGTGAGCACAACTGGAGTGATCATTGATATGAAAGTTGAAATTACCGGTTACCTTCTATTCAAGATTTTTAAGTTTTAACATAAATATTATTAGTTTCATAAAATATTTTTATGTATCTTTTGAGATCATTATTGGCTTTTCCTCCTTTATTTGTTGGCATGGCAAAATACATTGTTTGATTTTTCTATACTTAGAAACACCTTGTGTGATTGGAATAAGCCCAGATTGTTAAAGATGTATTATCTTTTATGTATATCAATGGATTCTTTTTGCTAAAAATTTTGGTTAATAGTCTTTGCTCATAATAGGTTAAACTGTAACTTTTCTTTCTAATGTATTTCTTCAGTTTTGGTAAAATTTCAACAATTTTCCATTCAAATAATACTATTCCACCATTTAACTCTTCTGGATATACTATTAGATATATTTTGGGAGCTCTCAATAGAGCTTCTGGTTGTTCAATTGCTGTCATTTACACATAAAATAAATACATATCCTTGTCTTTCAGAGCTATTTGCTACTGAATTCCTCAAAGAGAGCTATAAATTTGATAATTCTGTTTTTAATTTCAGTGATTATATTTTCTAACAATTTGCTACTGAATTCCTCGAAGAGAGCTACACATTTGATAATTCCATTTTTAATTTCAGTGACTGTATTTTCTAACAATAATTAAAATTACTTCTTGGGGCACCTGGGTGGCTCAGTCGGTTGAGCGTTTGATTTCAGCTCACGTCATGATCTCGTGGTTTGTGAGTTCGAGCCCAGCATCAGGCTCTGTGCTGACAGCTTGGAGCCTGGAGCCTGCTTTGGATTCTGTGTCTACCTCTCTCTCTCTCTGTCTGCCCCTCCCCTGCTCATGCTCTATCTCTCTCTCTCAAAAATGAATAAACTTAATTTTTTTTTTAATTTTTTTTTCAACGTTTATTTATTTTGGGGACAGAGAGAGACAGAGCATGAACGGGGGAGGGGCAGAGAGAGAGGGAGACACAGAACCGGAAACAGGCTCCAGGCTCTGAGCCATCAGCCCAGAGCCCGACGCGGGGCTCGAACTCCCGGACCGCAAGATCGTGACCTGGCTGAAGTCGGACGCTTAACCGACTGCGCCACCCAGGCGCCCCTAAACTTAATTTTTTTTAAAAATTACTTCTTTTCATGTTGACCTTCGTCCTTTTTTTTTCATTTCTTCCTGTTTTTATTTTATAATTTTGTACTTTACCTAAATGGAAATTAGTCTTTCATTTATTAATGGAAGCATCTTAAACAGACTCATTTTATATTCTTTGTCCAACTGAGATGTAGTATTTATGCAATTTTGTTTTATACACTCTTTGGTAGTTGGAAAACTATTTTCCTGTCTCCCTCCCTCTTTTCCTTCTCCCTCTTACTTTTCCACCTGGCTAGCTCTTTCCTATCTTAAGGTTGTATATTATCTCTTATCACTTACTTTCCTAGGCCTACAGCCCAGAACCATTCTTTTTTTGTTGTTGTTAAGGCATATCTGGGTGTGGTGATCTAGTTAGAGAGCCAGCTTGCTCAGTTCTTGATTAAAAGGTTTTGTCTGTGTGCTCACAGCCTGAGACCTGTGGGTTGTTTCAAGCCACAGCCCAGATGGTGGTGAGTTTTATTTTTAGCTTCCTTCAGTGTTGGGGAGCTTCACTCCAGGCCTTGACTTTGAGAACTTTCTATTCCTGGTTCTGTTTGTCTGAGAGCACTTAAATCCCTTTAACTCCATAGGAGCAAACTTTAGACCTGGAGGTAAAGAGGCCTGCAGCTCTGCAACCACTCTCCACTCTGTTATATGGTTCTTTTCTGCTTATTTTTCTTGGAGGGCCAGTTTGTATATCTGTCTTTTTTTTTTTTTTGTATTTTTACTATTATTATTATGTGTCTGCAATAAATGTGTTGAGTCAAATGTGAACCCCTGCACCACCTGACCTGGAAACTCTGGTTTATTTGAATCAGCTTTTCCTGATGGGATACATATTTATTGGATAAAATATAAAATCTGATATAAACATAAAAAATTGTTAATGAATTCTATGGGCATTTGCAGCAAAAAACATTTTTTAAAAAGTTTGCAGTCAGATGTTGAAAGTTTGTTTCTATCAACTGGTCATAGGACTGTAACATTTTCTAGTAATTATAGCTGTGTGGTTGCTTTTTTGTTTTTGTTTTTGTTTTTTTCATGAGTTTTAGTTCAGCTGTGAGGTGGACACAGATAACTCAGAAACATACATGACATTGCTCTTAAGAAACTTAATGTACAATAGATGGGGCGCTTGGGTGGCTCAGGTTACGCCTCTGACTTCGGCTCAGGTCATGATCTCACAGTTTGTGAGTTCAAGCCCCACGTCAGGCCCTGTGCTGGCGGCTCTGAGCCTGGAGCCTGATTTGGATTCTGTCTCCTCTCTCTGCCCCTCCCCACTTGCGCTCTCTTTGTCTCTCAAAAATAAATAAAAATGTAAAAACAAAAAAAAAACAAAAAAAACTTAATGTACAATGGAGACAATATTAACATAGATAATTAAAATATATCGTAAAGATTGATAAATCCCCAATGAGAGCTCTATTTAAAGAATTCAAAGAACTGGGGCATCTGAGTGAGGATGGGAAGCATAATTTCTATGCAAAGAACTATAAGAGTGATAACTTTTCAAAATAAGTAGGATTTGGAACTGGGACGTATGTAGGAGGATAGCCCACACAGAGGGATCCAGAAGGGAGGCTGGAAATGGGCAAGTTAGCAAGCATTCAAGTAACTATTTACCTTTAGCTAAAAAAGACAAAATAAATGAGGATGGGCAGGAACTAAAATATACGTGTGTGCAGAAATACATGCTCCTTTTCTGGGCCTACCCACCCTTTGACAAGACTACCCTTTCTTTTGCTATAGCTAATTCTCTGCCCTTTGTTCTCCTACCCCAGCTGCCAGGTCATGGCCTAACTTCATCTTTTAATTCCCTTAATAGTTTTCTTGATTCATTAGATTCTTATTTAATTACTTTCCATCCCCAGCTCTGACTTCAGAATTTTATACTGCATTATCATTCACTTGTTTTCATGTTGCTTTGCAATTATCACGTACATATTTTATATCTGTGTGTTTGATCTCCTCCAAATTGCAAGCTCTTCAAAATAAGTACAGGTACTTACTACCTCTTTGGAACTTCCTCTCTGCATATCCAGTGTTATGAACAAATATCTTAATTAATAATTTATGTATTTGGAGGAAACCCATATTAGAAAAACAATCCACATCCTAGGTATTTTCCTTTTGTTGTTGTTTGTCTCAATTTGTCTCTTTATCTCTGTGCCTTCTTTCACTATGATTCTCCTACCCTCTCTCTGCCTGAACATATAAGTGTATTTTGTGGATACACATACATATACATATATGCACACACATGCATGAACATATATAAGCTTTATGAACAATACATCTAGAAGCAATAGTTTCTAAGAGGGGTAATGTACAACTTCTCATATAATCAAACTGTAAATTCCTTTATTTTAGGAAATAAAATATTTTAGGTAAAGACAGCATCTTAGGAAGCTAAAAAAGTAAGGTGGCCTTAAAATCATCAACTCATTCCTTTTATATATGTATAAAAGGTAACAACTGTATATCAAAGACAGTGTTTGTGTCTATGTGCCGTCAATCACTTTCCCTCTTTTATTAGTCTCAGATAGAAGATAAACAACAAGACTGACAGTTTTGTGTCCTTTGCCATTTTGTGTCACCATCACAGACAAGAGGATATTATGTCATCATTCAAGACTGTCACATTTGGTGTATTCTTCTATTTGTCTTAAAGACTGTTTTCCTTGTAATCCTCATGAATAAACACGCAAATCACCTGTTGATTATATATTATTTTATTATGGAAATATTTTCTCATAATATAATGTCCTCTACCATAGATGAGAGCATTTATTGCAGCTGCCAAAGCCTCCCGAATATAGAGATGTTTTGTTTTAAGGAAATGTTTCTTAAATAAGTGAAAGAATAAATATGACAGGATATGTGGCTTTCTTTTTCAAAATTCTCTTTCTATTATAAAGAAATTGTAATAAATTTTTACATCTGTATAACATGTAAATCAAACAGTGAATTTTGATATTTTAAACATAAACCCATGAAGTACTTAGTACTATAATAATAAGTACTTTTTTAAAACTTTAAATTATGTTTATTTTGTGGGGTATAGGATAGTTCTTTAAACAATATATGTTTGTTCAGAAAACTGATATCTGAGCTGAAATAATGATTAAAAAATAGTGAAATGGAAAGACTTTAATATGATTAATATGATAATCACAGCTTCCTTTTTCTTTTTCTTTCTATTTTTTAGAACTTCATCTACTTCCACATGGTCCTATTTCCACATTTTATGTTAAGATTTTATAGTATATTTATTGCCAAAAAGCAGTCTAAATAAATGAACAGGCTCTATAACTAATTAATAACCAATTTCAATAGCCATACAATTAATATTAAAAACATAATTTGCTGTTTATTTTATATTTTCTGAAGCTTTAATGTTTTGAAGATATATTGTAACTTAGTTGCTATAATTAGAAAATTTACAGTACAAAGAAGCAAGAAAAAAAATCACCTGAAATTCCAGTAGTCTCATGCATACTTTTCTATTTTATCATAAAACTTATACCAATCTGAACACTTAATTTTGCTTCTGTTTTCAATTAGGGTTATATCATTTCCCTGTGTTGAAGGTCTCAATGCTTAAAATATGAAGGCTTCTTAATATTCTATTAAAACTTTGCTGCCGGGGTGCCTGGGTGGCGCAGTCGGTTAAGCGTCCGACTTCAGCCAGGTCATGATCTCGCGGCCGGTGAGTTCGAGCCCCACGTCAGGCTCTGGGCTGATGGCTCAGAGCCTGGAGCCTGTTTCCGATTCTGTGTCTCCCTCTCTCTCTGCCCCTCCCTCGTTCATGCTCTGTCTCTCTGTCCCAAAAATAAATAAACGTTGAAAAAAAATTTTTTTTAAACTTTGCTTCCTAATATTTAATATTAAGTACCTTTAATTATTGTAAGTAATGTGATTATGATTATTTTTATGCATATAACTGACAGCCTGTTCTTATGATTTTCTTCCTTTTATAATAAAAAATATTTTCTAATGATTTTTTTATAAAAAGGAAATACAGAGTATTTTTCTGAGACCTTGCATATCTAACAATTTTCTGTTGCAACATCACATGGAAGATCAATTGGTTGGTCATAAAATTTTTGCCGTATAAGCTTTCATTCTCAAAATTGTGATAAAACTGCTCCTTTTTGTTTCAGGAATTCAGTAAATTTTAGAATGAAAAAACATTAATTTTAGCCATAGAAATCATTCTACCCATAGAAATCATGTGTCTTTAGTTACATTCATCATGATTTTTCTCAGAAATCTCTGTGTGTTTGCACACACACACACATACACGCACACACACACACAAAAGAAAAGACTATATACATTTGTAGTTTCTCTTCTTCCTTGGAATACCTTTTATTTTGCATTCTAAGAGATCTCAAATTGGTTATCTACATCCAGGTTTCCATATTTCACTATATTGATATGGTTTTGACTTCTGCCTTTACTTTGAACTTGAATTCTTTTGTATTTTTAATCTATCTTCATCTTTTTTTTTCATATCCAGTTTTCATTATATATCAGGTAATCCTTCTTCTATGTTTTTCCTCTCTTTTTAAATAGATTTTGTATCTTCTTGTGGCCTACTAAGAATTCTAAATACTTGCATAATAATTTTTCTGGTTCCTGCAGCAAATTCTATAATAATTCTTTGGGATTATGTCCCTTTCTTTCTTTTTTAAAAAAATTGTTTATTGTTAGTTTATATTTTTATTTATTTATTTATTTATTTATTTAGAGTGAGAGACAGAGTGCAAGGGAGGAAGGGCAGAGAGAGAGAGGGAGGTACAGAATCTGAAGCACGATCCAGGCACTAAGCTGTCAAGACAGAGCCCAGCCCAGGGTTCAAACTCAGGAAGCTCCAGATCACAAACTGAGCTGAGGTCCAGGTGTCCCTATGTCCCTTTCTTTAATCAGTACTATTTTTCATAGGACCCATATTATTGTTTATTTAACTCATTTTGGTTACTTGCAGCAATGCTAACTTGATTAACAAACAAACTCATAAATTTCAGGAGTTAAAAGCAATAGGATTTTTATTCTCACTGACATAGTGTTCAATACAGAAGTTTTAGTGTCCTATGGCCTTTCACTCTGTAGGGACTCAGGAACCTGAGGTTCTTCAATTTCATGCCATTTTTATCACTTGGAGTGGTAGAATCCTCCATTGCCAAACAGGTGAAGGAAGAAGAGAGGATGGTAAGCTCCACCAACTTTTTAAAAACCTCAGCAATGAAGTGAAATATGTCACTCCTCACATTCCATTGGCTAAGTCTAGTCACATGGCTTTACCTCAAAGTAAGGGGTTGCTGAGACATGTAGCCCTTCATTGGACAACCAGCTTCTGAATTTAATATGAAATGGAGAACACTTTTTTCTTTTTTTTTTTGGTAGAAAACTAGTCATCCTAGCCTCATTCATCCTTTGAAATGGAAAGATCTACCAAATCTAATGTATGATGGCATTTAATATGCGAATATTACTTCTTATTCCAAAACCAGATGATAGATAAATATATTAGCTCCTAGCACAATCCCCCCTGTCTAGTTTGGCTAATCACAAAAAAGCCCTGTGGATTTCAGGTGGGATCTCACCTGTCCTAATTTTTCTGGGATCTCAGATATCACTAACAAATCAGAGTTCAGTACCCCTGCAGTCCTCATGGTGTGTTGCTACCAAAGCTCTCCCTATTCCCATCTTCTGCCTACATTTTACCTGTGAATACAGTGTGCCACTGCCACCTCTAGATCCAATTTGGATGGCAGTATATTGCTTTTATTTTGCCTAATGGGTTATTATAATATAAGATCCCTGGAGCTTAGTGGGTAAAGGATTGTTTACTTCAAAAGCAGCACTTATTTGGTGTTTGAAGGCTGTTCTTTTCTTTTCTTTTTCTTTTTTCTTTTCTTTTTCTTTTCTTTTCTTTTCTTTTCTTTTCTTTTCTTTTCTTTTCTTTTCTTTTCTTTTCTTTTCTTTTCTTTTCTCTTTTCTCTTTTCTCTTTTCTTTTTCTTTTTTCTTCCAATAGAGAAATCCCAGAAAGTATTTGTATAGTGCATTGTTCTAAGTGTGTTAAAGCATCTACAAGAAAATACAACTTTATAGCAGATTACTTCTAAAACATGTAATTATGCAATTTTCTTATTCTCTTCTGCATTGGAAAGCTATTTTATGCACTCTTATCTTTCATATTTTCTTCATTATATCAGTGAATCTTTCTAAGAGAGAGGCAGGTTCATTTTCACAGTATAGGTAGTTGGACTGCCTCAGTCTCCAAGGCCAAGCCAAGCTGAAAGCTCAAAAGTCTAGGTCTCGGAGCTTCGTATGAAAGCTGTGGGGTCAGCAAGTACAGGAACCTTTGAAGCAGTGTATATCATGCTATGGGTTTCCCTTCTGAGAATTAGCAGGAGTAGTGTGTGTTCAGCGCTTTCTCTCTGGGTTTCAGAAGGCACCTCCACAGTATATCTCATTTCAACCCAGCTACAAAGTAGAAATTCAAGGTCTCTACTGAACCATTATATTTAATGCAATCAAACACCATGTGTTCTTTTATTATAGATTTCACGTGATGTGTCTAAGTTGATGTATATTTTTTTTCTCATCTCTTCAGTAAGTTTTGGAATATTACTTGTGTGGATTACTGCAAAAGAGTCCTTTTCTGTACTCACTCATAAAAGCCTTTTATAAAATTAGTTTTTATCAGTCACTCCTCATGTGTCCTTGGCTTCCCAACTTCAATGATTTTAGGCGTGCATTGGATTTTTGTCCTACACTATTTCAAATTGCCCCTCTTATTTATTTATTTACACAATTATTTATATATACCACAAATATACATAGAAGCCTATGTATTTATATAAATTATATGAACTTATATATGCAATCTAAATTTTTTGTCTATATTATATATAATACTATATAATGTAATATAAGCATGTGAAATTTTTCACAAATTTTACACTTTAGATGTGACATATTAAGATATGTTATTGCTTCTTTTTTAACAATCACTGAATTTATTTGCCTTTTGCTAAAATTTGTCATAAGTAAAATTTGAGTGCCCTACATTTTTATACATTGATAGACTTCTGAAAGTTATCATATAATTTAATATGAATTAGCACTTTTAATTTTTTTTAATATTTATTTATTTTTGAGAGAGACAGAGTGAGAGAGAGAGGTATGGGGAGGGGCAGAGAGAGAGGGAGACACAGAATCCAAGGAGGCTCCAGACTCTGAGCTGTCAGCACAGAGCCCAAAGCGGGGCTCAAACTCGTGAACTGCAAGATCATGACCTGAGCCAAAGTCAGATGCTCAATCAACTGAGCCACCCAGGCGCCCCAAATTAGCACTTAAAAAAAACAATTTAGACAACTATGGTAAAGAAAAATCAAATTACATAATGTAAAGAAGAAAATTCAAGCAGTATAGGGAATGTTTCATTTTAAACTCAGAAAGTATAATGTCATCCTTCAAATTCTACAGGGTAAATTGTGATTTATTTTATTGCTCTGACATTCACTGCATTCCCATTAAATGCTTGATTTATGCAAGAAGATATTTTAGAAATAACATTCATGATCAATATTAATTTGCTGATTTTTCAGAGACAGTATTTACATTCTGAAAGAGTCACACTCCCCTCCTCCCCCACAGAAGGGGAAAAATTAAAGAAGGAAGCAAGATAAAGTTATTAAATTTTCAGTCATAAAATTAATTAGCTATGAAAAAATTAAGCACCTTTCATAGAAATCTAAACTTATTAATGAAATCTGTATATGATTATGCCTGAATTTCAAAAATATAAAAATGATTTTCTTAGATGTATTAACAGATTCCTAGATTTTCAAACTTTGCGTAATGTAGAATTTATTTTACCTAATAATAACATTGTCCTCTAAATGAAGGCAAAGCTGTCAATATTTAATCCAAATTTCAGGCTTTGAGATGGACAGGTATTACTACAAATGAGCACAACATAGTATTGAGTCATTTTCTCTCCCTTTGTTACAGAAACTAATTCAAGGTTTTCACAAGGTATGGGGCCCTATAAAGTTACAAGATCACAAAGTACCAAAGGCTGGTTTCTCTATGTAATGAAGGCAGATGTTTTCCATTCCCAATGTACCTTTGTATATGCATTTCCATAATAGAATGACACATAATCTTCTTGTCTCTTTGATATAAATGCTCTATGAGAGTCACACCACATGGCTACATATGGTGGTTTTATAGTGGGAGTAAAAAATGGATTTCATATGTCTGTAAGGAGACCAATATATTGTAGGTTGTTGGAAAGAATGAGAGCTTACAGAAACAGTTTATTTCAAATACCACATCTTCTTTTGTTCTATGAATCCAGGCAAATAGTGAGCTGTATCATATTGTGAACTATATCAAATACTGAAAGATATATTCTCAAGGAAAATAAGAAATGATGTGACAAACACCTACAGAAATATTGTTTTGAAGAACAAACAAAAATCCCACCAACTTTTGTGGGAGATGGATGTTCCATGAGAGGGAGGTGTATGCAAAATGATTCTCAAAAGCCAAAAGAGCGTCAAGACTTAAGAAAAAAGCTAACAAATCCAGTTTGACAAGAAATGGCTTATTAAAGAGACTTAGAACAGGTCTTGGACAGCTGCAAGATCAGTAGATGGTCACAACCCCACCTCCCTTTAGACCTGCTTTTATGGCTTTAGAGGATGGGAGTACAGGCTAGGGGACCACCCAAAGGGGAATGTTTCCCTGTAGGTGTGTGTATCATAATCAAATCTCCCAGGTAGATTAAGGATTTTATGCCCCTAGGCAGTACTTAAGGGTGTGGTTAAACAAAAGGAAAGAATGAATGTGTGTGTGACAGGCTGTGCTAAAGATTTCAGGTCACAGAACAGTCATTATGGTGCATTTGTCCAAAATGATGTTATCTGGTTCACACAATGGGGAAGAAAAGTTTTTTGTTTTTTGTTTTTTGTTTTTTGTTTTTTGTTTTTTGTTTTTTTGTTTTTTTTCTGTATAAGATCCTTGAAAATGTATATGAGAATTTTGTAATTTGTAAATTTTGATAATCATCTACTAGCAATCTTTCCTTATAAAACTACCGACATTGGACATTGAACAATATAATATATTAAATGCAGTTGAGTGGTGTTAATATTAAGATGAGGATTCTAGTAATCATGGTCTTTCTTCGCTAAATGAGGAGAATGTAGTTGTGCAGATGGCAGTATTTGAGCATTTTCAATATGTAATGAATCAGAATTTACGTTTATATATTATAATTTGTAAATTTAATTAATGATTAATTAAATTTAACTATTAATATAATTTATAAATTATATAAGCTTTGAGGTGTAAAAAAAACTCTGAAGACCAAAGTTGCTAAAATTGTATGTTCCTACTTTACTTGCAAGACATGATTTGTTGATGTGTCGCTACTTGTAATGGTATGTTTATTTGATGCGTTTTTCAAATGCAGACTATACTAAGTATGAAGATTGTTGGATCTTTTGACATTTTAGATCTGAATTTTATACACTAGCTTCTGTTATGTTCTTATGCTATCTGACAAATGGTATATTCTTTTCTACTTAACCCACATTTTTGAAGAGAGAAATGCACCAGTAATAAGAATGAAATGCCCCTAATTTTTATCTAGCAAGATGATATTAGGGAGACAGAATCATCTCATATAAGAATATTTTATGTATTGCAGTTTTATACACACACACAGACACACACACACACACACACACACACACACACACAGAGCAATGCACTATTTTCCTACTTTGTCCAAAGCGGATTTTGTCATTTAGAATTTCACCTTTTATCAACTAGACATGTATGTGTGCTTTTCCGTGACTTTGTGCTGCTCTCTCCCTAAATACTTGCTCTAGCGTTTTCATTCATTTGAGGAGAATACTAAAGCCTAGGAGAAAGAGAAACGATTTTGAAAGTATGTGCATTGATTTTCTAAAAATGAAATTTGAAACACAATTGATTATCTGAGTAGTTCTTATTGAATTTTAACTTATGTGACATAATTTTCAGCATAAAACTCAGTCAAACTAGATCTACATATTGAGCACAAAGTGTAATTCATATCAGATGATAAAATATGGATGAATAATACCATTAACAAAATTAAGGTGTAACTCATTATTTGAAAACACGTTTAAAATCTACCAAAATTTGTTAATACATGAAAGCATACATAGGGTATAATATAGCATGTAGTAATTCCTAATCACTGAAAGCAGGAATTAATTTGATAGAATACGTTTAGGAATTGAATTTATGATTGAATTTAATAAATGTTACTATTAAAAATTTTTCGAAAGTCACTTGGACATATTCTCCTGCAATGTGGGAAAGGCATATAAACATCCCTGCCAAGAGACCAGGCGGCCATTACTTGAACAACTCCTTTGGTAGAGTGTACTGTCTCATAAGTTTGCTCAATACAATTGTGAAGAGCTCAATAGATAAAAAGGCAGTCTCTATATTAAACCCAAATCAACTTCTTACTAGCTTCTAACATCCAATGGGTTTGACCAGAATAAATATGATCTCCCACTTATGTGCCAATAACCCCATCTACTCTACCTTCCATGTTTTCTTTTCCAGTGGAACCATCCCCAGATTAAAAAAAAAAAAAGTTGGAACTACTTTATTCTTTCTCAAAATGTAATATACAGATTATCAAAGAGGTGAATTAATATATACTGATAATATATGGGGTGAGGGGTATGTGTGCATGGTAGCAGCATTTTCCTTCTCAGGCAGTTATCTTAGTAAAGATTTATTTAGAATTCTCGAATAAGGAGTTGACATTTTAGAGGATTTGATATTGTCTAAAGAAAATGTGGAATTGTTTCATCATTGGCTTTGAGTTATATTAGTTTAAAAAGACTTACAGAATTTTATTTCAAATTGTTATCAGAATTGAAATTAATATTGCATATTCTATTTGGCAACATGTATACATATATGTACATAATTAATATACATTTACAATTAATACAAACCATCCTGAATGTTTTTTATTCTAAAAGCTTTCTTTAGTGAATAATAGTAATTCACCTCCCATATTCTAAAACTAGAGTCATGAGGGGTACCTGGGTGGCTCAATTGGTTAAACATCTGACTTCGACTCAGGGCATGATCTCATGGCTCACGAGTTCAAGCCCCACATCAGGCTCTGTGCTGACAGCTCAGAGCCTGCAGCCTACTTCATATTCTGTGTCTCCTTCTCTCTCTGCCCCTCCCCCACTCATGCTCTGTCTCTCTTTCAAAAATAAATAAAAACATTTAAAAGTAAAAACTAAAATTAAATTAAAAAATAAAACTAGTCTTGGGGCCCCTGGGTGGCTCAGTCGGTTAAGCGTCTGACTTTGGCTCAGGTCACGATCTCACAGTTCGTGGGTTCGAGCCCCACGTCGGGCCCTGTGCTGATAGCTCAGGGCCCGGAGCCTGCTTCGGATTCTGTGTCTCCCTCTCTCTCTGCCCCTCCCCCACTCATGCTCTGTCTCTCTCTGTCTAAAAAATAAGTAAACATTAAAAAAACATTAAAAAAAAATAAAACTAGTCTCATGCTCATAGCTTAGAGGATGGCATAGTCAATAGAAAATAACTATACTGTTACTTTCATAGATCTTTCTTCTTTTCTAAATGTAAAGCAGTATTGAGGAGAACATTTTCAAAAGAATAGATTCATAATATTTTCATAATTTAGTATTTCAACAGAATTTTTGTTTCAAAATACAACAAAGTTATGACTATTTTAAATAAAGAGTGTTATCTACTGCTTTCCAACCTTCCTGGATATTTACATTAATTTTTAGGTAGAAACATCAGTGCATACAGATATAGTGTTACAAGCAAGCCTACAGTAGCAAGGCAGAAACTAACTGCTCACTAATCTCTCTCCTTCCTGTGCAGACAGCTGGACTACATTTGTCAGCCTCCCTTAAAATATGGTCGTGGGCTTGAACATGAAACGGGAGCTGAGGTAGTATATGCACTTCTAGGTGTCTATCATTAAAATTTCTGACACATGCCTCCTGGAGCTCACTTCCTCTCAGAAGATATTCACAGTCAAAAGTTGAAGATGCAAGCTTATGCCCTAATACTTCTATAGTGTACATTGCCCTCTACCAATAACCTTGAGCCATCCTTCATTGTTATGTGTTAAAGAAACTTCCTATTAATCTAAGCCATTCTACATCCAAAAGCAAATCCGTATTATAAAGACACTGTGTATGATGACATATAGATGGTTAGCCAGAGATACAAAAGAACATTTAAATGTATTTGCTTTGGCTTTACAGAGTTCTTTTTGCCATATGACACTGTCAAAGTAGGAGTAAAGTAGCTATCTATTTTTAAGAGAAGGAATAAGTTGTCATGGCTTGATTCCACAGATTTAGAAGGTATACAGGCATAGGTCACTATAGAGTATAGGATGGCAACTCTACTGCCTTAGATTTTTTAAATTTCAGTTACATAATTCAAATTATTTTATAACATAGAAAGAATTTTTTAATAGAGCCTTAAAAATGAATTTTTTGTTTGAATTGTGAAATATTTATTATATTTTATTTTTAAAATTTTGATCTCTACTAATGATATTTTGGTGTTAGGTAAGTAAGAACAAATTAATCTAATGATTTAGAACCTAAAAACCAAAAGCACAAAACTCCTTTTAAGTCAAATTTTACAAAATAAAAAATTATCAGGTACAAGGAATCTATGAGACATAAAATCTTCAGTCATTATCACGTTAAAATATGTCATTTCTTTGAGTATACTGTCCTTAGTTATCTTACTCTATGACAGAATTTGCCAGGTTCACCTGCCATTTCATACATTTTTACTTCCACTTGTTTACTCATTCACTTTCCCAATAGAGATAAAAGATTATATTTAAGTCATTATGTGATTTATTATGGGCAGTAGGAAACAGTCTCATCCATGATTAGATGTTCCAAGTGATGACCATATAGTAAGATAAATGGTACATGTCGGTACATAAATGCTGGACCATGTAATCTTCACTTTTAATCTCGTTGGCTCAACAAATGATTATTGAGCTTCATGCAGATTCCTGCCCTGGAAGAATAAAGGAAGACATGAACATAGTTGGAGGTGGACAGCATAGAGGAATTTATCAAGAAAATAATGTTAGTTAACTTGAATAAGTATGACCCTGAGACATGCAGAGGAAATAATAGGTAAAGCGGCACGGATTACTTACCATGTTTGAACACATGCTCTCACTTTTAAATTTTAGGCATTTTGAGGAAGGATAGGGAAATGGACTAGAAAAGTAGGAACTTATGTTACATGACGAACGGTTTAAATGTTATGTTATAGAAGAGATAATGGGGGGGGGGGCGCCTGGGTGGCTCAGTCAGTTGAGGGTCCGACTTTGACTCAGGTCATGATCTCACAGTTCATGAGTTTGAGCCCCGTGTCGGGCTCTGTGCTGACAGCTCAGAGCCTGGAGCCTGCTTCGGATTCTGTGTCCCCCTCTCTCTCCACCCCACCCTTGTTTGTACTCTGTCCCTCTCTGTCTTTCAAAAATGCATAAACATAAAAATAATTAAAAAAAAAGAGATAATAGAGAAGGGATATAGGAGTGTTATGTCAGTGGTTATTATGATGGAGGCTTTAGGAACTTAGTAGAGTGAAAGCGCTCCATTAGTACAGATCATGAGGAGGACACTGTGAGGAAGAGATGCAAGCCTTAGCAAAGACAAGAAGATTGGAAACTAGAAATGTCATGGAGCTTATATTTAGGCCTCAAACATATTAACAAATTTTCAATAGCCAAGTTCATTAATTATTAGTATACTTTATGTGTCACAAAATTTTGCTTTTTCTAATGTTTCGTAAAAATAGACAACAAAGATGGGAATGAGAGTAGTGAATTTTTGTTTTTATACATTTGAAGTAAGAAAATCTGGGATTTAAAAAATTTAAATTCCACCACTGGAAAAAATCTTCCTTCAAATAGTGATACAGTTTCCAGATTTATTGCTTGGGTTCTGTTCACATTTTCTATTCTAAAACTCCATTTACTATGGCTTCAGTAAAAATCCAGTCCAAGCTGAAACTTGGTATATGGAATATCAGCTCTGGAGCAATGGTTGCTTTTACCAATTTTCCAGAAGATTGATTTAGATCGTTTTGTGTTGTATGACCGTAAAGAACAAAACAGAAAAGGATTCACTAGCTTGATATTTTACTCGATCTGTGTTAACTCCTTTATTTCTGTCCATAGTACAATTTTCAATTTCAACTTCAATTTTCAGTGAATTTTCATACTGATTATAAACACTATTTGATTATACTATTAACAAATAAAATATGTGGGCTATTAATAGAATAACACTTTTATAAAAATGAATACGTGTGACTAGATTTCTTTTTTACCTCTTTTACAATATCTTGAGGCATATTTTTATATCATACATGTCAACATACCAATGATAAGGTCTGACAAGAGTTAAGCCTTGGATCTGTGGCCCATTTGAAGACTATTAGAGCTTCTTTGACTTACATTTTCTTTCTGATTTATTAGGATACGGATTTAATTAGTAGAAAAATCATTTTGTTATATCAAAACATAGTTGACCTCCCTAAAGCTTTAATTCGTTGTTCTAATTCTTACCCTTGGGGATAGTAGAGAGTTCAGCTGAAAAAAACAGGGGTGAGTAGATTGTATGAGTCAAGTTGCTCAGTGAACAGTTCTAGAAAAATCAGTAGGGGAAAAGCAGAGTAGGCAGTTAGCCTAAGTCTAGGTGGACAATGTGCAGGGAGCAGACCTGTTGCAGAAGTTGGAAAACAAAGTAGAGTGCTGGTCTGGGCAACCTTAAAACAACAAAGTCAGAATCGTGGGAAGGAGTCTACTATCAGGCAGCAGGCAGCAAAATAAATTTGATATTGAATCAAAGGGAAGCATTCTTAGGTACAAGTTTCCCATAGGCAGAACTCGGCTTATTGTATTCACACATCTAACTCTCTCTAGGAATCAAGTAGGGACCCTGGGTGGTAGGGACTTGAGCTGCAAAGAGAATGAAGGCTGTCACATCTATAGTTCTTGACATCCCATCATATTAGTGATGTTAAACTTCACAAAATGTGAGCTACTGGTTGGATAATTTATTTTTAAGGGGCTCCTGCGTGGCTCAGTCGGTTAAGCATCCAACTCTTGGTTTTGGCTCAGGTCATGATCTCACTGTTTCATGAGTTCGAGCCCCGCATCGGGCTTCTGCACAGCTGGCAGTCAGAGCCTGCTTGAGATTCTCTCTCTCTCTCTCTCTCTCTCTCTCTCTCTCTCTGCCCCTTCTCCACTCACATTGTCTCTGTCTCTCTCAAAATAAATAAATAAACTTAAATAAATAAATGTATTTTTAAAACTTGTAAATGTTTGTAGTAATTGTCTTGGCTAAAGTCCATGGATGTAGGAGAGTATGCTTTTGGAAACTTATGCTAAACATTGAGAATGTAAGTAGCCAAGATGACACTTGAAATTACTTCTGTCATCCTGATATAGATTTTTTCCTTAGTAATTGTCTACAAAATATAGTTAATTATAACAATAAAGTCATTCAGTATACAATATCCATTTAGCATAAAAAATTTTCTAAAATGAAGTTAATGTATACAATTGTAGAATATTATACACAAAGGTTGATGGTCCACATATGAAATTAAATGCAATAAATTAATTACTTGCCATCTATAGATCATGATATGTGTAAAGCCTCATGGAAAATACAGAGTGATATAAAATAATCCTTATTTAAGGAAGTTTTAGGTAAAATGAGAACTAGGGAAAATGCAAAAACAATGCGATTGTTTTGCTATATTTTAACAGTCTCTTAAAAGTGATTACATAACAAAATGTGTTTTTTATCATTATTTAAGCACCATAAAGTGTGACATGAATTGTTTATTACTCACTGGAAAGCAACTAATATTTGAAAATGTTTCTGGCAAGAAGTTTGTGATCACCTCTATAAATAACATAACACTTAAGGAAGGAAAACTATTTTGCAAATATGCATAAATTATCAGGTTCTTAAATGAATAATGTCAGATAAATAAAATAATACTAATGTTATTTAGCTCATTTGTTTTAAAACTAATTAATATACAAATTATTAACTGTGACCGGTAACTTTTGTTAGAAATTAGTGTAAAATGTGACTAAAATCCTCCAAGTAATTGCCTTGGGAATTTTAATTTTCCCAACATGCATCCCAAATATTCATTTGTATGATTGATGAACCATTTAAAACCAATGGTATATTGGAAAAATAATTTTTTCCAGAACTAAGTATTATTTAATAGATTCTTACTCATTGGTCAGTGCTTCTTATTTGCAGCTATGGTTAAATTCTCCAGAGCTCAGAGTTTTGAGCCATTAAATCACCTCACCAGTGGGTGGCACCTAATAGCTGATGAGGTGTGACCACAGAGTAGCCCACTTTCCCATCAGTTCTTTTTTTAATGTTTTTTTTAATTTTTTTTAACGTTTATTTATTTTTGAGACAGAGAGAGACAGAGCATGAAAGGAGGAGGGTTAGAGGGAGAGGGAGGCACAGAATCTGAAACAGGCTCCAGGATCTGAGCTGTCAGCGCAGAGCTCCACACGGGGCTGAAACTCACAGGGCTCAAACTCATGACCCCGAGACCATGACCTGAGCCGAAGTCAGACACTTAAACGACTGAGCCACCCAGGCGCCCCAATGTTTATTTAGTTTTGAGACAGACAGAGTGTGAATGGGGGAAGGGCAAAGAGAGAGGGAACACAGAAACCAAAGCAGGCTCCAGGTTCCATGCTGTCAGCACAGAGCCCAATGCAGGGCTTGAACTCAGAACCATGAGATCATGACCTGAGCCAAAGTCCAACACTTAACCAACCAACTGAGCTACCCCGGTGCCCCTAATTAGCTTATTTTTAATCTCTGTGGTGTGTGAGCCATTGCCTTTTATTCTTTTATTGCACATAGTCATTTCTTCTCTTCAATTATTCCTAGGGTAATGTTAAAAAATATTTTAATGAGATCTTTGAGTTTTTATTAAGTTATTTACATAACGATGAACATCTTGTGATCTTAAAAGCATTGTTTTTTAAAGACTGAATTAACTTCAACTAATAATATCACAATTCTTTATTTAGGTTCGCTATACATTTGGGACTTACTATGTGGAAAAGTTAAATAATATGGATATTCTCTGATTAGCTACTGCTTTTTGTGTTCACTTGAAAACCATAAGCTAACATGGCAATAGCTTCAGAGATCACTCATTCAGTATTTCAAATCATTTTCCAATGAACTATCACTTTGTTAAAAATTTTCATAGCATGATGTTTCTAGTTCTTTTATGCTCAACAGTGTCTAAACGGGACACTTTTTTTCTTCTTTTTTTGGCTTCTCTCCCATAGGGGAGCCTGTGGAGATATATTCAAGAGGACTTCCTGGTTCAGTTATTTTTCACTCTGCTCTTATCATATACAGACAGAGTATGGTTCTCAGTTTCATTTCAATAGCCATTCACTGACTACCTCCTGTGCAGATAGTGATGGTGCAGGGCGCTGAGATGGGGAAGACAAGGCTTCTGCTCACAGGGAACCCACTGAGTTATAGTATATCCCTCTTTGGACTTTTAAAGGCTTTCCTTTATTCTTTCATACTAGAAATGTTATACAGTAAACTGCAGATGACATCATAAGCGTTTACAAACTTGAAAAGATAAATACTACAGAGACACGATTCATTTAAAGTCTTCAGTCCAATGAGAATCTCCTTAGGCAAATAAATTATCAAGGAAATTTACACAATAAATAGTCCCTTTACTCATTGTGTCAATTTCTTGGTTCTTGGAATTATGTTTTCAGGTTTTGCATATGTATTTATATATTCAATGCCCTAAACCATATTCCTTATACTTCCACTCAATTATTATGATCTCTGCCCAACACTCCACAGACGGGCACTAATTTGAGTGACTTGTCTAGGTTCCTATGGTTAATCAGGGAAAGAGTTTACGTTAAAATGCAGGTGTTCTGCAGAGCCTAGTTTTCAGTCAGGCTGGTAGGAATCATGTAAAAAGTCAAAATATTATACGACTCGGTAGGCTAAATTAATGGGGACACTTCAGACACTAAAATATTCAGGTTCTCATCAGGATTATAAACTCAAAATATCTTAATATATCATCATAGATTTACTTTAAGGGACTGTACATACTACATGAAGTCATTTAGTTCAACTCATAATCAAAGATGAAAATAAATCAGGAATTATTATCCACAGGAAATCTGACTTCATGTAAGCTCCTAAAGTATGCTTTTTAATTCACAAGTCATTGCTTTTAGCTTTACTCCATGCCAATGGTCTAAATATTAAAGATTTATATTTATGTATGTTGGTAATGCAGTTTGACTTTGGTGATGTTATACAGTTTCCACAGTCTGACCAAAAAACAGTTAAATTTATTTTGCTAAGATTCACTGAAAATTGTAAGCTCTGTCTCTCTGTCAGTGGGAACTGTGTTAGAAGAAATGAAATTGAACACAGGGGGTAAGTAACAAGCTTTACCCATATAACATCGTGGCAGAAACCTTAGGCTTTCCCTTTTGGTGACCTCTTTTGTGAAGAAACAAGAAATATGTGATAAATATTTTTCTTAAATAAATCACAGCTTTGAAAGTGGTTGATATAGCCTGAGGTCTTATTGGGGAAATAACGAATCTGTGTCCCACTGTTTTCCTCTGGCAACTGAACAATGTATATGTGTGTGTGTGTGTATATATATATATATATATGTGTGTGTGTGTGTGTGTGTGTGTGTGTGTGTGTGTGTGTGTGTGTATTAGTGCATGTTAGGAGATAGATTATGAAATAGACATTTTTTTTTAAAAAATGTCCACTGTATCTTAATGGAATCACAAATACAAACATAATCAGACTTGCCTTATGTTTCATATTCAATAAGATTCGTTTCAAAAATATTTGTAAGCATATGTCTCTTTATAGAATTAGAGTTAATAAAGAATGGTAGCAGAGGGACTGCAATCATTAAGGTGTGCATTATTTGAGTATCTGGGAGGATGTTTTGTTTTTTATAAATATATTTAAAATCATGAAAATTTAGAATTATCCCAAATATTGCATACTGTATTATTGCCTGCTCCTTTCACAAAACATATAGGGAAGGTACAGGCAATTCAAAAATATTTGGCACTTGGGATTCCCCTCTTGCTCTGTGGCAAATGTGTATAATAAATTTTAAGCTTTGTTATCCTGACCACTCCCCTATTCTTTCAAATGTACATAAAAAATTTTAATTGAGTTTTTATTGTAGATTCACACACAGTTGTGTGAAATAATAGAGAGATTTCATCAACCCTTGACCTGAATAACATCTTGCAAAGATATCACAACTAGGAAACTGACATTGATATAGTCGACCAATCTTATTTGGGTTTCATCAATTTTACATGTACTCATCTGTGGGTGTGAGTGTGTGTGTGTGTGTGTGTGTGTGTGTGCACGCATGTGTATTTAGTCTTTTAAATTTTATTTCACGTGTAGTTTCATGTATCCATCACCACAGCCAAAATACAAAACGGTTTCCATCACCACAAGGATCCCCTTGTGCTATCCTTTTACAATCATATCCATGTCCATCCCCTCCCTGCTACCCCTTACTATCCTTAACCCTTGGTAAACACTAATATTTCTAACTTTAAAATTTTATTATTTCAAGACACTATATAAATCGATTTTATGTGTATTTATAGAGTTTTTGAGTTATTACTTTGTATATTTTCTTAGTATTTGCTCTGGATTGAAATATGTACATGATTTACCACACTCTACAAGTAGCAATGGTTTACCATTTTGAGTAAAGTATGGAAATCTTACTTCTTTTAGACTCCTTTGTCCTGCCCACTTTTTACTTGTCTTGAGTATTCCTTCTATATTTGCTCAACATTGCATCAATTGATGTTGTAATTTTTGTTTCAAACATCATATAATGGAGACAACTCAAGAGAAGGATAGTCTATATTGTATTTACCCATGTCTTTGTTCTTTTAGTCATTCCTTCTTCCTTTCTGATACTCCAAGATTTTTTTTTCTGTCTAAAGAACTTAACTTTTCAAGACAGATCTGCTAGAGAAACGTGTTCTTAGCTTTCCTTCTTCTAAGAATATACGTATTTCCTTTTGATTCCTGAAGGTTAGCTTCCCTGAATAAGAATTCAGTCTTGGTATTTCTTTTCTTTCAGCACTTAAGTAATGTGCCACTCCCTCTGGCCTCCATAATTTCAAACGAGAAATCTATTGTCATTTAGATTGATGTTCTCTTGTAGGTTATATGTCTTTCTCTCTGGCTGCTTTAGATTTTTTTTTTGTCTTCCAGTTTAATTTTGATGTACCTGGATATAAATTTCATGAGGTTTATCATATTTGAGATTAGTGTGTCTTATTGATTCTGTATATTACATTTAAGTCTTTTGGAAAATTTGCAGTTTGGGACCATTATTTCTTCAAAATATTCTTTCAGCCCCAATCTCTTTCACTTATTTGAAACTTGTATGGTACCAATATTGAAGATTTGGTTATCATCCCACAGGTCTCTGAGGTCCCCTTCTTTTTTTTTCCCTCCAATCTATTCTTTTCTTATTATTCAAATTAATTATTAATTATATTGCCCTATCTTTAAGTTTACTAATACCATTCTCTGTCATCTCTACTGTACTGTTAAGCCAATTTAGTGAGTTTTTATTTTGGTTATTGTATTTTTGTCTTCTCTAATTTTCATCTGATTCTTTTTTTTATCATTTCTTTGCTGAGATTTTCTATTTTTTGTTTCAAGATAACTACTAATTGCTGAAGTATTTTTATGATGGCTTTTTTCAAGTTATTTGTCAGATAATTACATTTGTTTCAGCTCAGTGTTGGTGGTGTTTATTGATTATTTTTCCCCCTCAAGTTATGATTTTCCTGGTGTTTGGTGTAACCGGTGATGTTTTTATTATACCTGGACATTCTAGCTATTATGTTAGGAGACTCTGTATTCTATTTTAATTTTCTATTCTAGGAGGCAGTCACCTTGTTTAGGTTTAGCCATAGAGGTCCTGGCTTACATTTTCAGGTCGTGGTTGAACCAACAATTGACTTTCCAGAGCTAAAGGGTGTTATTTGGTCAGCTTGAAGTGCATATTTCTACTAGGGGTTGACCTGGTCCCCACTGTAACCACCTAAAGAGGCAGAGGAGCTTCCATAGGTCAGGCTGCCTAATGGCTCCAGCAGGGGTATGTGGTTCTCTAGCACATAGGAAGATCACTTTAAGGGCTGAGTACTTGTCAGAGATGCATCACTTCTCTTACCCTGCTGCCCAGTTGATCACTATCTCTAGGCAGTGAAGGGGAGTCTCCAGCCCAGTGGGGAAAAAATTGCTTTCCATGGCCACTTGTAGTTAGTGACACTCCCACTTGATTCCCCCTGCAGCTAGCCCAATTTTCCCAAAGATGCTGGCAGGACTTGCATTTGATATGTGATTAAAAAAAAATTAGTCTACCTAGGATACCTTCTGTTGCTAGGTTGTCCTTGGGAAAAGCCAGGCCTCAATTGCCTTTTATTATTGGTTGGGAAACCACTGAGTTGCTCCTTAGATCCTAGTTTCCCTAACCAGTGCTCTTTCCTCTGAGTCCTCCTTTAGTTGTCTCTTGCTTAATTCTGAGCTTATAGCTGTACTTAGTTGGAAATATAATAATATTTAAAGCTTTTAATGTTTTTCCCAAAATGAATCAAGAGGAGCATGCTAAGAGATCTTCTGTGAAAAAAAAAATATAAATAAATTAAGCAAATAAATAAATAAATAAAGTTCTGTGGTAGAAAAGGTGGCATGAACCAAAGAAATATACTAAAAATATTTAGCAAAGGTGGTACAGTAGAGGTACCAACCAGGGCAAATTTAAACATTCAGTACCTTACAGGTGTTTTTCAGCTGAAAGTCAGCTCTGGTTGAAAGGAACTTCAACAGGTTTCTCTATTGTAGAGAAAATGCTCTTAATATGCTAATGTGAATTGTTGGTCTCTTGGAAGGAATGCAGCTATCACAGTTTTCCCAAATTTATCTGTGCATAGAAATGAAACCTGTTTATAGTTTTTTTAGATACTAGGATTCCATGAAAGCCTGTGGAGGAAAGCCCTTATTATCACCACTGACATCTACCTCATCTGAAGTATTGTACCAGATGCAATCATTTAATTAAAAAGTTATTTCTGAGAACATTAAGGAACACCTAATTCTACTTTGATTTTTTAAAAATCTGATAAAATATTTCCATACATTTAAACCTTCCTTTAATCTGTATCAGGAAATAAGATTTAGGTGAGATGTATGGCCAAAGACAATATTTATTATGTTATGCTAAAAATATTTAGTCTAACAGTACTGACTTTTTCTAATGTTGCTATTTGCATTTTCAATGTTTTCTCTTTCCAGCGTTAAGGGATAACAGGATTGAGCTGGTTCGAGCTTCCTGGCATGAATTAAGTATCAGCGTCAGTGATGTGTCTCTCTCGGATGAAGGACAGTACACTTGTTCTTTATTTACAATGCCTGTCAAAACTTCTAAGGCCTATCTCACTGTTCTGGGTAAGTACAAGGAACTAACACTATGTGATCGCAAGCTACAGCAACATGAGTCAATAACAAATATATATTTTGAGGCTCATATTAATAGATACAGTTTAATCCCTTTTCTGCTACATTATAACAAGAGGCATTTAAAAAGTCAATCACTTGCCCCATTTTAGAAAGAGACAAAGTGAGGTGTAACAGTTTGTATGGCTTCCCAAGAGCATCCATTTTGTTTCTTAGTGAGCAATACATACCAGGATATTGTATACCTGGTGATCCTTTAATAAAATAACAGAATAATGATAATGAATTCAGCGTGTCTATAGAGTGGTCCTACATTTAATTGTGCAAGACATTTGAGAGGGGCCTTCTCTAATCCTTATAGCTTTCAAATATGACTTCTTTGTTTATATTGGTGCATTTAAATGACCCTGACATTTCTGTGTCTTATCTTTTAATTTTATAGTTTTCTAGATTCTTAAGTGAAGTACATAATGTCAATCTATATGTAACTTGTAGCTTCTCTGTGGTTTTATTTTCTAAACACTGGGCCTTTTCCCCAAAGGTTAAAGTGACACCAAAAAGCATTATATTCATAGAGATTCACAGGAAATAAATTTGCAGCAAAGAGCTCTCTGTGATTCCGCAGAAGTCATGGCCCAATCAGTTGAGATTGCTGCAGTTCGTTGAAACACACCTGCGTACTGTTAGAGGAATTTAAGGATTGATTTTTTTTTTGGGGGGGAGGGGGGGTCCTAGCTTGCCTGCTTTTTTTATAGATAAAGGCATAACATTGCATATAAAAGAACTAATGCATGCTGTTCTCTTAGGTAGGAATATTAAAGTTAATCCAGCTAGTGAATTGGTTTTGTACCTGCGATGTGAAATATGTTTCTTTGCAAGTCCCACTGGGACTATTTTATAAAAATCTTCATCAGCTTGCCACTACAGACAAAATATATCCACTAAAATGGAATATTTCAATATAATAACTGCCTAAGGTTAACGTATTGTTCTGTAGAGAGCCACCTTGAGACTCCAACAATAGACAATGGGTTGATTTCAGCTTATTAAATGATGGTATGGCATAGATTAAAAGAAAGCATATGAATATGAACAGAAAATAATCCAACTAATTGGCGGATGCTGACCTGTCACTTATCATTGTTGTTCTTGTTATTGTTTTAATATGCATTTCTCTTATTGGTGATTTCCAACATTCTTACATTGTATTCTTTTCAAATTGAATTAAATAGTACAATAAAGATATTTCAGTCTGCGTTTATTACTGAATGATTTTAAAAGAAATGTTAATAAACTTCTATGGCAACAAGAGAATATTATTACCCAAGAAATATGACATTTTCTATTATTTAAATCATCCATGTACTATCTCTGCATATTAGTTATCTGCTTAGCCATTGGATGACTTGGACTAGAAAAGGCAGTAGTGGTTAGCATTAAAGATAATTTACATCATGCCTCACAAAACCACTATTGCATTTCTTTTTTTTTTTTTTCAACGTTTATTTATTTTTGGGACAGAGAGAGACAGAGCATGAGCGGGGGAGGGGCAGAGAGAGAGGGAGACACAGAATCGGAAACAGGCTCCAGGCTCTGAGCCATCAGCCCAGAGCCTGACGTGGGGCTCGAACTCACCGACCGCGAGATCGTGACCTGGCTGAAGTCGGACGCTTAACCGACTGCGCCACCCAGGCGCCCCCACTATTGCATTTCTAATACAAATGACTTCAAAACCCTCTGTGTAAGAATCAGAAAAGTATTGTTGCAGTTATTGATAAATCTCTTATTCTAAAATGCATTTTTGAACAAAGTACATAGAGGATAATAATATCTTTTTAAGCCTTAAGAATTATGAAATCAGGAATGCAAGGTGCTCTTTTATTTAAATCACAATATGCTAAGGAATAAAGAAATGTGCTTTGTGGATTTTTTCTCCCATTGCAAACAATTTACCTTCTTAAGTCCTTATACTGATAAGTCTTAAGACATACTGCATGGCTGTTTTTGAGATTTACAAAGAGCATTTTTTGCAGGTAAAACTTTAAAAGCTACTTCGAACTAATGCATTTTAAATGCTTTCTGGAACACACACACACACACACACACACACACACACACACACACACTCTTGCATATATTAGTTCCCCACCTCACCCGCATCTGGGATTTCATCTTCCACAGTTTAAGTTACACATGAATAACCTCAGTCTGGAAGCAGGTGGTCCTCCTTCTGACTTCTTTTTGGGCCAATAGTAGCCTCACGTTACAACACAATGCTTACAACATTCACCTCACTTCCTCTTATCACATAGGCATTTTAACTTCTCACATCCACACAAGAAGGGTAAGTATAGTACAATATTTTACAAGAGAGACTACATTCACATAACTTCTGTTTTGGCATATTGTTATAATAGTTCCATTTCATTATTTATCATTGCTAATCTTTTACTATGCCTAATTTATAAATTAAAATTTATTATAGGTATATATGGATAGGAGAAAAATATGTGGATAGTGTTCAGTACTATCCACAGTTTCAGCTCCGCTGAGGGTCTTGCAGTGTCTCTCCCTCAAATAACCAGGGTGGCGGGAGGGGGGGCAGGGAACTACTGAATATACATATGTATATGTGTTTGTGTAGAAATACACAATTTTATATCTCTCTATATATTATAGAGATATTTTAAGCAGTTTATTTTATTATATAACACTTTGTTATTTTCTATTGAAGTTATTGTTAATTAACAACCCATTCTAGCTTTGTGAAAGTAATAGTCATAAGAATGAATCAGCTCTGGAGACTGATGTTCCCTCCATTTGCTTAAATTTCAGGTGTTCCTGAGAAGCCTCAAATTAGTGGATTTTCATCACCGGTTATGGAGGGAGATTTGATGCAGCTGACTTGTAAAACATCTGGTAGCAAACCTGCAGCTGATATAAGATGGTTCAAAAATGACAAAGAGATTAAAGGTAAATAACAGGAAAAGTTCCCCAAGTCACAATTTATGTGCTGTAACTAGTATGAAGTGTTAGATGCGGGACATTTTACATTTTCTTTTTCAAACCATAGTCACTCTCTGATTAAGTGTAATTTAAACCAGATTTATGCATTTCTTAAATTAGGTAACTCTGGAAGGTATATCAATACAATCTCTGTGTGCCCCATTTTCCTCTTATGTATAACAAGTCTAACAATAATATATACATCCTGGAAAAGTTGGAGAAATTAAGGAGTTATGTATGAAAACCACGAAGATTCATGCGTGGCAATAGTGAGCACTAAGTACATGTTAGATGCTATTATTTCCAAACTCCTCTATAGTATTTAGATTACAGACAGAAATCCCTTGAATTATGTCTTCAATCTGTTGATTTTTGGAATTACAAAGTTCTGAGGATAAACTTGGCTAAACATCAATAACTGATTACTAGTAGTTCCTACAGGGGGTAAAAACTGTACTTGTCTCAGAAAAAAATGCACAGTAATTTAAATATTAAGTAGAGCTCTGCTCTTCATACAACTAAATTTACACACACAAACACACACACACAACCTTTAGATGGGAAATAAATTTATAGGGGAGATGCCTCGTGAGGTTAGTAGTGGTGTTTATTTGTTTGTTGTTTGTTTTTCCCCGTGACAATACAGGTATCTTGGACCTGATGTCACATGCACATTAAAATCCAAGAATTATTTATGATGATTGTTAAAAATGTTTCCTATGTGCATAGTAATAATTTATGTATTATTCTAAAGATAACCCACTAGGAGATTGGTTTATGCAAACCACTCCAATTATTTTAATTTGTAATTCAAATATCTTAGATTAACAATAATTCTTACTAACGGGCATGCTGGCCCAGCAGATATGATAATACAGTATAATGTTATATTGTATAGGGTTTTACATTATATAGAGATAATTATTATATATTATAAGGTGTTATATAATATAGGATTGTCTCTATTACTAAGAAATTAAAAGGTTTATGATCTATTTAGTTATCTTCTTTTCTATTTTAATTACTCTTTGTGTATATTTTTCTCCAAACAAGGACTTACTTGTAATTTATCACTAATCACTACTTTTGTTTCAGAACTTCTATTAAATACATTTTCTCAAACAAATTTTCCAAAAATACAAGCCTACAAGACACAAGTTAGACATGTTGCTATGCTAAGTTAAACTTTCAGGTTAGTATAAAGCCTGATCATATATTCTGCCAGCACTCAGGAACACCCATTCTAATTCTGCCTTTAGGATATGTTTGTTATGTCCTAGACTTGGTTAGATCTTTGCTAAATGGACCATCTACACTGCTTTTAGAGTTACCATACTATGACAAAGATCTCATCCAGCCACTTTTCTGTTTAAGCCCTTCTGATCAAAAGCCATAATCTGTACAATAAATTTTAAATCTGACTTCCTTGGCCTAGGAGAAAGCTCCAGTCAGTTCTTGAGGACTCTCCTTCGATTGCTATATTACCTACATTAATTCTGACATTGTTTGTTGGTTCTTCTCAATTTCTTAGCATTTTGTTTATTTTGAGGGTTTGTCTCATACTCTCATGGAGGTCAGAGACTAACATACGAGTACTTCATTAATGTTGATTGACTGTTTTTAACATTATAGCTGACGGGAATTCTATATTGTACTCAAATTTTAGAAAATGCTTTATTTTTTGACAAGTATGGCTTATGCTCTGAGTGCCAAACAGATTTGATTACATCTTAGATAAGGGGGAGACTTTTGTTTATATGTAAAAACATGAAAAGTTTGATCTTATAAACATCATACTTGAAAATCATCGGGTCACGGGGCACCTGGGTGGCTCAGTGGGTTGAGTGTCCGACTTCGGCTCAGGTCACGATCTCGCGGTCCATGAGTTCGAGCCCCGCCTCAGGCTCTGGACTGAAGGCTCAGAGCCTGGAGCCTGCTTCCGATTCTGTGTCTCCCTCTCTCTCTGCCCCTCCCCCGTTCATGCTCTGTCTCTCTCTGTCCCAAAAATAAATAAATGTTGAAAAAAAATTAAAAAAAAATCATCAGGTCAAAAAAAAGAAAGGAAACAAAATCATCTGTGTCAAGACTAGAAAAAGAAATCAAGACAAAAACCATATACAGAATATGGTTCTGTGCTACATTCAGAAGTAGTGAGGCCTCCTTTATTTCTGTATTCTCCGATGCGTGGCCATCATAGAGCACTTACTATGCCTAAACTTGCATTCATCTCTATCACTTTTTATTTTTTATAATTCTTTTTTTTGCATGTTGATACAGTTTGTCTTCACAATTATATGGTAGACTTGCTGAGTGCATTAAACTATTTTTATAGGTGTATGTGCAAATATGCGGTATGCAGTACTCTGCACTGAATGCATTCATTTCTCTTGCTGTCCTCTAGATATGCTCAGTGAACGTTCACTCTAAAATCCCTCAGTAAACACTCCTCACTGAAAGGACCATTCCATCCTTATCTTGCACTCCTGTCTTTTCAGAGATCAAAATCTGACTTCCTATTACCACTTAACAATTTTTACTATAATATCACTTGACACTTTTTAAAGACAATCCCTGGTGAAAGCAATAGGAAAAGATAAGCTAATCAAATCAAATCAAATCAAATTAAATTGAATAAGAAATTGTTAAAATGCTTCCTGATTATTAAGAATTCTATAATGAATGAGTTAAGAACCAAATGAAGAAAATAAGAACTTTGACCTGGACATATTTAAGATATCTTTAGGGATGATAAACAAGTTGTGGAGAATGTTTTCCTCTACAGAGGAATGTGTAACTGATGTAAATCCTAGTTATTACAGTCAATAGAGAACATTATTTTCTTATGTTTAACTAAACATTGGCCAGTTCAGCATACTGACATTGTGTTAAGTTTCAGACTCTATAAAATGGATATGACTTCTGAGTTCAGACTCTATATAATGGATATGACTTCTGAGAAAAATGAGTCATTTTTCTGTTTTTTTTTCTTTTTCCTCCATCATAATCTAACATATGAATATAATTTCCAAGTTTCTGTATAAAAGTTGTTTGATTATGGAGCACTGGTTCTCAAACTTTAGCTGGTATCATCACCTATAGGGCCTATTCAATCTCAGATTATATGGCCCTGCCCCCAGATTTTCTGATGAAGTAGGACTCTATTGGAACCTGAGAATATGTTAGCACTGGGTTACTTACATGTGTGAGTGATGTTGATGCTCCTGTTTGGAACTGAGTTGGTATAGAGAACATAAACTTAAGAACTTATATAAAAGTCTTGCCTCTGTCTCTGAACTTCAGTTTTCTCACATACTAGTGAGGATTATAATGTTTTCCTAAACATCCTATTGCAAGGATTTTTTTGAGCCAATATGTGTAAAGTGTTTTCACAATATGAGGAATCACTGAAACCATTTTAGGTGTTATTATTATTACTATTATTATTATTATCTTCAGCAAACCATGATTAATGAGTTGTAGCAATCCCCAAATTTGTCCTAGAAATATAAACAAGTAAAACAAAATCATTCCTTTAAGGTATTCACATTTAGATGCTGGACATATAAATCTAAGATTTAACAGGTATAGTAATAGATACATGAACTGGCTCTAGATTTTGCACCAAAAAAGAAGCAGAGATCAGCCCCACTTTGTGGGAGAGGTAAAGACTTAACAATTCATTGATGAATAACAGGCACTCAGTAAATAGCTGTTAAATGAATAAGTAGATCTTAAACAATGAATCAAATTCATCATAGGGGATGTGGGTAAAGGTAGGTGGTAGAGAATTCCAAGCAAAGAAACCATGTACTTCTGTGGAAAGAAAGCACTGTTTGAAGTAACCATGAAACTTTCTGTGTGATACAGATATGAGAGGTAAACAGGAAGTTCAGTCTTGGAAAATCTTTTATTCCATATTAAAGAGTTTGGAATTTATTCTGTAGGCAATGATTGAGACTTTTTTTTTTTTGCATAAGCTTTACAGAGTAGAATGAAACATAATTTTCATCTAACCTTCTCCCACCATGAGTCTAACTCAGAAATCCCTTTGGTGCCTCTGGATAGCTCTGTACTCAAAACCACAGGTGGTTTCATTGCAGCTTTTAATCTTCTGTGCAGCAAGGAAGTGAATATTTGCCATTTACTGTGGGAAAAAGATGAGCATTGCCTTTTTAAATGTACAAGCTCCTTGAGAAGTTATATTTTATAGACTTTATAACTTTTATAAAGTTTATTAAGTTTTATTTCATGTATAAGCTTATTAGTCTGTAGCTTGAGCAGTTACTGTCATAGGATCTTAAGATTTTCGTTTCCAGCAAACTAACTTTTGCATTAGTGTGTGAGGCAGAATTCCATGACAAGGCTCATTGACCCACATCCTTGTATAATCTCTTCCCCTTGAGTGTCGAAGGCACTTGTGAATATAGTATCTGTGGTATCACTTCTGTGATCAGGTTACCTTATATGGCAAAAGAGATTTTTGCAGATACAATTATGTGTCCCTTTTGAGCTCATCAGAGGGAGATTGTCAAGGGAAAGCCTGACATAATGAGCTGAGGTTTTTATAAAAGAATGAAGTGTCAGAGGGAAATTCTCCTCCTGGCCTAGAAAAAGTAAACCACTTTCTTGTGAACTATCTTTGGGGGTCATGTGGCAAAGGACTGTGGGTGATCACTAGTTGCTTAAAGCAGTTTCTGAGTGACAGCTAATGAAAAATGGGGACCTCAGACATACAGCCTCAAGGAAATAAACTTATCAATAATGAGTGAGCTTGAAGAAAACCCTAAAACTCAGATGGGAATCACAGTCCCAGCCAACACTTTGAATTCAGCTGGTGACACTGAGAAGAGGGCCAGGCCTTCTCTGGACTCCTAACCCACCGACATTGTGAGATAATAAATTTGTTTTGGTTAAGCCATTAAGCTTATGGTAATTTGTTTTGCAGCAATAACAGAAAACTGAGATCTAGAGAAACAGAATAATTTGTCTGGCAAAGATTGGACTTGAGTGTTCTAAGACCTAGCACTTGAGTTTGGGGAGAAATCTGAGGCCTGGAAGAGTATTTAAGAGATGTCTCAAGCATGAGTTAATAAGGCACTAACCTCATGGATAAAATGGAATTTTAAAAAAGCGGGAACATAAATTTGAAAGATAAGTCAAATTGCAGATGAACTTGATGAATGACTCTGACAGATGAAGCAACAACAAAAGTCAAGACAATATAATTTGGGTGTTTGAGTGACTTGAGTAATGAGCATATGGAAATAAGAAAGGCATTAGGTGGGGTGCTGGGTAACTCAGTCAGTTAAGCATCCAATTTCAGCTCAGGTCATGATCTCATGGTTTGTGAGTTCAAACCCTGCCTCAGGCTCCATGCTGACAGTGCAGAGCCTGCTTGGGATTCTGCCTGTCTTCTCCTCTCTCTGCCCTTTCTGCACTGTCTCTCAAAATAAATAAGTAAACTTAAAAAAAAGGCATTAGAAAAAATTAGTGCATATATATGTTATAATATTTAAAATATTGAAGTTGAAATTATTATATCGAATCTAAAAGTTAAGCTTAGTAGCCTTTTGGAGTTAGGTGACTTATGTCTAGGAAAGGGATTTTGACCATAAAAAGGTTTATCATCTCACAATGAGGGACATTTGTGGTTCTAGCCTTTTTTAAAAATATTTTTTAATGTTTATTTATTTGCAAGACAGAGAGAGACAAAGCACAAGCAGGGGAGGGGCAGAGAGAGAGGGAGGCACAGAATCTGAAACAGGCTCCAGGCTCTGAGCTGTCAGCACACAGCCCTACCTATGCAGGGCACAAATCCACGAACCGCGAGATCATGACCTGAGCCGAAGTCAGACGCTTAACTGAGCTACCCAGGCGCCCCAGTTCTAGCCTTTTTAAATAATCATCACTCTTCATATGTGCAGCACTTCCCCCCACGGCCCCCACCATGAGAATTATGCACTGAAGGATGTGCATATCCAGCAAAGTCTGACTTTGTGGTGAGTCACTGAAGCTTGTCAGTGCCTAATAGTATTGCCTGCATTCTACAAGTGTTATTTATTTATTATACATTGTGTGTTTCAAATGTTTGACCATCAAGCTTAAGTTAGCTTTAGCTGTGTTTCTCCATGCAAACAGGTTTTTTGACATTCAATGTAATGTCAATCAAAAATAATGCAAAAGCTCATTGCAAACATAGTGTAATTTTACTGTAAGACTACTTAGTAAATGATTTTTCAGCATTTGGAAGCATGAGAGTGAATTTCTGAACTCTGTGTTTCTCGAAAAGTAACCTTTATATTATTTGGATTAGCATCAGCTGAGGTTCTAGTTTAAAAAAAAATGCCAATCCCTTAAAAAAAAATGCTGATTCCTGGTCTTAATGCAGACTTTTAAAATTAGAATTCCTCGATGTCAGACCTAGAAATCCTAATATTTATTAAATACCTCTGGTGATCCTTAGCTATTTTTTTGAGAATGCATAGGATTAGAGACTACTAAGGCAAGTATTAATAAATATTCAAGGAAAAAAGGAAAGGGATTCCAGTCTACTAAATTTAGAAAGAAACTCTTAATATTCCGTGTACATTCTAAGTCTGTTCTTACAAGGAAATTCTCTAAAACTAAGTCCAAATATACTTTAGCATGTTAACATTTCTGAGAATTAGTGCAAAAATTATTTTAGCCAACATCTTAGCAGTATTCTTTGACCACGTTTGTTTTTGTTTCTTGGTTTTTTTTGTTGTTGTTGTTGTTTTGCATTGAATTCTATGAAATCTACTTTTAAAAATGGTAGATTATATATTTAATTTAAATATTCTGTTCGGTAGTGCAAAACTAGATTTGGCCTAAAGCTTCATTTAATATCAGTTTTCTAAAACTTTAATTTGAATGAGAGTAATATTAACATGTAACACAGGGATTGTGAATTTTCTGAAGCTAAACCTAAAAGAAAATAAAAAGGAAAGATTTGTGTCCCCTGAGTTTAAAGTCCCTGCATCATGTATGATAAGGATTAACTGAAAGTATTAACATTTAAACTTGTCAACCATAAATCAGGGTTTTTTCATGTTCTTGTGTTTATACTTACCACTTTGGAAATGTCCGTGCCACTTAAATCTGGATCATGCTGGACATGTATTAAATGATGAAAGAAAATAGCGTTAACAATACCCGTATGTGGGGTGTGTATGTCTGTGTGAGAAAAGAACATGCAAAATTTGGAGGTTTCTGAACGCTGTTAAGATATTACCTCGAGATGCTGCAGGCTACACTATGAGATACATTAGGGCGCATGGGTGGCTCAGTTGGTTGGGCGTCTGACTTCAGCTCAAGTCATGATCTCAATGTTTGTGGGTTCAAGTATGTCAAGTATGTTTGTGGGTTCCGCTGGCTGTGTGGAACTTTCCTGGGATTCTCTGTCTCCCTCTCTCTCTGGCCCTAACCCACCTGTGCTCTCTCCCCTTCCCTCTCAAAAATAAATAAACATTAACAAAAAATTTATTTAAAAAGAGACATCTTATTGAAAGAGATAAAATAATTGTTTCATGTAAGTGTGAATGGTTGATGAAAGCAAATATCACCAAAAAAACCATTGAGAAACTTTCCTTTTTAATATTTTTATTTTTTAAAAATAGCTTTATTGAGATATAATAGAAAACAATATACACATATCTGAAGTGGACAGTTTGATATATTTTCACGTGTGTATACAGCAATGAATCCTTACCACAATCAAGTTGATGAACATATTCATCATCTGTTAAAGTTTTTTCATACTCTTTAGTAATCCTTTCCTCCCCACTCCTCATTTCATGCTCAAATCACAGCCACTGTTCTGATTTGTCATTATAGATTAGTTTACATTTTCTCGAATTTTTAGACTCATTTAATATTCTTTTCCCTCTGATTTTTCTTAGCATAAATATTTTGAGATTCATCCATGTTGTTACATATATATTGCTGATAAGTATTCTATTGTGTGGATCTATACCTTAATTTGTTTATTTATCTAGAGATAGACATTTGGGTTGTTTATAGTTTGGGGCTATTGTATTAAAGCAGTCATGAACATTTGTGTATAAGTCTTTCTGTGTACATATGCTTTCATTTTTCTTGGGTAAATGACTAGGAGCAGAATGAGTGAGTCATATGGCAGACATATGTTCAGTTTTAAGAAGACATTTCCAAACTGTTTTCTAAAGTGGCTGTACTACTTTATGAAGTCCAACTTTTCCATTTTATCATTATTTATTTGTTACTTTTATGAATCATGCTTTGGTGGTTGCTATATGTATTTTTTTTTCCTAACACCAAGATCACAAAGAATTACTTTCATAAATTTCATATGTGTACATTTTGAATGTATTTTGAGTTATTTTGTGTTTTCAATGCCCTTACCTTTTATTTCTCTGAGCTGTATTATTTCTAGGTCAGTTTCGATAGATTGATTGATCTCATTATAGATAGCATTTTTCCGCTTCTTTGAATGCAGTTTTTGATTGGGTTGCAGACATTGTGAATTTTACCTTTTGGTGCAGAATATTCTCAAACTTGTATAAATCTTATTAAGCTTCCTTCTGATTAAGTTACTTAGAAAGAGTTTAATCCTTTCAGAGTTTCTAAAATGTTCTTAGGCAAGGGCAGAGCGGCATTTATTCTAGGAATTATTGTTTTCTTGTTACCAAGGAAGGTAAAATCCTTCTGAGTGCCCAGTGTACCAGTTACAAGATTTTTCAGTCAGATTGGTTAAAACAGGCATATTCCCAGCCCTGTGTGAGTATCATGTACTATTTCATCTAATCCTTTTAGATGGTTTTTACCCCAGCCTCAGTTTCTTCCCATAGATACACCGTTCAGTACCTACTTTGCTGAATACTGGATAAGAGATCTCTGGGGTTCTCTCTCTGTGCAACTCTCTTTTTTTTTTTTTTCATACTTTTCCCTGAAAACTTTAAATAATAGTTTTACTTAATGGCAGTACATTTTAATTTTTTTCTGTTTGTTTATTTTAAGGTGATATAATGAATTTAAGGGGATATACATGAATAAGAGTGAAATGTGCCCATACTTACTTTGACATAATATTTTACCTCTTTTGAAGTGACACTCACTCTGATGATCAGGGTCCTGGGGGAGTGGCTGTAGACTGGTTTTTACGACTTGCCTCTCTGGCTTGAAATGTCTACTCTATGAGTGAACTGGGGTGAAAGCCATGAAGGTCTTTGAATTCTTGGCCCATGAGTCTGGATTGGGTAGAGGAACAGATCCCCAACCTCTCAGCCACACTCAGATGGAATTGGGCCTCTTCAATGAACAGCAGAAGTGAGAGGAATATGGGAGTGAGGCCACCTGGCTCCACAGGGAAAATACTGAAGTCTTTGAAAGGGAGCTGGTGAGAAAGAGGAGTCCCCTCTTCTTGGAGACATTCGCCAGGAGGCAAGCTTCCCTTGTGCTGAGTTAGAGGTGGAGTCAAGTAGGGAGCAGGTCATGTCCTAAATACCACAGATCATATCTATTCTCACTAATATTTAATAGATTTCCTTGAATAATTGTTTCTTGATTTGCTGTATACTATTAGCACAATTTTTATATTTTAGCACAATTAGCACATAAATGTGTGTGCATTTAAATAATTTTCACCAGTTCTGGTTGTTTTGCTGGAGAGGGAGTCTCCAGAGTCCCTTATGCTGGCTATTCTGGAATTCACCCTCTGACTTCATTTTTATACTCATGTGTTTTTACAATGTTGACCCATAAAGTATTCTACTATATGATCTTTCAAGTATCTTCCATTATTTATTCTTATAAATTGTTTCATCTCTCATTTCTTGCTATTTTTTCAGAAGAAAACTATATTTCTCTTCTTGATCAGTTTATATTTAAAATTTATTTTTTGCCTCTGTATGACATGAAACAATTTCATAATTTCAATTTTCCTGATAATTATAAGTAATTTGTAATTATGTTCTTTTCTTTATGAGTTTTATATGAAATGATCATGTATGAATTAAAAAAAAAGATTTAACAGTTTGATATATTTTTAATTCAGTTATTTTTATTTTTATTTTTTGTAGAGATAGAGTACAAATTGGTGAGAGGGGCAGAGGGAGGGAGGGAGGGAGAGAGAGAGAGAGAGAGAGAGAGAGAGAGAGAGAGAGAGAATGAATCTTAATCAGGCTCCACACTTAGTGCAAAGCCCAATATGGGGCTGAATCCCATGACCCTGGGATCATGAGCTAAGCCAAAATCAAGATTAGACACTCAACTGACTGAACCACCCAGGCACCCCTAAATCAGTTATTTTTAATTAGCCTTTTTAAAAATGATATTGCCAATCTTCTCTCTCCCTTTTTATCCACAGCTAAATGTATCTGGACTCCCACCTTTGGGAAGTTCTGATACAGGGAACTCTGATATAGTTGGGCTGCACTAAGGATTGCTATGCCTCAGGAAAATAGTTAAGGGAAGAACCAAAGGGCAAGTACAGGGTAAATATAAATCTGAGTAAAAGAAAAGAAGTAACAATCAATAGTAGTCAATAAGAGTGGAAAAAGATAATAAAACAATAGAACTGCATCAGATAAAGATTATTTATTTGCATGTAGTGTGTCTGATTCCTGATTGTTGATGATTTATCTCCAGCTTTTGTACTTGCCCAAATTGGAAACTGTCCAGTTATTCAGTGGTTAGACCAATGACATCTTCAGTTTGCAGGAGATTGATGATAAGAGGATTAGAGAGAGAGAGAGAGGCAAATCATAAGAGACTTTTTTAACTATAGAGAGGATTAATGGAGGGGAGGTGGGCAGGGGATGGGCTAACTGGGTGATGGGTATTAAGGAGGGCACTTGTGATAAGCACTGTTGTGTTATATGTAAGTGAGGAGTCACTAAATTATACTCCTGAAACCAATATTACACTATATCTTAACTAACTAGAATTTAAATAAAACCTTTAAAATTTTTTTTACAAAAAGAAAAGAAATCCACTACACAAAAAAATGGTAACAAATTAACAACTGCCCACATGTTGTACATGTTGACATGATCTGAGTCTACTACACTAAAGAAAGGAATGATTTACCTGATTGAATATGGCCATTATTCTAATTAATTAAGAACAGACTTATTAGCATCTATGATGTTCCAGACCCTGTCGAGATACTGGATATGAGAACCATGAAGAAGTATAAAAATTAAGAATATTTGGAGACAAAATATAGTAAAGAGAGAGAAGAAGGGGGAGGAATAATGGAAAAAAAACAAAAAGTAGTAAAAAAAAAAGCAAGGCAAAAATGTAAATTCTAAATTATCCCTTATTTTATGAATACATGAATTATATTGAACCTGGTGAAGCCTAGAGAGTAATTGAAATTTAAAAATGATATGTTGCTCATAGGGCACCTGAGTAGCTCAGTCGGTTAAGTATCCAACTTCAGCTCAGTTTATGATCTCACAGTTTGTGAGTTTGAGCCCCGCGTCGGGATCTATGCTGACAGCTCAAAGCCTGGAGCCTGCTTTGGATTCTGTGTCTCCCTCTCTCTTTGTGTCTGTGTCTCCCCTCCCCAGCTGCATCTCCCCTCTCCAGATTACACTCTGTCTCTCTTTCTCTCTCAAAATATAAATGAACATTAAAAAAATGTTTAAAAATTTAAAAGTGATATGTTGCTCAGAAAACAATATAACCTGTTAAAAACTGATCAACAAAACTTTCGTAGTATATGATATAGAGAAACATTATAACATTCAGAAAGCTAATTTCTCAACATAGATGTTTTACTGATGCAAATGATGCATTTTCACAACACGTAGATGAGGGGCAGGTTGATATTTCTTACATGTGCCGAATGCTACAAGAGTCCATAAAATAAATTGTTTGATGACTAGAAAATTGCATCACCATAGGTGTCTCAAAGGAATTACACTTACCTGCTGCTTATAATATTTACTCAAATGGATAGATACTTTTATTTTCTTATAGAGTTTACTCTAATGGATAGGATTTAAATTTTTTCTGCCATCTTTTATCATCTTTTTGGGCCTGCAATAAAACACCTTTTAAGGTAGAAAATAGACGAAATCTTTCAGTCTTTAGTAGAAGAAAGGACATTATAATCTGTACAAATATAGTGAATTCCCTGAGGCATAAGACTTAGAGTCAGGTATTTTTTTTTTCCATTCACATGGTGTGATCTTTTTGATTCAGCCTAAACACACACACACACACACACACACACACACACACACACACACACACACACACAACCAGTTCACAAAATATAAAATCTTTTCGTAGAAAGTGCTACAAGTGAAAGTTGAATGGTACTGAGGTTCACTCCAGCTACTCTCAAGTGAAAAGAAGTTATCATAAGTTTTTTTCTGGCCATGGCCAAGTGAAAGAAACATGAGGAAACCTGGTTATAGCCATAAAGGTTATTCCCTGGACATAAAGAGTTTACTCACTAACTGGCTTCATAGTGACTTAGCTTCTTTCTGTCTATAGTTGCTACCAGCTATCTGCTTCTTCCTCTATTTTGCATAGATTACCCTACCTCATGAATTATGGTCTCCTATTAGACTGACTAAATCATGGCTTTTCCAGAACTAGGAAATGTAGGAACTGTGGGATATAAGTGTGTGTGCATGCTCAAGCATGTGTTTTTAACTTCAATTATTTTTTAATTCTTTAAGGTTTTAAACCATGTTAAGATAAATGATAGAGAAGGGATGCCTGGGTGGCTCAGTCAGTTAAGGGTCCAACTCTTGATATTAGCTCAGTTCATGAGATTGAGCCACACATTGGCTCTGTGGTGAGCATGGAGGCTGCTTGGGATTCTCTCTCTCTCGCTCGCTCTCTCTCTCTCTCTGCCCTTTCTCTGCACTTTCTCATGTGCTCTATCTCTCAAAATGAATAAATAGACATTTTTTAACAAGGATATATGATAGAGAATCTAGAACACACTACTTTAATCACATTGTTCAATCACATTGTTTCTGCTTGGGGATAAAGCCTCATGCCTGCCACCCTGGAGATTAGTCACCCTGGGCACGGGGTCCTCAGGTTTAGTCATACCTGGCTCAAGTCATGTGCTAGGGAACATGGCAATTTATAGGCAAGGAATGTCTGCAAAAGAAATTACATAGGAGAAGAATTTACTATTAAAAGGCAAACCTGGTTATGGCAAACCCTGTGAATTCACATTCATTAAGTATAGGTGCTATAGAGGATTACAAATTTATTTTCACATTTCAATATAATTTTTAGATTTTATGACTCTAATTTCATTGTATATAAAATATTAAGGAGCCCCTAATAAAACATTGTGGTCTGGGATTAGATTTGCACAAGACTGCTATTTGTTCCTTTACCATCCTCTTTTTGGAGTTTTGTATTTATGAATAATAGGCAGAGGGTAAACTAAGCTCAAATTGCCCAAGAAAATTTCACAAACTCTGCAGGATATATCTCATAGCTCATGAACATGCTGTGTAAGTCAGAAAGAGGAACACCTTGTTGAAACTGGCAAATACTATATTTAGCTCATGATATTAGTATTGCAGAAATAATGAGCAGTATTCATATTGCTTCTGATTATTCAAAGAAAGTGATAATAAATAAAAGAAGATTTTCTTGAAGACAATAATCTCTATTTTGCTTCTCACAACAAGTATTAACTAATTTCCTAAGTAACCATTTTCCCCAAAAATAGTCTGTTTCCCATATTCTTTTCTTTTTTTAATCTTTTTTTTAATTTAATTTTTTATTTTTTAAAATTTACATACAAATTAGTTAGCACATAGTGAAACAATGATTTCAGGAGTAGATTCCATAATGCCCCTTACCCATTTAGCCCATCCCTGTTCCCACAACCCCTCCAGCAACCCTCAGTTTGTTCTCCATATTTATGAGTCTCTTCTGTTTTGTCCCCCTCCCTGTTTTTATATTATTTTTGTTTTCCTTCCTTTGTATTCATCTTTTTGTCTCTTAAAGTTCTCATGAGTGAAGTCATATGATTTTTGTCTTTCTCTGACTAATTTCACTTAGCATAATACCCTCCATTTCCATCCACATAGTTGCAAATGGCAAGATTTCATTCTTTTTATTTCCGAGTAATATTCCATTGTATATATATACCACATCTGCTTTATCCATTCATCCATTGATGGACATTTGGGCTCTTCCCATACTTTGGCTATTGTTGATAGTGCTGCTATAAACATGGGGGTACATGTGTCCCTTCGAAACAGCACACCTATAATCCTTGGATAAATGCCTAGTAGTGCAATTGCTGGGTCATAGGGTAGTTCTATTTTTAGGTTTTTGAGGAACCTCCATACTGTTTTCCAGAGTGGCTGCACCAGCTTGCACTGCCACCAACAATGCAAAAGAGATCCTCTTGCTCCGCATCCTCACCAACATCTGTTGTTGCCTGAGTTGTTAATGTTAGCCATTCTGACAGGTGTGAGGTGCTATCTCATCGTGGTTTTGATTTGTATTTCCCTGATGATGAGTGATGTTGAGCATTTTTTCATGTGACAGTTGGCCATCTGAATGTCTTCTTTGGAGAAGTGTCTATTCATGTCTTTTGCCCACTTCTTCACTGGGTTATTTGTTTTTTGGGTATTGAGTTTGATAAGTTCCTTATATATTTTGGATAATAACACTTTATCTGATATGCCATTTGCAAATATGTTCTCCCATTCTGTCCATTGCCTTTTAGTTTTGCTGATTGTTTCCTTCACTGTGCAGAAGCTTTTTATTTTGATGAGGTCCCAGTAGTTCATTTTTGCTTTTGTTTCCCTTGCTTCCAGAGACGTGTTGAGTAAGAAGTTGCTGCAGCCAGGGTCAAAGAGGTTTTGCCTGCTTTCTCCTCAAGGATTTTCATGGCTTCCTGTCTTCCATTGAGGTCTTTCATCCATTTGGAGTTTATTTTTGTGTATGGTGTAAGAAAGTGGTCCAGGTTCATTCTTCTGCATGTCGCTGTTCCAGTTTTCACAGCACCACTTGCTGAAAAGACTGTCTTTATTCCATTTTCTAGTCTTTCCTGCTTTGTCAAAGCTTAGTTGGCATATTTTGGGGGTCCACTTCTGGGTTCTCTATTCTGTTCCATTGATCTGAGTGTCTGTTCTTGTGCCAGTACCATACTGTCTTGATGATTACAGCTTCGTAGTATAGCTTGAAGTCTGGGATTGTGATGTCTCCTGCTTTGGTTTTCTTTTTCAAGATTGCTTTGGCTATTCGGGGTCTTTTCTGGTTCCATATAAATTTCAGGATTATTTGTTCTAGCTCTGTGAAGAATGCTGGTGTTATTTTGATAGGGATTGCATTGAATATGTAGATTGCTTTGGGTAGTATCTACATTTTAACAATCTTTGTTCTTCCTATCCAGGAGCATGGAATCTTTTTCCATTTCTTTGTGTCTTCTTCAATTCTTTCATAAGCTTTCTATAGTTTTCAGTGTATAGATTTTTCACTTCTTTGGTTAGATTAATTCCTAGGTATTTTATGGGTTTTGGTGCAACTGTAAATGGGATCGATTCCTTGATATCTCTTTCTGTTGCTTCATTGTTGGTGTATAGGAATGCAATCGATTGTCTGTGCATTGATTTTATATCCTGCAATTTTGCTGAATTCATGAATCAGTTCTAGCAGTTTTTTGGTGGAATCTTTTGGGTTTTCCATATAGAGTATCAGGTCATCTGCGAAGAGTGAAAGTTTGACCTTCTCCTGGCCCATTTGGATGTCTTTTATTTCTTTGTGTTGTCTGATTGCTGAGGCTAAGACTTCCAATACTATGTTGAATAACAGTGGTGAGAGTGGACATCCCCATCTTGTTCCTGACCTTAGAGGGACAGCTCTCACTTTTTCCCCATTGAGGATGATATTAGCATTGGGTCATTCATATATGGCTTTTATGATCTCAAGGTATGATCCTTCTATCCCTTCTTTCTTGAAGTTTTTATCAAGAAAGGATGCTGTATTTTGTCAAATGATTTCTCTGCATCTATTGAGAGGATCATATGGTTCTTGTCCTTTCTTTTATTGATGTGATGAATCACGTTAATTGTTTTGTGGATATTGAACCAGCCCTGCATCCAGGTATAAATCCCACTTGGTCGTGGTGAATAATTTTTTCATGTATTGTTGGATTCGGTTGGCTAATACTTGTTGAGGATTTTTGCATCCATGTTCATCAGGGAAATTGGTCTATAGTTCTCCTTTTTAGTGGGGTCTCTGTCTGGTTTTGGAATCAAGGTAATGGTGGCTTCATAGAAAGAGTTTGGAAGATTTCCTTCCAAAATTCTATTTTTTGGAACAGTTTCAAGACAATAGGTGGTAACTCTTCCTTAAATGTTGGGTAGAATTCTCCTGGAAAGCCATCTGGCCCTGGACTCTTGTTTTTTGGCAGATTTTTTATTACTAATTCGATTTCCTTACTGGTTATGGGTCTATTCAAATGTTATATTTCTTCCTGTTTCAGTTTTGGTAGTGTATATGTTTCTAGGAATTTATCCATTTCTTCCAGATTACCCATTTATAGTTGCTCATAATATTCTCTTATTATTGTTTTTATTTCTGTTGTATTGGTTGTGATCTCTCCTCTTTCATTCTTGATTTTATTTATTTGGGTCTTTTCCTTTTTCTTCTTGATCAAACTGGCTAGTGGTTTATCAACTTTGTTAATTCTTTCAAAGAACCAACTTCTGGTTTCATTGATCTCTTCTACTGTTTTTTGGTTTTTTTGTTTTGTTTTGTTTTTTGTTTTTGTTTTTTGGTTTCAATAGCATTAGTTTGTCCTCTAATCTTTATTATTTCCTGTCTTCTGCTGGTTTTGGGTTTTATTTGCTGTTCTTTCTCCAGCTCCTTATGGTGTAGGGTTAGGTGGTGTATCTGAGATCTTTCTTCCTTCTTTAGGAAGGCCTGGATTGCTATATAATTTCCTTTTATGACCACCTTTGCTGTGTCCCAGAGGTTTTGGGTTGTGGTGTTATCATTTTCATTGACTTCCATATACTTTTTAATTTCCTCTTTAGCTTCTTGGTTAGCCCATTCATTCTTTAGTGGATGTTCTTCAGTCTCTGATTATTTGTTACCTTTCCAAATTTTTTTCTTGTGGTTGATTTCAAGTTTCATAGCTTTGTGGTCTGAAAATATGGACGGTATGATCTCAATCTTTTTGTACTTACTTAGGGCTGCTTTGTGTCCCAGTATATGGTCTATTCTGGAGAACCTTCCATGTGCACTGGAGAAGAATGTATATTCTGCTGCATTAGGATGATATGTTCTGAATATATCTGTTAAGTCCATCTGGTCCAGTGTGTCATTCATAGCCATTGTTTCCTTATTGAGTTTTTGATTAGATGATCTGTCCATTGCTGTGAGTGGGGTATTGAAGTCTCCTACTATTATGGTATTACTGTCGATGAGTTTTTTGATGTTTGTGATTAATTGATTTATATATTTGAGTGCTTTCACATTTGGCACATAAATGTTTACAATTGTTAGTTCTTGATCTATAGACCCCTTGATTATGATACAATAACCTTCTGCATCTCTTGATACAGTCTTTATTTTAAAGTCTAGATTGTCTCATATAAGTATGGCTACTTCAGCTTTCTGTTATTGACCATTAGCATGATAGATGGTTCTCCATCCCCTTACTTTCAATCTGAAGGTGGCTTTAGGTCTAAAGTGCGTCTCTTGTAAAGAGCATATAGATGAATCTTGTTTTCTGATCCGTTCTGTTACCCTATGTCTTTTGATTGGAGCATTGAGTCCATTGATGTTTAGAGTGAGTACTGAAAAATATGAATTTATTAGAATTATGATGCTTGTAGAGTTGGAGATTCTGGTGGTGTTCTCTGGTCCTTTCTAATTTTTTGTTGCTTTTTGTATTTATTTATTTATATATATTTTTTCATCTTTTCTCCCCTCAGAGAGTCCCCCTTAAAATTTCTTGCAGGGCTGGTTAGGTGGTCACAAACTCCTTTAATTTTTGTTTGTCTGGGAAACTTTTAATCTCTTCTATTTTGAATGACAGCCTTGCTGGATAAATAATTCTTGGCTGCATATTTTTTTCTGATTCAGCACACTGAATATATCCTACCACTCCTTTCTGGCCTGCCAACTTTCTGTGGATAGATCTGCTGCAAACCTGATCTGTCTTCCCTTGTATGTTAGGAACTTTTTTTCCCTTGCTGCTTTCATGATTCTCTCCTTGCCTGAGTATTTGGTGAATTTGACTATGATATGCCTTGTTGATGGTTGGTTTTTGTTGAATCTAATGGGGGTCCTCTGTGCTTCCTAGATTTTGATGTCTGTGTCTTTCCCCAGGTTAAGAAAGTTTCCTGCTATGATTTGCTCACATAACCCTTCTACCCCTATTTCTCTCTCTTCCTCTTCTGGGATGATTCCCTATGAGTCTGATGTTCCTTTTTAATGAGTCACTGATTTCTCTAATTCTTAAATTGTGCTCTTTTGCCTTAATCTCCCTCTTTTTTACTGCTTAGTTTGTATATAAGTTTGTCCTCTATATCGCTGATTCTCTGTTCTGCCTCACCCATCCTTGCTGCCACTGCATCCATCCATGATTGCAGCTCAGTTATAGCATTTTTAATCTCATTCTGGCTATATTTTGCTTCTTTCATCTCTGCACAAAGGGATTCTAATCTATTTTTGGCTCCAGCTAGTATTCTTATTATCGTGATTCTAAATTCTGGTTCACATATCTTGCTTGTATCTGTTTTGGTTAAATCCCCCGCAGTTGTTTCCTTGTGCTCTTTCTTTTGGGGTGAATTCCTTCGTTTTGTCATTTTGAAGGGAGAAAAGGAATTAATGATGTAGAAAAATTGAAATTAAAAAAATTAAAATAAAAATATTAAAATTAAAGAAATATTAAAATTAAAAATTAAAAACACACACACACACACAAAAATCAAATAGATGATGCTAGATCCTAGGTGTGTTTTGGTCTGGGTGTTGAAAGTGGTTTGACAGATTGGGAAAAAAGGGGGTGAGAAAAAAAAGGAAATCGTTTGAGAATTTGAAAAAATTAATACACTGAAGTAGACTAAAATGAGATGATGGGGTAAAATAGAATTTCAAAAAATATACACAAAAGTAAGGAATATAGTAGAAAAAAATAAACAAAAAATATTTTAATAAAAATTAAAAATAAATATGAATTTTTTTCATTTTCTGTATTGAAGAAAAAAAGAAAAGAAACGAAAAAGAAAAAAGATTTAAAGAAAAAAATAATAAATCATTTGAAAATTTGAAAAAGTGAATACACTTAGTTGACAAAAATAAAATGATGGAAGTAGAATAGAATTTGAAAAAATTTACATAAAAGCAAAAAATATAGTAATGGAAATTGAATAAGAATATTTTTAATAGAAATTGAAAGTAAAAATGAAGTTTTTCTCTTTCTGCATTCAAGAAAAAGAAAAGAAATGAAAATGAGAAAAAAAAAGAAAAAAAGGAAATTGAAAATTTGAAAAGGTGAATACACTAAGGTAGACTAAAATAAAATGATGGAAGTAAAGTAGAATTTGAAAAAATTTACACTAAAGTAAAAAATTTAGTAATAAAAATTAAAGGTATTTCTAATAAAAATTGAAAATGAAAATGAATTTTTTCTCTTCTGTATCCAAGAAAAAGAAAAGAATTATAAAAGAGAAAAAGAAAAAAAGAAAAAAAATAAAGAAAATTGAATAGATGAACCTGCTAACAGATTGAAGTAGGACTGAAATTGCTTCCTTTTCCCCTAGAAGTCAGTCTATGTAGGGCTTTGTAGTTCATAAACTAAGCCGGCGGTGAGACTTGTGTTCTTCGAGAGTGAGGTTGGCCCGGTTGGGCGGGGCTCAGTGTAACCGCTCCATTCACCACTAGATGGCACTGCTATCCTACCTGGGTGGATTGTTGTGGTGCTCATAGGTGCATATGCGCATGCACCGGAGTGGTGAAAATGGCGCCACCCATCTACCCAGTCTGTTCTCCCAGATCAGCAATCACGCACCCATCCTCTATCTTCAGCTCTCGTCCACTCCCCACGGTTTTTCACTCTCCATTACCAGGCCCCAGGCGGTACCTCTCTCCCAAGTTTTGACTCAGATGCAGCTGTTTTCCCTGCCCCCTTACTTCCGAAGGACCGTGTCTTTGACCCGTTCCACCCCTCTGTGGGAGGGTCTCACCAAGCAATGGATGAATGAACAATGGCTGAATATTGGCTACACCCAGGAACACCCGCTGGACCCTGTTGTTGCCGGTGCCCTGAGACTGTGGCCAGGTGCCAGCCGTCCCAGAAAATGTTTGTGAGACAGTGTAGCAGCAGCGTTTCAGGGATTATGGAAAATCACAACACACATCTGGCACCAGTCTTCACCCTTAATGACCTTGCCCCAGCACCAGCAAATGTGGCCGCCTTCTGGGGTATGCTGGGACCAGGTGACTTCAACAGTCTCTACCAAATGTCCTTCCAGCAGTGGAACTGCTTTTCCCCATGTGGCCCGAGAACCTCCTGGACCCCACTCTGCTCCTGGGGATTTCCCCTTCCCACCAGAGCACCACCAGCTATCAAGCTGTGGAGTTGCGACTTTGCGCTCCCTTTGTTTACAGTCTTAGTGGAATTTAAACCCTCTCCTTTCTCCTTTCTCCCTTTTTAGTTTAGTCCCTGTGGATATTTCTAATTTTCTACTTTCTCTGCAGATGCAATGGGGAGGGGTGCTTTTCCCGTATTCTCCCTCCTCCCCAGTCTCCGTCCTCTCTCCACTTGCAAAAGCGGTTCCCTACCTTCTGTGGCTCCCCAAGTTAAGCTCTCCAGACCACATACGTGCTGAATTCTGTGGTTCAGGTTGTACAGATTGTTGTGTTAATCCTCCAATCAGTTTTCTAGGTGTGTAGGATGGTTTAGTGTTGGTCTGGCTGTATTTCCTGGACGCAAGACACACAAAAAGCTTCCATACTGTTCTGCCATCTTGGCTCCTCCTCCCATATTCTTTTCAAATGATATATGTGATAGGGTGAGGATCAGAGAAAAGATCTGGTATTATTAATTCTTAAACTGCTATTCTCTGGTATTTTGAACATACCGATAATTTTTAAAATATTTAAATAATTTTTTATCTGTCTACTTCACTGGACTGGGATTTATTTCCTGACCTAATCTTGTTTATTCAGAATCTGACATGGTATCAAACACATGGCAAAAGCTCAAGGTTTTTATCTCGAGAATAAATGAATCACTTGTGCCAAAGTGGCCTGAGACTTTATCTTGATGATTTTTAAAGATGGTGACTCATTTTTACTGTATGCCCTCTTGGAGTGAGCAAACTAGTTCTGAATATTCTTCTAAGGTACGGGAAACTAAATACAGAATTAAATAAATATAACTGTAGAGTTAAATATAGAATTAGTCACTTGGGTGAAAGTGATCTAAGACTTTACCTCAATAATTTTCCAAGAAGATGACTCTACTCCTTTCTGATTGTTTTACTAGACTAAGCAATATACATAGTTCTTCATGTTCTTCGGAGGTACTTAATATGTATTTGAATGTTCCTGAGCCATCAAGCAATGATGGAACAAGGTCCACTCTTCTTTTTTTGAAGGAGAATGGCCCTTAGAACTCATTATGTGCTAGAAGAATTTGCATTGATATAAAAAAAATCAAACATAAAAGGCAATTATACTGCATATGGAACAACATTTAAATTAGTAAAGAAAAATAAGATGAAACCCAAAGTGAGATTAACAACCAAATTCTTCTCATAAAGCCTTTCACATTTGCCAATGGTGGGTCACAAATTGTCTTTTGTTAGTACTTTTAGCTACTACAAAGAGAGAGATATCATCAGTTAATTATTATGTCCACAAAACTATATAAAATACATCTAACATTTCCTGGTACTGAGAGTCAAGCAAGAAAAAGAATTCCTCTCTGAGTCCACATTTTTCAGACAAATGTGTGTGTGTTGAATGGAGTCAGCCATAGAGTATATATAACAAGATCCATATAGTATGTACTCATAGCACCTTTCAATGCAAGCCTATGGGATAACACTGAGGAGAAACTTGATCACCGGTGCCTGGGTGACTCAGTCAGTTAGGCATCCTACTCTTGGGTTCAGCTCTGGTCTTGATCTCACAGTTCATGAGTTTGAGCCCCATATCAGGCTTTACACTGATAACACAGAATCTGGGATTCTCTCTCACCCTTCTCTCTCTGACCCTCCCAAGCTCATGAGTGTGCTCTTTCTCTCTCTCTCAAAATAAATAAGTAAACTTAAAAAAAAATTTAAATACACATCTAAGTTACTGAATGAGTTAGCCAGGCATAGTTACTTTAGGTCAATTAAAAAAATTATAGCTGAGTTGTTTATCTTCTAAAAAATGATGTATTTAGTTTTAGGAAATTTGACCTATAGAACTTCTTTTAAACTGTAATTATGCAACATATAGAGTTGTCCAAATTGGTAACTTCAAATTTTTGACATAATGTTATCTTGTATAATGCTCACATTTTCTCTTTCCTATGGCAAGAGGACATAACATTCAGCTTACTAACAAATTGTCAAATCATTAAAGTACCATTAATATGGATTCATACTGATTCCCTGAAATTATCATCTGATCCACCATAAAACACTTTTACAAACCCAGACTCTGAAAATAATAGTAAAGTTCAAGTTCTCTATAAACATCAATATCTGAAGTTACGACCCTGCAGCTTTGATCGTAGCCAGAAAACTAAAGGTCCAAATAGATCAGGAGAAGTTACATAATATCCTACCTAATTCCTAAGGGATATCTCTAAATGATGAGACATTATGGCACTTCCAGTACTGGGAACAGGTAGAAGCTGTGTCTAAATCTTGCCTTGTTCTCACTGTGGCTGTGGCATACTGGCCTTCCAATGGATTAAGAGGAAACTGGCTCACATGAAGTTATGTCTGACTACCACAGGATGCAGAACAGGATTTCCCTTTATAAAAATGGGATGTTCTTTCTGGACCCATTTAAACGGGATCAGAATCACAAGAGTGCAGGAAGCAAATGCATCACAAAAATTCAGATTGCAGTACTCGGGGTGATTAGAACCACTGTGGAGACAAGGTAACTTTCCAAGGAATTTCACTTCAGAGGACTACCTTTTTAAAAATCCAGTCCAAAAGTGGCTGGAAACTATAGGTAGAGAAGCAGGTGACCTAACATTATGATCTAGAAAGATGGATATGGAAGTAGTTCCTGAGATCTGCTATTTTATGAGAACTTTTGAATGTGAAAAAAACACCCAGATGGCCTTTGTTCTTTGGCTAGCCTGATTCGGGGCTTTGAAATTTAATTTGTTAATTTACTCACAATTACTTCTGCCTTTTTTTTCCACCTTAGCTCTTGATGAGATAAAAATCTAAAATCCCAAATATAAGCAGACTACTACATTCCAAGTCTCATAAAGGTACATAATATAAAAGGTGATAGAAAATCATTTACTTTGAGACTTCACCATGAAATATTCAGGAAAATAGGGCCACCTCAGTGGCTCAGTCAGTTAGGCGTCCGACTTCCTCTCAGGTCAAGATCTCATGGCTTGTGAGCTGGAGCCCGGCATTGGGCTCTGTGCTGACAGCTCAGAGCCTGAAGCCTGCTTCAGATTCTGTCTCTGTTTCCCTCTGCCCCTCCCCTGCTCACGCTCGCTCGCTCGTTCTCTCTCTCAAAAATAAATAAACATTAAAAAAAAATTAAAGAAGAGAAATGTTCAGGAAAATAACTTTTGGTGAGAAGCATACTTGAGGAATTTTCCTAGGCAGATTTATTTTTAACTTTTTTTATTATAACAAATTTCTAACATACAACAATAGCATAGTAAGACAGTTACCACCACCCACCCAAAGCAACTGCTGTTCTGATTATTCAAGAACAAGTGCTAAAAGTGCAGAACCTCCTTTGGAAAAAAAAATAAGAGGGATTATTGCAAGGATTATGAATAAAAGTCATCCTACAAATACCTCTTTTTATTGCTTGCTCTCAACCTCTGCTGATAATCGTACCAATGCATTATATATGAAATGCATATTTCGAAAAATGTAGAATATGAAAAAAATGCATATTTTACAATTTCTTTTAACATTTATTTATTTTTGAGACAGAGAGAGACAGAGCATGAACGGGGAAAGGTCAGAGAGAGAGGGAGACACAGAATCCGAAATAGGCTGCAGGCTCTGAACTGTCAGCACAGAGCCCGACGTGGGCTCGAACTCATGGACCGCGAGATCATGACCTGAGCTGAAGTCAGATGCTCAACCGACTGAGCCACCCAGGCGCCCCAAGAAATGCATATTTTAAAAGATTAAAGGTAGAGGCGTCTGGATGACTCAGTCAGTTGAGCATCCAACTCTTGATTTTGTCTCACGTCATGATCTCACAGTTCTTGAGCTCGAGCTGTGCATTGGGCTATGCACTGATAGCACAGAGCCTGCTCGGGGTTCTCTCTTTTCCTCTCTCTCTGTCCTTCCCCTCCTTCTCTCTCTCTCTCTCTCTCTCTCTCTCTCTCTCAAAAATAAATAAATAAATAAATAAATAAATAAATAAATAAATAAATAAACAAACAAACAAACCTAAAATATATCTTTAAAAATTAAAATAGTAAAGGTAGAATTGAAGCTAAGGAGGAGAGGAAATTAAAATGTTAAAGATAGACTGAGAGGGAAAGAGAAGAGTAGATAGAGTAAGTCCCAATATTTCCTCTTCATCTTTGGTTACATCTCTGGTATTGGTGTATCCACTTTACCCTTTCTCCTCAAAATACATCCTTGGGCCAGCAGTTGACTTTCAGGCTCCCTCCCACAAAATATTGAATCAGAATCTGCATTTTACCAAGAGCCTACGGTGATGTGTATGTCTATTCCATTTTGAAAAATACTGCTCTAGATCACAATGTAATGAAATGACATCCTGAAGGAGAAAAAATAGAAACTCTAAAACAAGACAGAACATGAAACAAGAATACATATGCAATCAGCAAACTGTGTAATAAAAAGAAAATTCCTATTGATTCTATAACTGTGAATGCATAAGTTATTTTATAAAGCTAGAAAACAAAAATAGGTATAAATTTTAAGTACTATTTCCTGCCTGTTTTGTGGAGGGGGTGGGGATTGAAGGAGAAAACCAGCATAAAATATAGACAAATAATATGATTGGCTTTTCTTGATGTTTTTTTTTCTTTTCATCTTATTGCTTTTAGAAGCCTATAAGCTGTCACATAAGCTAATATTAACAGCAACAAATTATACTTTTGTTTATTCTATTTGAATGATGCTCGTTAAAATTTTATGTTATATACAATTGCTATCAGATTTTATGTGTCCAATTAATATTACATTAAATGATACTTTTGTACGGAAATCGGCAAAAGGAAGCAGATGTGTAGGTTCTTAAAATACAGCTGTTATTAAAATTAAACAATTAGCAGCAATATCTTGGAATAATTTTTCATATATAACACAATTATAAAATGGTTTGTTAAGAGATCTAATTTTTGTTACACTGCCACTGCTTAGAGCTACAGACAAGAACACATTGGACATGAATTTATAGGAAAGAATATAAAATATAAAAATGAGGCAACATTTTGAATAAATCTATAAGACATTGGAAACTAAAAGAGCATCATAGACATGTATATATATATTTAATATAACAAAGGACTATAATTGCATCTGTATTATCCTGACGTATTTTGACTAACAGGAGATCATTCCATTTTTTACTCTAATATTTTTTTAACTGAGATTGAAACTAATTTTCAAATGTAAAAATCTCAGAAATCACTTTGGTTAGTGAGATATTTCAGAAGACACATTTATGGAAAACCTTGTATCCTGTATGACTGATTAATAGTTATAAGATAGAATTGAGATTTTAATGTTCTTCTCCTACTTTTCAAAGGTTACAAAAGTTTCTTACTTTAAGACCTGCCTAAATTACAGAAAAAAATTTTAATGGTAAAATCTTAGGTATTTTTTTTCCTAATTTGTGAAGACAATGATAAACATATTTTCAAGAACAAGATACAGAACATTTACCTAATTTTATCCTGAAGTAATATTTATTTTAATTTTTTAAATCAAACAATTAAGTAAAATCAGACTTCTCTGGAAACAAGTAAAACTCAATGGACCATGCGAATATCTACCCACAAAATGACTCAAAGTCAGTATTAATTTCAAAGTCAAATCTTTGCATGGAGAAGGTGACTTATGTTACTTTGTTGTCATTAATGTCTTTAAATGTTTTAAAAATAAATTAATACATGGTAAAATCAAATATTTTATGCACTTTATAAACCTAACTCTTTTTCTGAAAATATTGGTCATTTGAAATGAAAGAATAAGAAAATGGAACAGCTCTTTCTCAACTCTATGTAAGATCTTATTATAATATCTTAACTTTAGCCTACAACATTTTGACTTCTAATCCATTAAAATCACTCTCTTCTTATCAACTACTTTAGATGTAAGAAATTTTAAATTAAATGAAAATATTATTAAGCCTCTTTTCCATAGAGAACAAATACTGCCTGAATGCACCATTTAACGAATCTTAATCATGCACAATAAGTTTAAATATCAATAAATGAATTCACATCTTGAGAAAAGTATTCAAGATTTATTTCATTCATGCTGAAATAAATTCTTCAGCCAAGTGAAGAACATTTATCTCAATGTAAATTTCACTGCAAATACATATTTTAAAATATTCAAAATATTCAGATGACTGTCCTCTTCCTTTTTTTACTCAAGTAACATTTCTTTGATTTATTTATTTATTTTTGTTTCAAGCTTTTATTTAAATTCCAGTTAGTTAACATATAGCATAATATTGGTTTCAGAAGTAGAGTTTAGTGATTCATCACTTACATATAACATCCAGTGCTTATCACAACTACCCTCCTTAATACCCATCACTCATTTAGTCCATCTCCCACCCACCTCCTTCTAGCAATCCTCAATTTGTGCTCTTTAGTTATGAGTCTGTTTTATGGTATGCCTGCCTGCCTCTCTCTCTCTCTTTCTTTCTCTCCCGCCCTATGTCACTTTGTTTTATTTCTTAAATTCCACATATGAGTGAAATCATTTCTTTCTTTCTCTTTCTTTCTTTCTTTCTTCCTTTCTTTCTTTCTTTCTTTCTTTCTTTCTTTCTTTCTTTCTTTCTTTCTAATGTTTATTCATTTTTGAGAGATAGAGAGAAAGAGTGGGAGGAGGGAAGAGGAAGAGAGAGAGGAAGACACAGAATCTGAAGCAGGCTTCAGGCTCTGAGCTGTCAGCACACAGCCTGACATGGGGCTTGAACCCACGGACCATGAGATCATGACCTGAGTCAAAGTGGGATACTTAACCAATTGAGCCACCCAGGTGCCTCTTTTCTTTTTTTTCTTTTCTTTTCTTTTCTTTTCTTTTCTTTTCTTTTCTTTTCTTTTCTTTTCTTTCTTTCCTTCTTTCTTTTTATTTTCTTTCTTTTCTTTCTTTCTTTCCTTTTGAGAGAGAGAGAGAGAGAGAGAGCGCAAGAGGGGCAGGAGATAGAGAAGGTTATGCAGCTTCCACACTCAGCACGGAGGCCGACATGCGACTCAATCCCGTGACCCTGGGATCAACCTGAGTTGAAACCAAGAGTTGGACACAGAAACTTTTTATCTGGATGAAATCCCAATAGTTCACTTTTGCTTTTGTTTCTTTTGCCTCCAGAGTCATATCTAGAATGAAGCTGCTGTGCCCAAGATCAAAGAGGTTGCTGCCTAGGTTCTCCTATACGATTACAATGGTTTCAGGTCTCACATCTAGGTTTTTCACTTACTTTTAATTTATTATTGTGTATGGTATAAGAAAGTGGTCCAGTTTCATTCTTTTGCATGTTGCTGTCCAGTTTTCCCAACACCACTTGTTGAAAAGAGTGTCTTTTTTCCACTGGATATTCTTTCCTGCATTGAAGATTAGTTGACATATAGTTGTGGGTCTATTTCTGCATTCTCTATTCTGTTCCATTGATCTGTGTGCCCATTTTTGTGCCAGTACTGTACCATCTTGATCACTACAGCTTTGTAATATAACTCGAAGTCTGGAATTGTGATGCCTCCAGCTTTGCTTTTCTTTTTCAAGACCGCTTTGGCTATTTGGGGTCTTTTGTGGTTCCACACAGGTTTCAGAATTGTTTGTTCTAGCTCTGTTGGTGTTTTCATAGGGATTGCATTAAACCTGTAGGTTACTTTGGTTGTATAGACATTTTAACACTACTTGTTCATTCAATCCATGAGTCTGGAATTTTTTTCCCTTTATTTGTGTCATCTTCAAGTTCTTTCAAAAGTGTTCTATAGTTTTCAATGTACAGATCTTTTACTTCTTTGGCTATGTTTATTCCTAGGTATCTTATGGTTGATTGTAAATGGAATCAATTCCTTGATTTCTCTCTGCTGTTTCATTATTGGTGTATGGAAATGCAACATACTTCTGTACAATGATTTTGTATCCTGTGACTTCCCTGAATTCATGTATCAGTGCTAGCAATTTTTTGGTGGAGTCTTTCGGGTTTTCTACATAGAGTATCATGTCATCTGCAAATAGTGAAAGTTTAACTTCTTCCTTGGTTATTTGGATGCCTTTGACTTCTTTTGGTTGTCAGATTGCAGAGTCTACTACTTCCAGTACTATGTTAAATAACAGTGGTGAGAGTGGACATCTCTGTCTTGTTCCTGACCGTAGAGGAAAAGTTCTGTTTTTCCTCATTGAGGATGATATTACCTGTGGGTCTTTTGTATATGGCTTTTATGATGTTGAGGTATATTCCCTCTATCCCTATTTTGTTGAGGGTTTATATCAAGAATCAATGCTATACTTTGTCAAATGCTTTTTCTGCATCTATTGAGAGGATCATATGGTTCTTATCCTTTCTTTTGTTAATGTGGTATACCACATTGATTGATTTGTGAATATTGAACCACCATGCAGCCTAGAAATAAACCCCACTTGATTGTGTTGAATGATTCTTTTAATGTGTGGTTGGATTTGATTTGCTAGTACCTTTTTGAGAATTTTTGCATCCATGTCCTCTTTTATTATTTTTTTAAAATTTCATTTAGATCCAAGTTAGTTAGCATATAGTGTGATAATAGATACAGGATTAGAACCCAGAGATTCATCACTTGCATATAACACCCAGTGCTCATCATAATGTGCCCTCCTTAAGGCATCGCACATCACCCATCACCCATGTAGTCCATCCCCCCATCCAACAACCCTCCAGCAACCCTCAGTTTGTTCTCTGTATTTAAGAGTCTCTTATGGTTTATCTCCCTCTTTGTTTTTATCTTAATTTTCTTTCTCGTTCGCTTTGTTCACCTGTTTTGTTTCTTAAATTCTACATATGAGTGAGATGGAACCAGAATGTGTATTACTAAGCAAAATAAGGTCAGTCAGCAAAAGACAAATACCATATGATCTCTTACTTCCTTTAGTGAAGAAGACAACTTTTCATTGTTGGTATTCTTTGGGAATTATGTTCATCTGACATTGGTTCATGTTGAAATTATAGCTCAACACATTGTACTTTCTTTTAGGCATAACAGGATGTTGTGACTTTGCCCTTCCCAACTAGTGGTTCAGAGATTTAAGATTATCTTATGCAAAACTCAAATATAAAGAAAGGTCATGAATATTATAAAATGGCCTGATTTCTCAAATGGAGTGTTAAAAAAAAATCTTGCACTTTAGTTTAGAAACAACTGTATTCCACCCTTTAATTTTATTGATGTATTCACCTTTTAAAATTTATTTTTGAAGTAGTTGTAACCTTGCTCAAATTGAAATGGAATAAATGTTAAATTAACAAATATTTGCTTTTTAAAAATTGAAGAAGGTTGGAGACATGAGGCCCCCAGTTGTGTCTCAAGTGAATGAAATCTGTTACATTTTGAAAGATGATGTCATAGAATTTTAAAATTTACATTTTACTTTCAGATGTAAAATACTTAAAAGAAGAGGATGCTAATCGCAAGACATTCACCGTCAGCAGCACACTGGATTTCCGAGTGGACCGGAGCGACGATGGTGTGGCTGTAATCTGCAGAGTAGACCACGAATCCCTCAATGCCACCCCTCAGGTGGCCATGCAGGTGCTAGAAATACACTGTAAGTAAATGCTGCTCCCTTCCCAGTGATAGCAGAAGCAACTCTCTTCATCTACATTTAAAATCATTTCAAAATGTCCTCACATTACCACACAGGTGCAGCAAAATCTACAGCAAAATGAAGTATGACTACCCTCACTGGTATTAATCGCATTCAGAGGAAAGTAGTCCTTGCCAGAGTATCATTCTTGACAAGGAAGAGAAATAAAGAAAATATCCTAAGGCTAAAACTTCTAATTCTCTTCCACACGGTGACTTGATATAAGCAGTAGTCATTTTGGCAGTCAATGAGGGTTGGGAATCAGAGAGAGCCTTGATGGACCTTGCTGTATGAAAGTAATTTGGTGAATCAGGAGCATGTCGTGCTATCTGTGCTTTTAACATGAGACAATGCTTTACTTCTATAGGAGATAATCTACATTTTTATAAATACAGGGGCATATCCATTATGGTCTCTTCATCAACATCATGAGTACTCACGAGTGATAGGAACAACACTAATTGGATGACTCCAATGGGCAGGGAGCAGTGCTGTTTTGTTGGCATTATTTCATCTCATGGCTCATGTTAGGACATCAGCATAAAAACCTGATGATGATTAATTACTCTCTTTAGTCACGGTTGATGGATGAGGACACTGAAGATTATAGTGGTTGAGTCACTTGGCCAAGCTCACACAACTAGCAAACAGTAGACTTGTAATCATGACATTTTTAGTAGTTAGCATGGCATTTAGAATGTAACAGGTGATGTATAAATATTTATCTACATGAAGATGAATCAACTGAGATTATAGGAAAAAGTCAAAAAAAGTAGAGCCCAGAGGATTATATTTCTGAAGTGTATTACCTCGTTTTTTTTTTAATATTGAAAAGTTTTTGTTTGCTTTTACTATCTGTGATAAAGTTATAGTTTGTGTTTAGAATTTGTGTGTGATATAAGATTACACTAAATCCTAAAATGTTAAATCTAAAAGCTAGTCTTTTAATAGACCTCATGGGATTTTGTTTTTACTTATTTATTCAACAAGAATTTATTGGGTCAATACTATGAAACAGGCATTGTTTTGGGCACCGAGGTTACATAAGTGACCAAAAAGAATAATATTAACAAAACAAGGTAAGATTGTCTTCATGTGTCAGAATTACCACTGCCAGCAACAAACTCCAGTTCTCTTACAGCATCCATTCTAGGTGGGAATGACAGAAAAGCAAAATAAATAAAAACAACATATAGCATTCTATGTATTAAGTGCTGTGGGGAAAAAATAGAGCAGAGGTGATAAGGAGTGCAATCTGAGAAATGGGAATGGATATATATGTATGTATATATATATATATATATATATATATATATATATATACATACACACATATATATACATATACATACACACATGCATATATACAATGTGTTTATATGTAAATATATATTATATGTTATATTAATTTATATTATTATATATCATAAATATATATTTATATGTAAATATATATGTTGTTTATATTATACATGTATTTAAATGGAAAAAAATATATGTATATATATATGTATATATATATATGTATATATATACATATATATATATAAAATACAGAGGGAAGAGCAAGTACAAAGGCCCTGAGGTAGGAGCATATGTGTTGTTTTTGTGTTTCTGGAAACAGCAAGGATACCAGTAAGATCAGGATAGAGTGGAAAACTAGAGAGTATTTATGAGAGATCAAGGAAGTACCAGGGAGACCAGGCTTTTTTTTTTCACTTTTTAATAAAAAATGTCAACCTGATTATGATTTTTAATTATCACCCACTGTCTTAATTATTCCTAGTTTACTAGTAATGGAAATTATCATAACATTTTAAATACTTTCAATTATATTAAGGTATTTTCATTAATTTTTCTCCTGTTACTGAAACAGATTCCACAACAAGCATATTTTAGAGCCCAAACTGAGATTATCTTCAAATTTCAGCATTTATTTGCAGTGACACGTTGGAACAATTACTGAAACTTCTTGAGCTTCGATTATAAATTAGGAAATTAGGTTCTTCAAGGATCAAGCCAGACAATATTTTTATGGCATTTAATGAGCTTTCTATAAATGCCAGTTGCCTTAGTTAGTTCAGGCTGCTGTAACAAATATACCCATAGACTGGGTGGTAATATAAGCAAAAGTTTATTTCTCAGTTTTGGAGGCTGGAAATCCAAGATCAAGGAGCAGGTAAGGGGCCTTGTCGTGGTTCATAGATGTTTGTCTTCTATCTGTGTCTGCACATGGCAGACGGAGCTAAGGAGCTCTCTGGATTTTTGTTGTTGTTGTTGTTGTTGTTGTTGTTGTTGTTGTTGTTGTTGTTTTTGGTAAGGTCACTAAGCCCGGTCATAACCTTCCAACCACCCCCACCTCCTAATCGTCACATTGGGGATTAGGTTTCAACATATGAATTTTGGAGGGACATAAACATTCAGCCTATAGTACCTTCCGTTTTCTAGTCTTATTTCATCAATATGTCTCTAAATATATGGAAGATTATGGGGCACCTGGGTGACTCGGTTAAGTGTCTGACTTCGGCTCAGGTCATGATCTCACGGTCCGTGAGTTCAAGCCCGCGTCAGGCTCTGTGCTGACAGCTCGGAGCCTAGAGCCTGCTTCGATTCCGTGTCTCCCTCTCTCTCTGACCTTTCCCCATTCATGCTCTGTCTCTCTCTGTCTCAAAAATAAATAAACGTTAAAAAAATTAAACTTGTGGAAGATTATATAATTTGCTATGTCGAGAGGACACAGGTTATCAGCATCTTGATTTAAACTTTTTTTCATTTTCATATAAACCAAAGTAAGAATTTAAAAATAATATTTGATTACTAGTTTAAGTATAATTTTTAACATAAAATAAAATAAAATAATAAAAATTAAGTCATAAAAATATGAAAGTTCATCAGTCCAAGATTAATCACTGAAACCCACCAACAGTGAAGCAACATCAGATATACTTAGTTTGCCATGGCGAAGAAGGTCATACCAGGCGAATCTCTGGGTGCTGGTAAAAAACAGTATGAACAAGCTTGTTAGAGGATTTGGGTTTGTCCTGAATATTCTAAAGAGGGCTCTGGATTGAATGCTGTCAAGATTGGGGACACATTGTGGATGTATATGTTGATACCTTTTACCTGGAAAGCAGACATTAAAGCAGAACTAGATTTGCTGTTATAAAGATGCAGCAGTTAATTTTTTTGTGGTTGCTGAGTGTCCTGGTCTCTGTCTTATTTCAGACTTGAAATGGAATAGACTTGCCTTTGTCTTCTTATACCCCATAGTCACAGAGCAGCTCTAGCTGATTATTGTTTAGATTCTAGAAAATTGTTTATGTTTGTTGAGAATATTTCAGGCTAGCTGTCAGATGCCAGTTGTTAGCTGCCAAAGTCATTTTCACTTTTTTGGGAGTCTAAAATGGAGCTATTATATATATACTTCCCGGGCATTTTTTGCTGTTCACTGTATTTCAATGTGCATTATTAAGCGAACTTCATGGAGGAAGGCAATTGAATTCCCTCATTTTTTAGAACATTTTACATGAAAAATGTTACACTTGCTGCCCAATTAAAAATAGCAACTCATTTTATCATGGTTTAATATGTAAGTGGCTGAAGGCAGAGACCGTATCTATTTAAATTATATATTTTAGCATCTAGCACACCACCATTCAAGTATGTGAAGGTAATTAAAACTAACTGATGATAACGCTGAATGTTCCTTTAGGGATGCAGAACATTCCCCAGAGATGAAACAAGGAGTGGAGAGCAGACAGGGGGCATTTAGCAATAGTTTGCATTTAAATTAGAGTACATTGAGCTAATTGGGTGTGGTCTTCATGGCTCTGCGTAGGTACACATGTGCAATATGTGATGTAAGCAGGGGAAGATAGAAAGAATTGGAAAAGGAAGAAGGTGGTTAGCCTAGAATTTGTGGACCATAAATTTAGAATTTCCACTTTGTTATACAATGGTCCTATCATGAATAACCACAAAGATTGGCTCAAATGGAGTCCCAGAGTAAAAGAGCTGCCACTGTTTCTGGGGTGAGTGACCAGAGTAAAAGTATATTCTACAATAATGGAAAGCTGAGACTATGCATGAAATTAAAATCCTGTGAAAAGGCAGGTTTGATAAGAAATTAGAAAGGAGAGGAGAGCCTGGGTGACTCCAGCTTCAGCTCTGATCATGATCGCATGGTTCACCAGTTTGAGTCCTACATCTGGCTCTGTGCTGACAGCTGAGCCTGGAGCCTGCTTCAGATTCTGTCTCCCTCTCTCTGCCCCTCCCCTGCTCATGCACTGTTTCTGTCTCTCTCTCAAAAAAAATAAACATTAAAAAATAATTTTAAAAATCTGGAGAGTTAAACACATAGTTGCAAGAGCAAAAAATAGATAATAGGAGGAATTGTATTCCTAGGGCTATGGTTTAATTCCATAACCCAGTGATTCGCAAGTTAGAAGGACTCGGCCTATAAAGTATGTCACGGCAACATTCATTTCTTTATAAAATATTAATCCTAAATTTTAATGCCACTATGAAGGAATATAGTTTCTTTAAACATAAAATTTAAGAAACTGTAGACTTTCACTGTGAACCACAAACGCCTGCAAATTTCACACAACAGATAACAGCATACTTTGTACCTGTGCTGTGGAAAAGCGACTCTCTTTTTTTACAGATGGAAATTCTAATTCATTTTTCTATTTTTATGCAGATCTTGGAAAACAATAACTTTTTATTTGTCTGATTTAATTTTTAGAAGAGCAGATTGTATAAGTCAGATTTTATTTAATTCTCAATAAGAATAATGTATCTTCACGAACAGAATGAAATATGCACAAAACACAGAAAAGAAGAAAATAACTGAACATTCATTTTCTGTACGTGACACTGACGAAATTTCATAAAAAGGCAGCTGTTATTGAAAAGGAGAAAAATAAGAGAGAGATTAGTAAAGTATTTCAGAATTGTGAATGCTCTGAGAAAGCATTTTAGTACTGTGGCATTGAACTGCCCATATGGATAAATAAGAACCCAAATTTTAAGTCTCTTGTGTGTATGTATATGCGTTAAGTGAAATATATATATATATATGTATATATATATACATATATATATATATATATACACACATACACACACAACATATTATAAATAATTCATCAAATTATGAAACATTATGCTATCATTAATATTTGTTTACTGGTTCCATTTGGTAACAGTGCCATTCTTTACCTATAAGTAACTGTTTACACATGCACATCATAAACAAGTTTTAAAACAATTCATAGTTAAAATAGTTCACAGAAGAAAATCTATTGTGAGCCTAAACAAAATCAGTGTAAGCAACCATATAAAAACCCATACTTGCTTAGTGTAAGCAACCAAAAAGGAAAAAGAAAAAGAACAGAAGGAAGGAAGGAGGAAAGGGAGGAAGAAAAGTAGGAGGGAAGGAGAGAGGAATGGAGGGAGTGAGGGAAGGAGGAAGGAGGAAGGAAGGCAGGAAGGCAGGAAGGAAGGAAGGAAGGAAGAAGGAAGGAAGGAAAGAAGGAAGGAGGGAAGGAAAGATAGATGGAGGCTGCAGTTTTAAAATTGTGTATTTAAGTGAGATCAGTTAGGGAGCACCTGGCTGACTCAGTTGGTAGAGCATGTGACTGAATCTTAGGGTCATGAGTTCAAGCCCCATATTGGGCATAGAATATACTTAAAATAATTTTTTAAAAGAAATATATATATATACATATATATTCTAATGAGATCAGTTAGGTTAATGACTGAAAATAAATGCATTATATATCTTTAAATAACAGAAAAAGATCTGGATTTATTTGTTGCTATAATAGTATTTTTATAGGAACTAAATGGTCAATTTATAGGCCTGACCTTTAACTTCTTGAAGCTTTTAATTTCCATTCTAGTTAACATGCAAATGAACTATTAATCAATTTTTCCCTTAAAATCTTGTTAAAAAACATATTGCTTAAGAAATTCCTTTTTTTTTCTCTTTTAAACAGAATTACTTTATCCCTAGATGAACTAAATTCTTGACTGTACATTATTTGCTACTTTTCTGAACTGTCTAATGTACATGATCAGTTCTCTCTTTAGCTCTACTTATTCTAATTTAAAAAATTAAGATTTGGGGGCACCTGGGTGGCTCAGGCAATTAAGATTCCTAAGCTTCTGACTTCAACTCAGGTCATGATGTCACCGTTTGTGGGTTTGAGCCCCACATCAGGCTCTCTGCTGTCAGCACAGAGCCCACTTCTGATCCTGTCTCCCTCTCTCTCTTTGCCCCTTACACACTCGAGTTCTCTCTTTCAATCTCTCAAAAATAAATAAATAAATAAATAAATAAATAAATAAATAAATAAACAAACAAACAAACATTAAAAAAATTAAGATTCTGATTATAGAAGAAATTCAATACATATGGGTTTGGGAGGTTTTAACCATTTTGTTTATATCTCCACTGTAGATATACATGATATAGAAGAGACATATTTTCAGATGCATGCAGAGATTCTTCATTAAACATAGTTTTTTTTTCATGTTTACTTATTTTTGTGAGAGAGAGAGAGAGAGAGCGAGCAAACATAAGCAGGGAGGGGCAGAGAGAGAGAGGGAGACACAGAATCTGAAGCAGGCTCCAGGCTCTGAGCTGTCAGCACAGAGCCCAATGCAGGGCTTGAACCCACAAACTGCAAGATCATGACCTGACCCGAAGTCAGCCGCTTAACCAACTGAGCCACTCAGGCACCCCATTAAATGTAGTTTTTGATTGTTCTTTTTCACTTATAAAAAAATTAAGTTCTCACCTACTCAATCCTCTCTCACCTCTCTAGCCCACGTCAATGTCTTGTTAATTGTCCTGTGTTAGTTCTATCAACTATCCTTCCACCACTTGCCTGTTTATTTCAGAAAGCACTGAATTAAATGTTTCAGGCTATCTAGGTTTATTAGACAGAAAGGTGGGTGCTACAAGAAGAATTTCAAAATAAAATATCTCACTCAGTTGGCGTCTCATTTGTGAAATGCTGATTATTTAATTACCTTGTCTATCACGAATTATCTGTCCAGAGGCACAGAATGTAAACGGAGTCAGTAAAGGTGAAATGAGAAGTTTCTGGAGGTTAAATTTTCAAAAATTAAAATAAATTGTTACTTGATTAACAAAACACCACTTTTATGCCTGAGGATACTTTGGAAGGATTTTTAAGTTTCAAAATATTTCACAAAGTTCATGAAATAAATACATTTTAGAATCACAAAGTAATCTATCATGCTTAGCAAAAAGATACATTTTTCTGCATTAATAAAGAAAGGTAGCCTACTCTTCAACCTCTATTTGAGATCCCAATAGTTTTTTTTTTTAATTTAATTGAAGTATAATTGACATACAATAGTCGATTGGTTTCAGGTGTACATTAGACTGATTCGATATTTTTATATATTACAAAATAATCACCAGAAGTTTAGATACCATCTATCACCATGCAAAGTCATTACAGTATTATTGACTATATTCCCATATTACATCCCTGGGACATTTTTATTTTATAACTGGGAGTTTGTATCTCTAAACCCCTTTTACCTATTTCACCCACCTCTCAATTCTCCCCTCTGTTGGTAACCTACAGTTTTGGGTTTTTCCCCCTCTCTCTATGGATCTGTTTCTGTTTTGTTCATTTGTTTTTGTTTTTTAAATTCCACATAAACTGAATGCATGTGGTATTTGTCTTTCTCTGTCTGACTTATTTTACTTAGCATAATACCTTGTAGGAGCATCCATGTTGTTGCAAATGGCAAGTTTTCATTCTTTTTATGTCTGAGTAATCTCTCTCTCTCTCACCATCTTTTTTCTCCATTCATCTATTAATGCACACTTAAGCTGCTTCCATATCTTAACTATTGCAAATAATGCTGCAATGCACATAAGGGTGCGCATCTCTCTCCAGATTGGTGTTTGTGTTTTCTTTAGATGGAATTGTTGGATCCTAGAGTTGTTCTTATTTTAATTTTTTTGAGAAAACTCCATTATATTTTCCATAGTGGCTGCTCCAATTTACTTTCCCACAACAGTGCATGAGGTTTCACTTTTCTCCACACTTGTTCTCTTGTGTCTTTTTGCTAAGAGCCATTCTGACAGGCATGAGGTGATAATCTCAGTGTGGTTTTGATTTGTATTCCCCTGATGATGAGTGATGTCAAGCATCTTTTCATGTACTCCTTGGACATCTATATGTCTTCTTTGGAAAAATATATTAAAACCCTCTGCTCATTCTTTAATGGGGTTATTTTATTTTCTTGATATTAAATTGGGTAAGTTCTTTACATATTTTATAGTGATCCTTTATCAGATGTATGATTTGCAAATATCTTCTTCCATTCAGTAGCTTGCCTTTTCATTTTGTTGATGGTTTCCTTCAGTGTGCAAAAGCTTTTCAGTTTGATGGAATCCCTTTTTTTCTTTATTTTAGCTTTTGTTGCCTTTGCCTGGGAAGAGTCATTCAAAAAAACACTGTAAAGACTAATATCAAAGAGTTTACTGACCATGCTTTCTTTTAGGAGTTTTACAGTTTAAGTCTTAAAATTGAAGTCTTTAAACCATCTTAAATTCATTTTCATATATGGTTGTCCAATAGATTTTTAACCTTTTTCAGGGAGGATACATTCATATATTTCCCATAATGATACATTATTGACATGCATCATGAAATAATTATTTATTCTTTAATTGTAAAAGAATATTTTATTTAGTCCGTGCAATATTGAATTATTATTTAATCAGCAAATATTTTAAGTGATCTGAGTGCCTGGATTCAATATGTTACTATAAAGTTTCTGTTGTTAATAGAAGAAAATATTTTTGTGTTATTAAATTGAAGCCAAGAGAAGTGTATATGTTTGTGAGCACAGATTCCAAATTTTAACAAATATTAATTTCATATATTAAACTAATCCAATGTATTCCAACTGGCCTTTCTTAATCAAGCTTATTATAATGTGTACATTTACAAAATTTTTTAGAAGTTTTAACATTATTTTAAGCACACATTATTTTTTAGAAGTTTTAATTTTTTAGAAGTTTTAAAATTATGTTAAGCTATTCAAAAATAGTTCCCAAATGATGGAATATATAAATGGTAGAGATGACAATGTATCTTTTGCAGTTAATTTTAAGTCAATTTAATTGAGAATAAAAACTGGATAAGAAAGTGAGACAGAAAAGATTTTGATAAGTAAAACCTAATACGGAGAAAACAAGCACAAGTTATTAATATCCAATTTTTTTACTTCTTTTAAGAATTTTTTTAAATGTTTATTTATTTTTGAGAGAGAGGGAGACAGACAAAGTGTGAGCAGGGGAGGAGCAGAGAGAAGGAGACACAGAATGTGAAGCAGGCTCTGTGTGCCAGCACAGAGCCTGACATGGGGCTTGAACTCACACACCATGAGATCATGACCTAAACCAAAGTGAGACGCTTAACCAACTGAGCCACCCAGGCACCCCTCAATTTTTTTAACTTCTGATTTAATAGCATTATGTTTTAGAAGTATATTATTAAAATATAGTTTAAGGCTGATTTTTCCAAAGTGACTACATATTTTCAATTAGTGTCCTATATTTTATTAGTGTCCTAATATTTTCAAATTGTTCTACTTCTGTTTTTTGATTGAACTGTAATACATATACATATATATATATACACACATATATTTCTATGAGAAAAAATTACGGTTAGAAAACTATAATCAATTGATTGATGTATTGAATTTTATTGGATTAGCCTTGAATATACTTAATATCATTACTATTTACCATCTGGGTCCAAAAGACTTTTTTTTAATTAATAGGCTTTGTTTTTAGGAGCAGCTTTCAGTTTATAAAAAATTTGAACAAGAAGTACAAAGTTCCCGTATATACCCTTATCCTACCCTCCCCCCTCACTTTTTCCCCTATTATTAACATCATACATTATTGTGGTACATATATTAACAATTGATGAACAAATATTGATAGATTATTCTTTGAAAAAGTCTGTATTTTACATTAACATTCACAATTTAAGTTGTATGATTCTATAAGGTTTTGACCAGTGTATAATGTCCTACAGCCATGGTCACAATATCATACAAAATACATTCATTGCCCTAAAAGCCCCTGTGCTTCACCACTTGATTGCCCCTTCCCTTTCCTCAACCCCGTGCCAACCGTGTGATCTATTAGCTAGCTGTATAAGTTTGCCTTTTCTGGGATATCATATAGTTAGAGGTATGTAGCATACAGTCTTCTCAGACTGTTTTATTTCATTCGGAAACATACATATAAGGTTGCAACGTGTCTTTTTTGTTGCTTGAGAGCACATTTATTTTAATTGCTAAATAATATTCTATTGTCTGCATATACCAGGATTTGTTTATCCATTCACCTATTGAAAACAAATCTTAGTTACTTCCAAATTCTGGCAGTTATGGATAATGCTACTATAAATATCTGTGCACAGGTTTTTGTTTGAGCAGAAGTTTTCAACTTCCTTGAGTAAATGGCATTCAAATTTTAATTAGAACAAATTTTGGCAAAAGCAAATGAATTGATTACGAAAAGAAGAGGCAACATATCTTAATGCTACTAAGACTAAAACATGAAATTTTAGAAAAATCTAAACATGTTTATCTTGTACTATAAATCGTATTGTTGGATTGTGTGGCAAGACCATATTTAGCTTTGTAATAAACTGCAAACTATCTTGCAAAATGGCTGCCTAATTTGCATTCCCACCACCAATGAATGAATGTCCCTGTTCCTCCATGTCCTCACTAGCATTTGGAATGTCAGTGTTTTGGATTTAGGCCATTCTAAACAGTGGTGGTATATCATTTTAATTTGCGATTCCATAATGTCTTATGACGCTGAGCATCTTTTCATATGCTATTTTCCATTTGCATATCTTCTTGGGTGAGGTGTCTATCTAGATTTTTGCCAGGTTTTTAAATGTGTTGTTTTTCTCATTTGAGCTTTAAGTGTTAGTTCTTTGCACATTTTGGATACCAGTCACTTATCACACATATCCTTTGCAAATAGTTTCCCCCATTGTCTTTTCATTTTTTTAAAATGTCTTTCTCCAGAGCAAACATATTTAATTTAAACGAAGTTCAGCTTATCATTTTTTTCTGTCTCATGGATTATGCTCTCTGTGTTGTATCTAAAAAGTTGTCATTAAGCCTGAGGTCATCTAGATGTCTCCTATCTTATCTTTTAGAAGTTTTATAGTTTTGCACGTTACCTGTAGGTCTATGACCCATTTTGAGTTAATTTTTGTGAAAGATGTAAGGTCTGTCTTTGAATTCATGTTTTTGCTTGTGAATGTCAGTTGTTCTGTAATTTGTTAAAAAGACTATCATTTCTTCATTGAATTGCCTTTGTTCCTTTGTTAAAGATCTGTTGACTATACATATGTGGGGTTCTCTCTGAGCTCTCTATTCTGTTACTTGATCTATTTATTTTGCATTAATACCATACTGACTAGGTTACTATCTTGAAGTATGTAGTGTCAATTCTCAGACTTCTTTGATATCGTAATTTTGTCAATATTTATAAATTTATAATGAAGAAGTATTATAAATTTGATTATAATTACCACAAATATAATCACCAGTATATTAAACTTTATTATGCTAATCCTTGATATGTCAGGAAAGAATGTAATTACCATTTACCCTCTGGGCCTAAGAGCCATATTGTTTTTAGATTTTTAGGCTGTAAGTTATTTTTTAACAATGTGAAAATGTAATAATAAAGGGATAGTGAAAAACAACTTTGTTAGACTCTTTAATAATAATTTAAATATAGCAAACTTGAATTTCTTTTCCATATTTCCCTGGATTTGATGATATATATACCCCAAATGGGCAACAACTGTCATGTATGGTCCTGGAACACATCATATTGTAAATACCGAGTCCAGATTTAAAATGTATGTCTACCTTGTCCTATTTAATCATTGTTTCTGGTTCTTTTTTTCGCTTGAGTTGTCAGAATGAAACACTTTTAAAAACTTTGGTGGTTCCTAATTTTGTCAAAGAGAGGAAAAATATCTTTGTTCTATAATTGCAAGCATTTTTATTTTTCAATTTATAAGCACCAGCTAAATTAAAAAGTAAAATGAATTTAAATTTTATTATTACCAAATGACTTCAGCATTTATCCATTTATGAACTATATAAGTTCTAATGCACAGAAAGCATAAAAATGAAAAAACATTGTCATATTTTATTTTTAGCAAAATCTAGTTGCAAAATATTGTGTGATAAAGACCTTCCCTTTGTTTCCTTAGAAACAAATTGTTTACTTATTGATTTTTGAGCTTAATACAATTCTTCTAGTATTTCATAAGTGAAGACTTCTGTTTCACCATCATTATATTCTTGAGTCCTACTGTTTTCTCTCTGCATTTATCATCTGATCTATCTAATAATTTTGAGATCTCTTTCTCTGTCAATTTTCTTCTCTTGCTATTCTGAGCAGGAAATGAAAGATTCAGAATTCTCAAATGATCATGAAAGCTAACAAAACAACCAACAAACAAGCAAACAAAACTAGAATGATGTTTTTTATTTCCAGACTTCTTTTCTGCTACCATGAAAAAAATACAAAATCTGACCAACCCTATACATGAATGGGGATCAGGCAACAGTGATGATTTACATCACTCTCGCATAATCCTTCCACACCAGCACTGTTTAATATAGTTTCATGTCATGATGGAAATGTTCTTATTGTCCCAAAATAGTAAGTAGTCAGTAACTAGCTACATGTGGCTGCTAAGCACTTGAAATGTAGATCTTGTGACTAATGAAGTGTGGCTTAAATTTTATTTAATTTTAATTAATTTACATTGAAATTTACATAGTCACATACCACTAGTTGTTACTATATTGGACACCATCACTCTAGATGATTTCATCATACTTCCATTTTCGTATTATGTCATTCCATTTAGTATAGTTGAGGATAATTGATGAGTTATGGTCGAGTTAATGGTGAAGTAATTCATAAAATGCTAAAGTAGCAAGATTTTTCATACTATAGAAAATATAACACCCATATAATTTCACAATGTTATCTTAGATTTACAAAAGAGTCCAGTGGTTTCATATCGTAATTGAAAAGTAAATTTTGAAAAGTAGATTTTCTCTTTGTTTTTAGGAGAACCTCTATAAAAGGGTACAAATCATGAAATGCAGTCTCTAAAAATAGAACTGTTTCATATAGAAGCTCAACAACTAAACTTGGGGCCATTGAACTCTAATAATATGCTAAGGGTTAACCTTCCCTATCTTTTTAGGAAAATTTTTATTTATATTATTAAGAACAAGGCTAGTGATTTTAGTAATTATTAGAGAGTTGCAGGAAGTTTTATTGTGCCCTCAAAATGCCTTTCGGTTTTCTTTGTGATGACCATGATTTTAGAATTTGCTATTTAATTTTTGGTTTACGTGTAGAATGATCACATTGGAGCTCGTTAGTGAGTAGTGATCACAAGTCCATCTGTTCTTTGAGGTGGTAGGTAAGATGTGCCATATAGGGATAGGCCATGCTTTTACAAAACTACAATGTTTGGTGTCCAAATACAGGTTAACAACCACGGCAGTGATATAGAAGCTTTTAAAGAAAATATATTTGGAAAACAGTGCGACCTTGAAAATCAATACTGCATTTTTAAAGGTTCTAGTTCTGAAGTCAGATAAGGCTAGTTTGGAATTCAAGTTTCCTTAAGTGACTTTATGCTAAACCTAATTTCCTCATTTGAAAAATGTACCTACTTCATATTTTTTGCAAGGATTAAATCAAGTAATGTTTTATAAGTGCTGGGTTTTTCATTATTAGTATTAGTATTAGGAAAGTAACATACCTTATGTATGCAAACAATTTTAGGAAATACTTTCTATAAGGTCTATACATTGTGAAAGGAAATGCAAAAGCTTGAGAATACAAACAGAAAACCTATGAAATAAGTAAAAAAAAAAAAAATATATATATATATATATATATATATATATATATAGAGAGAGAGAGAGAGAGAGAGAGAGAGAGAATTTGCTTTGTAATTTTGCCCAGGACATACACTATTTACCAAAATTGAAAAAAAAAATCAATCTTAAATTTGGTGATTATGGGAAGTGAAATAAGTCAGACTGAAAACGATAAATGCCATATGATTTCATTCTTTTGTAATATCTGAAAAACAAAGCAAATGAATAAACAAACAAAAAGTAGAATCAGACCTTTAAATACAAAGAATGAATCGATGGCTGCCAGAGGGAAAGGATGGAGGGGTGGGCAAAATGGGTGAAGGGGAGTGGGGGACACAGGCTTCCGGTTATGGAGTGAATAAGTCCTGAGAATAAAAGGCACAACACTGGGAATCTAGTAAATGATACTATATTAGCATTGTATGGTGACAGATGGCAGCTACACTTGTGGTAAGTACAACATAGAGATGTTGAATCACTATGTTGTACACCTGAAACAAATAGAATACATATACTCAATTAAAAAAAGATTAAAAATTTGATGATATTAGGAAAAAAAACCCTACAATGCTGCTGTCAGCATCCTTTAGAGATAACGTATCCTACACTTTATATTATTTCTAGATGGCTCACATACAACATCATACACAGCCCACGTCTTCTCTACAACAACCCTTTGTTCAACTGTTTTGAATTTCCTTCTATTCTTTACCTCTAGAAAAATGCCAGTTCAAATACTATGTAATCTTTGAACTATTTTAAGTGCCACTTCTCTGGGTAACTTTCTTTGTTTCTGATAAATACGTATAAGCCCTTCCTTCCTAACACCTATAATTCTTCATCAAATGCTGTGTTGCTTTCAATTTTAAATTTTGCGTGATTTGGAACCGTACATGATATTTATTTGAATAAATTACTATGGGTTACTATATTTGTGGATCTATAGTGCTTGAAAAGTGGTAGCAGTGGGTCTTCTACACACACTAATTTGTATACATTTGTTGAATACATTAAATATTGTCACAAAAATAATTTTTCACTAGAATTAAAAGGAATTTCATAGACTGTTGAAGGAAAAAGTACCTGATAGTTTTGAGCATGTTTTCATAATGTTGTGAGTTAAAAGGAAAGTGAGGGCCTGAGTTTTACTGTAAAATTACAAACAGGAAAAATAAATTGGACGTCTGAGAAAAAGTCATTCTTACACAGAAGAAATAGGTAGCAGATAATGCTGCAGCTGAAATGGTTGGTGTATCCACACATACACCTTGAGGTGGACCTTGAGGTGTAGCCTGAGTTTGATTTTCAGCTTTTCATTTCAGGAGAGTATTTTAACAGCCTTCCTCAGGGTATTCAGCACTTCTTTCATTTCAGAAGTAGAGATTTGAGAAAAGACCACACATCCCATAGAAATGTATGTGGTTTCACAGTTCTCTGGTGGTTCCTAATCTGTTGTAACGAGGAAGAGCTATATAGGTAATGAATAGAACGAATGTAAATGTCTTACAGAAGGGCACTACTATGCACTATCTTGGGCCAGGCAAACCTTTCTGGTGGAGGGGCTGTCTTGTGCATCGAAGGATATTTAGCAACCTTCCCGGGCTCTGTCTATGCAATGTTAGTAGGATCCCTTCTACATTTCACCAACACTGTAAGGAGCAAAAATGTCTCTAGATGGTGCCAAATGTCCTGGGGAGGGGAGGGCAAAATTGCCTCTAATTGAGAACCACTATTTTAGAGAAAACTCCAAAGCGGCTTCACAAAGGTGAATCGGTGCCTAAAATCCTTTAGTATTTATGTAATTACTGAGAGATACGTATAAGGTTGCTAATTAAATTATTTTGTTCAGAAATCTTTATATAATAGCATTGCTATAAGACAAAGAATCACAACTCTTTCATCTACAAAATACTTAAAAATTTCTCAATTGTCCTTGATAGAAATTTGCTGTAGGAATTATTCTGTATTATTTACAGAGAAGAGAAACACCTTATTGAGAAGGGTATGTCAACTATATGGTCACCTAATCTTTGTGAAGGATATATCATAATAATTAATAAGGAAATGTATATATTTGTTTTTTAAACATTTTCCCAGTTTTATTAATATATAAGTTTTATATATAATTGATATCTAATACTATAACACTGTATTCGTTTAAGGTATACAACATAATTATTCAGGATATATATATATATATATATATATATATATATATAGTTAACATCTATCACTGCACATAGTTACAATTATTTTTCTTGTGATGAGAACTTTTAAGGTCTGTTTTCTTAGCAATTTTCAAATATGCATACAGTATGGTTAACTATAGGCATCATGCTATACATTACATCCTCAGAATTATATATCTTATAACTGGAAATTTGTACCTTTTAACCACCTCACTCAAAAGAATATTTTCATTTGTCAAAGAGGAAAATGATGTGAAAGGGAGATTTAAGACGGTTATAAAAGAAGAGACAGAGAGAAAGAGAGAGAGAGAGAGAGAGAGAGAGAGGAGAGACAAGTAGACAGACTGATAGTCTATGTGGTTTATACCTAGAATTTAGTAACAGTGCCAGATAGGTTTTATAATTTGAAGATCATACAGAGTCAAAGCAAATGTTTTGCCAGTTTCCAACTCAGCCAGATGAAAAAAAAGGTGATTTTGGAGAACAATAGAAGACACAAAAGTTACTACAAAAAGCACCAATTCCCGTTCTAAGAGGGAATAGGAAACACAAATTTATTGAGGTGTGGTTAAGATCAGGGGAACAAGATTCAAACTGTCTAAGTGATTTGTGATTGTGTAACTGGGGTGAGTGACTCCTCTGAGCCTTAGTTTCATGTTCTGTACAGTAAGTCAACCAAGGTCTACCTTGCATGCTGTATGAAAGAGTTCAATGAGACAACACATATAGAACATTTACAATGATAACTTTTACCAAGTATTTGATCAATGTTCATTTTATTAGAAGATTGCTGTGACACATAAATTTGATTTTATAACACACTAGTGGTCCTAACCAGTAGTTGGAAAATATAAATATCTGCTTTTCGTTTATTCAATAAATATTTAATTAAAGGCCAGGAGTTATTTTAGGGCCAAGGATAAACCAGTGAACAAGACAGACATAATCTCTGCTCTGAAGAACTTGCTTTTCTAAGAATGTAATAAGCACTCAGCAGCACTACTTATGAAAACTAACACTAGAGCTTTGCATGTTACAGTGTGAATGTTATAATGTGTAATGTTATAATGTTACAATTGTGGTGAAACAATGGATATGAATGGTAATAGTACAATTCCTTATATGTTTTAGGAACTATATAAATGTTTAATTATTTGTGACTACTCATAGGAAATAACTTTTGTGAGCACATAAAATGATCAAGATAATATTTTGCTTTTAACCAAGGATCCACATAATGCCATGGGCAATGCAAATGACTGTTGCTTAAGTTATAAACCATCTTTGTTCACTCAATATATTATACTGTATGGAATTATACACTATATAGCTAATGATATATTAGTAAGCTAATGTTAGATGTTCCCTTATGATTGATTGTTTCCCTTATTCAGCAATTTTTCATCATGCAGAACAGGCTGATGTTATTTTATATAACCTTAAATTTCTGTTGTATTTCTTTGATTAAAGAAGAGGTAAGGTGTTTCTTTCCTTTCTTTTTTTTTATTGGTAAAACATTTGATTTAAAACTTTTTATTCACCTACAAAACCCTTAGTGATGGATAAATGTTGAACGACTGACACTAAATACTTTGAGAGCTTGTGCTTTCAAGAGTGTCCATTAGGTGGTTTAATGATAGCTTCATCACAGATCTTTTCTCTTTTCTAAAATCTTTGTTAAGGGTATAGAAAATCCATTTCACTGGATCAATATCTTTACTTTGATTCAAATCCTGAGTTGTTCAAGGAAAACAGGAGGTGTCCTTCCTTCCCAAGTTCATAAAGCTTTTAAAATTTTGAATAAAAATGATAATTGTGCATTAATCTATCTCTTGATAGTAATTGTGCTTGTTTCTAAATGAAACCCAGAATTTTTCAGATAAGTACAAGAAATAATGCTTCAGAATAAAGTGTGTTTTCTTTCCACATTTTAGTAATTTTAAAAATAGATTTTAAAGAGTGATATTGTTCCTACAAAAGCCTTGGAAAGGAAACATTGGGCTTTTTAAATATCTGCATATTTTGCTTGTTTGCTAGTACTGAAAATTATTTTTGGATGAATGAATATATCCCTATTTTCTCTATTCTTCTGCAAAACTTTCTCATTTGCTTGCATTTTGAGAGAAATGAGAACCAACTCATTCACTTATTCACTCAACACTTAAAGAACCCTTACAACATTTCAGACATTTTGTTAGGATCTGAGACCATACAATTAAATAGGTTAAGACCTTGGATCTTGAAGGCTAAAAATGTGTTGAATGAAGCAGCCATGAAAAAAAAATGTGTATTTTACTATGTGCAGTGTTTTATATTAACACTATACATTCTGTATTATGAAATAATTTAAACCAAATTATTTGCTGTTCTTTGCCATTTGTATGTGCTTATTATATATTATATATGTGTATTATCTATTATATATATGTTTGTATGCTATAAACATTATATATTAATCATAAACATTATATATTAATCATAAACACTTTATATTAATATCATAAACATTATATATCATTCTATAAGTACATTTATGTTCAATGAGTGTGGTGTTGTTAGAGTTGACTTACTTGAAGACATTTTAAAACAGACATAGAAGTCGTTATTTTCAAAACAAAGAAGTGTCACATATAAGACAAAGCTAAGATAAATTCATAGCAGTAATAATGCATTTTACTGACCTCCTTATTTACTATTATTAATTGGTACAATACAATGTATTATGTTAGTAATGTAAAAACAATACAGTAGATATCCCCAAACTACTAAAGAAAAATGCCATTCTGTTTTGTGAAGATGTGAAACAGGATGAAATGCGATTCATATTCCATGTAGGAATAGATTATTTCTGAAGCAAGCCTGGAATTACTATTTAAGTAAACTTCAGTTAAAAAAAAATACTATCAATCCTGAGGTGCCTGGGTGGCACAGTCAGTTAAACGTTAGACTCTTGATTTCGGCTCTGATCACGATCTCATGGTTCTTGAGTTCAAACCCAGTGTCTGGCTTGGGATTCTCTCTCTCCTTCTCTCTCTCTCAAAATTAAATAAATAAATAAACTTTTAAAAAATATTCCCAATTTTTTGAAAGCAGAAAATCTACAAATAACTTAAGAAATATGAACAGAAAAAGAAAGTTTAAAATTATTAACAGATGACTTGGCAAAGGCATGCAATAAAAGGTTTGGATTGTACGGTATTTACTTTCTCATTCCTATTTATACCTTGGTTGGTAAAAAGATTAATGGGCTAATACATGCATAAATTTAAGATTATTTTTAAAATCATTATCTTATTATCTGTTGTTCATTGTGACACTTTTTAGAAGTGACACTTTCTCCATTTCTTTTGATATATAACAAAATAAATAGTAGAGAAAAATATGTTTACCTGTTGTTTTCAATTATTAAAATATATATTTTGAAGAAATCCTGGAGACTGAAGATTCTTAAATTTAACTCACTTTTTTAAATGACTATAACTTTTGGTTTGTCTTTTTATTGGCTAAGATAACTGAATAAGTATCGGAGTTCTATACCAATTTAAAGACATTTTTATAGAATATTATTGATATTTCACTAAAATAATTTTAACCTAGTAGTGCTTGATCAACTCCCTTATGGATACAACAAAGTGATTGATGAAAATAAAATAGTAGTAATGACGGATATCTTTATCATTAAGTAAAAACCCGTTAAAGCACAAATTACTTTTTGTTATTAAAAAAAATTATTTGGGGTACCTGAGTGGCTCAGTAGGTTAGGCATCCAATTTTGGCTCAGGTCATGATCTCACAGTTTGTGAATTAGAGCCCTTCATCTGTGCTAACAGCTCGGAGCCTGAAGCCTGCCTCAGATTCTGTGTGTCCCTCTTTCTGTGTCCCTCCCCCACTAAACTCTTTCTCCCTCTCTCTCAAAAATAAATAAACATTGAAAAAATTTTAATAAAAAAATTCTTTGAGAAAGAGTCAAGTTTGGGGTAATAATCACATTACTGTTGTATTTGATATGGTAAAAAATGTAATTTTGTGTATATTGTTAAAATGGACTATTTAAAGAGAAATGCTGACTTATGTGGAAACATAACCTAGAATTTTGGCTGATTGAATAAATTTCTTCACAAATGAGTGATACCCCTGCCAAAATCATAGAGGAGAGAAACTAGTTTATTTATGAGATATTTGCATTAAAAAACAAATTGTCATTTTTATAATCATGAAAAGTTGTTATCTAATGTTATCTAACAGAAGATTTACACAAGGACGAGAGTCAGCAACAGAAATTTAATTAAATTAAACATGAGCTAAGGGTATAAGTCTATCTAAGGTTTATAACATGAATATTTAAGATTAATTTTACATACAACAGACCACAACAAAATTTGAATTAAGCACTTTTTAGTATTTTAAAATTAATATACCAAACCAATAAGAAAGCATAACAAAATCTTTAGTGTATTCATTCATTCATTTAAGAATTTATTTATCAAGCACAGATTTTCAAGTATTGTGTGAGATACTGAGGAAATAGCAGTGGCGGTTTTAAAATTACATAAACGTGAAAAAGAGAACATGTAGAAGAGGTATCTTTTCTATCACACTTGAGGATAATGAATGAATGCCCTTAGCAAATGATATTTGAGTTGAGATTTAAAAGAGTTAAATAGGCTCCCCAGAATGGAGTATTCCAAACACTTTGTATAAAAGCAGGATGAAACACATTTATTGAAGGACCTGAAAGGAAGTGTAATTATCTGGAATTCAAAGAATGAAAAAGTGTGTTGGAAGGCAAGGGAGTCAAGAAGTGTACAGATCACATGAAACTGAAAGGCTATCTTAATAATTGTGCTTTTAATCTTAAGAGCAAAGATTAACCATGCAGAAAACTGATGGTATCAGATTTATGTTTTGAGAAGACAACTTTATTAAGTTCTAAGAGTTAGATTTAGGGGGACAACAATTAACATGAGAGAGACCATTCACTATTGTGGTAAACTAGATAAAAGTTGTAGTCGTGCAGCTATAAAAAAGAACCGAATCGATGTGAAAACTATTCAGGAGGCCAATCAACCAGACCTGATGAACTGATTGATGATAGAAATACAAGGTAACAGGAGGTGTCTGGTGTAAGTAGCTGGGTGGAGGCTGGTAGTATCTATAGAGCTAGAGGTTGCTGGATGAAGAACAGGGAGGTAAGGGTTGGAGACCTTGAGCTCATTTAGGACATAGTAAAGGCCCTATGTCTTTTAGACATTCAAGTGGACACGTCCGATAGGTGCTGCATATACGTACGTGTGGTTTGTGGTAGAGAGCTGCTCTAGAATGTAAACCTGAGAATGATTGGTGAGTAGATAGAAACCAAAGTGATGGCTGTGGCTGAAAGGACCCAACAGAATTACCAGAGAACAAATCATGATCTTGGTGATCTCAGTATTTAGAGGCTAAATTCCAAAAGACAACTCAACAGAATTTGAGGGGCAATAGCCAGAGATTTAAGAGTTGAATCAGAAACATGGAGTGATAGGCTATAGAGAGGGGGGTATTCTTAAACCTAGCAAAGATCATTCTTAGGCATAAAGACTAATCAACATTTTCAGTAAGGTAACTCTGAAGTAAAATAGAAGAGCATTGTGTTATATCCCTCGATTTTGGTTACTTCAGAGGTTATTTGGTGGTCTTACCTTTTGAAAGTTCCACAGAAATGCATGCAAAACATATTAGGTGCTTCAGCATTTTCTCATGCTTAAAATTCTGTATTTTGGATATGAAAGGAATCCTGAATCTTGCTTCAGGGAATAATTTGCTATACAAAGTCTCACCTCTAATAAACTACTTATGCAAAACCGGCAGAGCTAAGAGAATCAGACCATATTCTGTTTTCCTCTAGTCTAACAGTTACCCACTGCTATGCATTTTACCTTGCTGACACAGATTGCCTGTGGCGACCTGCCCATATCCCTTTCGCATACACCGTTTCTGGGCACTGAGCAGACCAGGAGTGCCAGGGAAATAATACTCTTCACTTCCTCCAGAGTAATCCTCAACCAAACACTAATGAAAATCGGTAAATATTCCCTAAATACTGCTCTCCCTTGCTCATTGAACACGGTAACTCTGAGGCATTCCCTACATTGTCCCTCAGAGATCCATAGCAGAATTGAATCCCAGTTGCCCACTGTGTAATCTGCTCAAGAGCACACTATTTACTTCCTTCTCTTCCTGTCTCACTTTCTTGTCCTTCCTAATACCACGTCCATAAAAGTCATGTCTCAGGGTCTGTTTGTTAGGTTTCAGTATTTGTCAGGGTTCTCCAGAGAAACAAAACTAATAAAATGTATACATAGAGAAAGAGATTTATTATAAGGGATTGGCTCACACAGTTAGGGAGGCTGCAAATCCCAACACCTGCAGGCTGAATTGCCAAGCTTGAGACCCAGAAGAGCTGATGATTTAGTTTGAGTCTGGGTCCAAAGTGCTGATAAATTAGGAGAGCTGGTGTTGTTGAGTCTCAAGACCAATTGGTTCAAGACCCAAGAAGAGCAAATGTTCCACTTTGAGTCCAAAACAGGAAAGAAGTCAATCTTCTAGTTTGAAGGCCCTCAGACAGAAAGAATTCTCTCTTATTTGGGGAGGATCTTTTTTTTTGTTTTATCCAGGCATTCAACTCATCTGACAAGGCCCACCCTCATTAGTGAGTGCAATCAGCTTTACTCAGTCTGCTTATTTAAATGTTGATCTCTTACCAAAGTACTCTCACTGAAATGCCCAGAATAATGTTTGGGCAAGTATCTGCGTACCCCTTGGTGCAGGCAAGTTGACACATAAAATTAAGCATCACAGACACCCAAGTTAATGCGACTCTCTTTGCTAGAATCACATTTTTCTGAAATTTCTTCTCCTACTTCTTTCTCTGGAATGAAGCTTGTTTTTATTTGTCAGGATGAAATTACATTCTGCTTTTTATTCATGTCAAATTTCAAAAGACAATAGACCTCATTTTCCAGAATCATTCTGGCTCACATTTGTTACCCTGTATAATTGTTAACATTTTGCCTTCCCTTTTTAAAATGTTCTGCTTTGAGGAAATATTACACAGTCATTATGGTCAATAACTGATTCCATAAATGTGATGGTGATAATCGAAAAATTACCAAAGTGTAATTTAATCCTTTATTAAATTTTTCTCCCCTACCGGCTAAAGGTATGATGAATATGTGTCATAGTTCTTCAAATTGTTTTTTTTTCTGGATTATTTCACATTGAAATTATCTACCCTAATATATATGCAATGCTTATGTGCAACCAGGATATTATTGTTGATTATCATGAGTATATTATCTTGTTGAAAGGACTGAAAAAGAATGTATTTAAAACATATAAATAATTTATAAGTATGATATAAGGTCTTCCACAGGATCATAGTTTACCATTTGATATATGACAAGGCTGAGTAATATTTTCCTGAAGGAAGAGAACAAACCTAAAAATTACAGTTGATAGATACTTATTTAATCAGTTTCAAAGTCAGAGAGCGAGTATAACCCCAGGGTGGTTCAGTTCTTCCATCACAGGTAAGGGAAGGGAATATAATTGTGACTATCTGGAGCATTCAGAGCCTACTTTGTTTTTTTGATGAGGATGCAGAGATAAGACCAGGAGGCAATCCCATGTTGATTGGGATTCCATGTTGTGTTGGCCACACAATGCTAGGACTAGCAATAAGTAAAACAGATGTAAGAATAAGCAGATGTAATAAGCAATGAGTATGTTTACATCATCTCTGATTTTAAGCTTATTTTCCAGTTCTGCTATGAAATATGTGTCTCTGTGTTGATGAAATAATATCACGTGGCGTGAAAATTATGTCTTAAAGTATTTTTGAATCTTCTTTCACCAAGGATGATTTTATTGTTAAATGGAAATAAAATATTTTATAATAATTATGCTGTAGCATATGTAACAAAATGTTAACTTCTAGTAATATTCAAAATAACGATTTTAAATTATTTGCTAACTGTACTTTAGAGCAAGCAACATGTGCCAAATGCTGCATTACTGTATTTCAAAAAGATTCTGCATAATGCTTATGAGACAGTATGCTTATGATCCTGAGTTCTTTGTGGGTTCTTTATAATGATTCCTGGTATTCCTGCCACAGAAAAGTGCTGTTATTCAAATGTACATAAATGCATTCGGTCCATAATAATAGTATTCATAGCCATCTATAAATAGTCAAAGAAACAATTGTATGGAATGCTTGATATTCATCTGAACCACTTTTTGCAATTTCACTTTTATATTCAGATTTCAGAAATAACACAACAGCGGTGCTCATAAGATATTCAGATATCTTTGTTAGCTTTTCACAGACTGGATGGTAGCTTCTTAAAATTGTATACTCTGTTTTGCTAACTCTGAGAAATTCCTTGTAAATATACACAATAGTAAGATAAAGCCTGAACCTACACCATGATGTGCAACTATTAAATGTATAGTTTTATGTGTACTTAGTGTCATTTCTTAATATTCCTTTTCATTTTTTTCTAGATACACCATCAGTTAAGATTATACCATCCACTCCTTTTCCACAAGAAGGACAGCCATTAATTTTGACTTGTGAATCCAAAGGAAAACCACTGTAAGTGATTTAATGAGCAATAAAGTTTTTCACTTTTTCTCCTATACTGCTTTGATTTCAGGCTTTAACGGCAGAAATCCACTGTTTTTGTCTTTTCTTGGTGGGCAAAGTCATCTCTAGAACAGAAATCCCCTGAACCATGTCTTCATTAAGTATCTGTGGAAGATTGGTCTTTTACTTTGTCATCTAGTGAAGTTTCTGGGAAGGTTTCCAGCTGTGATTTTTTTTCTTTTTATTTCTAGTAAGATATTTCAACCTGAAAGGAAAGTGGGCTTAATCAGTCACTGTTTATAACATGAGATTGATAGAAGTTACACATTGCTGAACTTCTCCCGTGAAAATCTTTGAAAATATTGAAACATCCTCAAAATATCCCCAAGTTTTAAAATTAAAAGGGAAATCATTTTTGTAATAAGGGAAATAACATCTACATTTCTAATATAGCCCCCATGAGACATAATTTGTGAATGTGATATGCTTCAACATTTCCAATTGTAAGGTGATTTCGTTATTAGAATACATAAGTTCTGATATCACTTCAACTTTAAATTTTTACTTTTTGGCATTCATGTTTATAAACACTAAACATGTTTATAAACACAGAAAAATCTATTTTTATAAAAAAATTAAGTGTGAATTATCCAAATATGTATTACTCAAAGACTATTTGACAGCCATTTGATCATTCTAATATAGTGGCAGTCTAGATTGAGCTGAAAGTCATTTATTTGATTATTTTAAAAGCTTCCAATTAATTTGTATTTCTGTTTAAATTTTAATAGGAGAAATTTAATTGTTTTCAGTATATAACGATGGGGGGTTGCTTCTGTGCAAATCAAGTTAAATTCTTAAAAAAATTATGCCTGATAATATTTGTTATTTAAGTGTATACTTCTTATTATTCCATGAGAAATTTTTCTAAAAGAATTTTAAGACAGAGCCTGAAATATCAAATCCTCAATTATGTGGTATTATAATTTTTTAACACACTAAGTGAATTCACACTTTTTTTATCAAAGTTTTGATATTTTAAAACTGTTCTCTCCTCCAGTATTTTTTTCTAACGATAAAAATAATACTGATTTAAAGAACATTCAGTAAATCCATTATTTTTCTTCTATCTTTTAAAAAACACTTAAGGCGTTTTAGACCTTGAAAGGAAAAAACTTTCTCATAGTAGCTTACTACATATACTCTGTGCAATTCACTTATATAGTTCTCACCTTCTGATAAGCTTAAATTGCTTATAGAAAACATTTTTCTACCACAGTATGCTGAGTGTAGCCGTGCATGTCGGTATTATAGCATTAACAAGAACTTCTGGCTACAAATTCAGTACTTTCAACTAGAGAAGGAAATGGAATAGACTCTAGTCAGCTTCAGACATGCATAATTCCTAATTTCTTTAGTCCTGATTCTGTGTATCTAACAACAGAGTTTCTTTCCTAACTTTTCCTTCCATTTCCCCCCTGTTGCTTTCACTTATTATTTCCCACAACAGTCTCTCTCTGCTTCTGCTTCTGTTGTTATTTTGTTTTGTTTTGTTTTGTTTTTGCTTTTCTTCCTCCTTATAATCTCAGAGGTCAGCATATACATGAGGACACAAAGGAACTCAGGGTGAGGGCATAGCAAAGGAGTTTTGCTTTTACCTTTTCTTCACTGATCTGCCCCAAAGTACATATGTGTACATTTGGAATATGTGTACAACTTAGGCAATTAAATGAGATGACGATGAGAAATGATATATCCCTGTTCAAATAGTATCTAATTACCTGTCAATGATCTACTCTTTGGTTCCACATCTGTTTCCACCAGTAGAAAGAGCATTTAATTTATGTGAATAATTCATTTGGGAGGTCTACATAATTGGGTCTTTAGGTAGTTGTTTTTCACCAGTTCAGATATGGTTGAATAATTTATGGTTGTGTCCTATTGTGGGTCTCTGTTCCAGTTACCTAGAAATAAGCGTGGGTGGGTATTACTCCTCTGCACTGCAGATGAACAAAAAGTATAATAGCCTTTCATTTATTTATTTTACTTGGTAATACAAAGCTTCCTGAAGTTTGGGAAATAGAAATGCTACCTTTGTCAGAAAAATCCCGATTAATATCATAGCACTTTGGAAAAAGATAAAGGAAATAAGAAAGCACTCCTTACTTTACAGAAACAAAAACTAAATCTCAACAATGGTAACCAAATTTCCTTTATTCATCCAAGTTTGAAATGGATGACTCAGGATTTAAATTCAGTTCAATCAGTGCCCCAGACTTCCATTCGTTCAGCTGTTTTCTATGTCAATTGCCAAGTTTAAATTGTCACTTATGCTAGCCAAAGTAACTTTTGAAGAACTAGGATGGTCCCTACAATAATGTTTAGCCCTGAAGATGAACCCCTAGATGCCTGAAGGTGAAAAACTGGCTAGTCTTACGAAATATTTTCCTTTTGCCATCTTCTTTTAGCAGGCCCTTTTCTACATGCATGCCCTTTCTGGAAAGTTGACAAAAGCCTAACAAACTGACTGTTTCTAGCAGGAGGTTATAACCACACACAAATATCCGTGATTAGTATAATATCTTCTGGTCACTCCATAAGAGTTAAAATGGTCTTTATATCTTATCTTCATCCTTATAGTTCCCAATGTTATATTCTGTATGCTATAGCCTACAAATTAATATGTATTGACTGATTCTCTTGTGCTGTACACTCATTTGCAATTTCCTTTTTATCATTTTCTTTCCTAGTAGATTGCCAGGCCATTGATATTAGAGAAATAGCCATCTTCTTTGAGTCCTTCTGGTCTTTAGACCACTGCTTCTCTTCTGTTCTTCCAAATCATCTTAAAATCCACTCTTCTGCCTTTTCTAAGTAACTATCATTTCTAGTAAATGAAGGCATTAACTTCTTTAAAGACGGAGTAATTCCTAGCCTCTCTTTGGTTTTATTCTATCCCCAACAGTGCCAGATGAGGCATATAGGACAAAAACCAAGGTAAGACTGAAAAGAAATCATTGGATTTTCCCAGAAGGAAATCTTACTGATCATAAAGAAAACAGTCTCACTAGAGCAAGTAGAACAGAAGGCAAATTGAAATGGATTAATCAGGAAATTAGTAGGCGGTGGGGAAGTAAAATAAATGGAAAGGCCACCCATTTCAGAAAATGAATCATGAAAAGTAGAACGGAATGAGAAAAGAAATTTTTGTCAAACAGGGTTTTAAAATAAAAACAATAGTAAGAGAGATTGTCCATATTTTGAGATAGAATTTTAAAAAATCCCAAAGAATGGGAGTGAAAATGACTTGTGTGATATCACATACACCCAGTGGGCAGGCTTGAATTTCCTGTCTCACTCTGGTACTCACTGTCCAAGTTCTGCTCTATTACTTTGCAGGTCTTATACCTGAGTCCCCATGTTGTTATTTTGAAACCACGAAAAAGCAACCCCGCGGCTTTTCTTCCTATTGGCTACACAAACACTTAATTTCCACTATGTTTACCATTTATGCCTGATGCACCTTGAATAAGCAGGTGAAAAATAGAAATGGATAATGGATATATGATTCTTTTTCATCTTGTACCTTTAATCCATGATCAAATCTTTATTGTTTCTTAAAAAAAAATATTTGACCGAGGGGCGCCTGGGTGGCTCAGTCGGTTAAGCATCTGATTCTTGATTTCAGCTGAGGTCATGATCTCATAATTTGTGAGTTCGAGCCCTGTGTTGGGCTCTGCACTGCCAGTGCAGAGCCTGCTTGGGATTCCCTCTCTCTCTGTCTCCCCTGCTCACTCACTATCTCTCTCTCAAAATAAGTAAGTAAACATTAAAAAAAATTGATGTATAATTTCCTGAAGAATGAGTTATTCACAGTTATTAGGCATATGGATAGTGGACAAAATAACACTACTATCTTTTGTATAAATCATGAAATGATGGCATGGTTCAATTAGTACTGAAACTCATGTTCCTAACCTGCCCTCCTGTATGCTAATGTTGTTTTCCTTGTTCTAAATGTGAGGGCCCCAGTGACTGTTTATGAACAATCATGCCTTATTTGCCTGTTTTGGATGGAAGCCTTTTGCTGTTTTCCTGTGGAACAGCTGCATAACTTGGGCCAGGACCAAATTGTTCCAGTTGACATTACTATAGAGGCATTGTATTCTTTCCTTAAAAGAGAGATTACTGTACATGTCTGTCTATTGTTTTAATTTTAGTTTAAAGTGAGGACAGAGCTAATGCCAACCACTTTTCTTTCAAGTCCCCAGAGTTTTTGCAACCTTCTTCTTTCTTTGGCTGAATTCCCAGACAGCTTTCAGGCAGCAGCATTCTCCATTTATAGAAGCAGAGAAAGAAAAAAGCTGTTACATTACATTAAAGTCATAACCTTAAAAGGTATGGGGTTCCCCCCCCCCCACAAGCTATAGCTAAAGAATCATCATTTATTTTAATCAAATGTTTAACACTATGTAAATTTGCTTCACAAAAGCAGTGGGACATTTTCAGTCAAATAAATGTATATTTGGCATTTAATCTATAAAAGAAAATAATTATAGGTATGGATAAACTTTTCTGTGTATCCAGCATGATGTTTATGTTTTGCTTACTATTTTACCTTCTGATAACCACAATTTTTCTTATGTTTTGGCATAAATCTAATATACATAATAGCCTAGCACAAAACATCCCCTGTTAGGGACAATTATGTGTCCCTCTAAAATGGGACAAAATGATTTTTAAAATGATCAAGAATTTAAGAAGAAATCTGATAAGAACATATTGATGCATTTGATGCATTTTCCTATTAGCATAATAGAGATGAAAATGAGATGTAAATTAAGGCAAAACAGTTTTATTCTATCAAGCCAGTTTTCTCATCCTAAAATGACATTTTTACAAATCATAGTTTATTTATTACTTGTCATACAATCTAATCACAGCCAGAAGAAATGACAAAGTAAACCAGGAGTTAAAGAAAGCCAGTCATCATCTGAGTGAAATGTTGTAGGCCAAAACTGGACAAAAACGTAAATTTTGAAAAAAGAATATTGATCTACAGTAATAGCAATGTCATACCATTTGACCTAATGCAAAATAGATGTTAATTACATGATAGTTATTTCTCTACTGCCATCTATGTTATAGAAAGCTATCTCATTAATCATCCAGGTCTGTATTTCTGTTCAGATATGATGCCTAAGTGGTCATGCTCTGGGGCATTAAAAGCTGTGGGGTACATTAGAAAGAGAAACACAAAACTAGGTTTGAATTACAAATCTGTGGATATCTGTGGCCTGAGTGGATTTGAAAAAGTCATTTAGCGACATGAAGTATTTTATTTTTAATTAATAAACTTTACTTTTCAGAGCAGTTGTAGGTTCACAGTGAAATTGAGTAGAAAGTACAGAGTCCCCATATACCCCCATCTCCACACATGTTCAACATCCCCTACTATCAACATCCCACAAACCATGAGCCTACATGGACCCATCATTTTTAAAACAAAATCCATAGTTTACATCAGGGTTCACTCTTATTCTGTAAAAATTAATAGAATTGAATCTAGTGAACAAATTGTTTAAAAGATTACTAACAATGTATATGAAATTTCTGCTTCTAAGTAAATTTATAATAAATAATAATCATGAAGATGATAAATTATGATTTTTTTCAAAGAATTACAGATTCTATATCTTACCAAATTTTAAACTTAGGAGTCTTAATTATATATTTAATACATATGCTAATATTGGACTGCTATGGCAATCCTAGAAACTGAGTTATCATCTCAAATTTCTTCCATGGCTCCGAAATTCAAGGTTCCAAGCAGAATGAACATGCTCTAGGACAATGGTCTGTGACTTTCAATAGCCTGTTTGAACAGCAAAGGTATCTATACCAGAGTCATGGCTGATTGAACTGATTGAGCAACATGGCTATGTTAGCTGAGGTTAAATGGTAATAATGAGGTGCTAGAAGAGAGGCAGAGGCATGAACCCCTGTCAGGGGCAAAATATAATATAGCTTGAAATGTGAAACTGGAAAATACTGAGCCACAGGTGCAGTACCTTCATAGTGCTAAAGGTAGAAAAAGTTTTGGAGTAATTCGAATGGACTGGAAGGGATAGAGAATGAGTTCTGGTCCCACACACGTGAAAAAGGCTACACTCCAGAGCACTTCTGCTGGGATGAAAGAGAAGTTATAACCAGTTAGCAAGTTTTGACCGAAAGCCAAAACAGGAGATCTGAAAATCTTACACAACTGAAACTGAGTGAAAGGCAGGACTCATGAGTGTTTGAGAATCCAGGGTCTGTGATGTATAAAACCTTATTTTGATATGGCTTCCCAAATTGTTTTATTTATTATGTTATTTAAACCATGCAACTATCGGGGCACCTGGGTGGCTCAGTCGGTTGAGCGTCCGACTTCGGCTCAGGTCACGATCTTGCGGTCCGTGAGTTCGAGCCCCGCGTCGGGCTCTGGGTTGATGGCTCATGAGCCTGGAGCCTGCTTCCGATTCTGTGTCTCCCTCTCTCTCTGCCCCTCCCCCGTTCATGCTCTGTCTCTCTCTGTCTCAAAAATAAATAAATGTTAAAAAAAAAATTAAAAAAAAAAACATGCAACTATCTTGTAAAACACTTACAAATTCATAATCATTTCTAGTTTGTAGAAATAAGGAAATAAGGAAAATAAGTCTTGTGGGGTTATATGACCTTTTCACACAGCTGATAAAAGGTAGAACTGAGATTACAAACATGCTTTAAAAATTTTTGACAACAACTGGAACACCTGTGTGACTCAGTTATTTGAACGTCGGACTTCAGCTCAGGTCATGATCTCAGGGTTTGTGAGTTTGAACACTACATTGCACTCTGCTGTCAGCATGGAGCCCTGCTTGCACTCTCTCTCTCAAAAATAAATAAACATTAAAAAAATTAACAACACTAATGGTTATGTTTTCTTGTTTACACAGTGTTTTCAGTTCTCCTATTTTATTGATTTTTCACAATAACCTGGTCAAGTTGGCAAGAATGAGAGCTCTCACCAACTATTGGGAAAGCCTATATTTCAATCAAATATGTAAAACAAAATGTAATTTATAACACAATTAGCACTTATGTAAGCTCAAACTTACTGGCATATCTAAGTATTTCTAAAGAGCTTCTAAATATATCTAAATAACTTCTGACTAGATTTTATGATTCAGTATATTTGTTTTCTTATGACATATTTGACTTTAAAAGCAGATTATATTCTTAATTTTATATATCTTTAAGAAGATTAGGACTGCAGGTTACAACTACAAGGCGATACCAATGCAAATGCAGTTGAAGTCCTAAAGGTTGAATAGAATGAGCTGGAAGTTAAAAGAAAACACTCTTACAAGTCTGTTTTCTTAAGTGCTTTGCTTACAACATCACCAAAATCATTGGTGGAATAAATATCATGAGGGCCTCCTTACCATTTAGATACTTTCACAATGTCAGTTGTTGGCATAATAAAGGTTGTAGGACATTTAGATTTTGTTTTGTTTTGTTTTGTGTTTTTGTTTTTGGGTTTTTTTTTTGTTTGTTTTGTTTTGCTTGTGTTTGTGTTCCAATATCTAGATTCAACTTTGACTTAATTAATTAAAGGCCATATAGCCAGTTTCTTCTACCATGTTTCCAAAGGTATAAAAATTGGGAAATTAGCTCTAAGTTTTCATAATTAAAAAGCCTATATATTCATGTGCTGTCCTTCCCATATGAATTTCTTTTCTGAGGCCCATATGGTCTTTTTCTTCCATCTCATGGCTTCAAAATTTAATCACACATTGACTCTCTGGAAACACACAAGTGGTTATCTTGGAAATGAGACTGAATATATTTGGTTTTGTTTTCGAAACAAGAAGCTGACTCTCAGTACTCTCCACTGCTGTTATTTAGGCTGGGCATCTGTAGTGTGTTGGGCACTCAATCATTTTCAATTAAATGTTCCTATGTCTTGCAAAAGTCCCATAAGAGCATGCAGAACCACGATTATAGATCCATAGAGGAAATGTACTTCTTGAACATTTCTAGGTAAGCAGTTTTCTTGCAACAAAAAGCCAATTATTTTGAGGGATTATGTAAATGTTCATTGGGAAACTAACACAAAAATGTCTCAGTATGTTTATGACACCATTGTGGAATGATGCTGTCATATACGTTGATGAGATTTTCAAGATGTGGACTTTTAGGCTCATGGGTTTAAAAATCTGTAGGTTTTTATGTATTAATTATGAGATTACATCCTAGTATTTTACTCTTTATCTAAAGATATATAAACATTGCCTGTGTGTTTATACAAAAACAAGTTATCAAAATGGTAATTGTAGGAAAAATGCAGAAACAAAAATCACTCCTAATATTAGAAAAACCTAAAATTCTAATACTATACCTCATCCTTTTTTTATATCTCATCCTTAATTAAAGAAAACATTAACCTTTGCTCAGCAAGTGCTATTCATTAAGATTTGTTTTTTATACTTGCAATTTTTAAAAAACTTTTATTGATTGATTTTTATTTAAATTCAAGTTAGTTAACATACAGTGTAGTCTTGGCTTCAGGAGTAGAACCCAGTGATTCATCTCTTACATATGACACCCAGTGCACATCCTGAAAAGTGCCCTTCTTAATGCCCATCACCCGTTTAACCCATCCCCCCAATGCACCCCCTTCCATCAACCCTCAGTTTATTCTGTGTATTTAAGAGTCTCTCATGGTTTGCCTCCCTCTCTGTTTTTACTATTTTTTCCTTCTCTTCCCCTATGTTCATCTCCTGAGTTTCTCAAAGTCCACTTATGAGTGATATCATGTGATATCTGCCTTTCTCTGACTGATTTATTTCCAATAGCATAATACCCTCTAGTTCCATCCACATTGTTGCAACTAGCAAGATTTCTTTCTTTTTCATCACCGAGTAGTATGCCATTGTGTGTAGGTATGCATAGATAGATAGATAGATAGATAGATGTCATAGTGTTAGAGCTTAAAATGCCTCTGGTGATCAAAAGTTAACTTACGGAGAAATAGATTATTCTGTGGTTGTGTTAAATATTTTGACTATTATGTTTGCATAATATGTGAAGGAAACAAAATGTGGAAGCTAAAATTAATTCTTAAAAGTGAAATAGAAAAATCTTTTTTTTCAACTAAGTATCCAAAGCATTCAAAATATTCCAATTTAAGAAACAAAAGCCTTTAACAGCACTTCTCAGTTGTGGTGAATTCATTCTTCTTAGAACTCTTTCTTTACTGTTTGTGCCATTCACCTGATTCTATATATATTTACTTTAGAGAGGATGGGCCAAATCAGTAACAAGGGCATTTTTGAGACAACAAATCTGAGAACACAGTAAAATATCAGCCTTGTTCTTTTGAGGGAAATGTAGAATAATAAATACCTTTCTCCTTTGAAAAGATAAAGCCATTGTCTAAAGAACACTAAGAAGGAGTCTATATGTACTTTTTATAAAACAAATTCAAAACAAGAGGTGTTCTTAGTATATAATGAGGATAAAACCCTAAAAGTGCTAAAATCACATCAGTTAGATTCTAAATTAATGTTGAATATTCATAATCAAATAGAATTTCTATATGCTAATTATTTCGTGGGTTTTCATAATGCGTTGGTTTCATAAAATCTATCTTCCACAAAGATAAGTGCTCGTTCACATATGCCATTTGTCTGGTAGAACTCTTTTCCTTTATTAATTAATTAATTAATCTATCTATCTATCTATCTATCTAATTGAAGCATAGTTGACATATAACATTATGTTATTTTTAGGTGTACAGTATAGTGATTGGACATTTATATACATTATGATATAAATGCTCACCACAAAGAGTGTAGTTACTATCTGTCACCACACAAAGTTATAATATTATTGACTATATTCCTATACTGTATTTTATATCCCATGACTGTTTTATTTTATAACTGGAAATTTGTATCTCTTAATCCCCTTCACCCATTTTGCCATCCCTCCACACTCTTCCCCTCCGACAAACACCAATTTGTTTTCTGTATTCATGAGTCTTTCTGTTTCATTTGCTTTGGATTTTAGACTTCACATATAAATGAAATCATACATTATTTGTCTTTTTCTGTCTGACTTATTTCACTTAGCATAATGCCCTCTGAGTCTATCCAAGTTGTTGCAAATGGCAAGATTTTCAGCATTTTATGGTTGAGTAATATTCCACTGTGTGTATATGTATGTCTTTTTCATCTATTCATCCATTGATAGATTCTTAGGCTGCTTTTGTGTCTTGGCTATTGTAAATAATGCTACAGTTAATATAGGGTAACATATATCTTTTTGAATTAGTATTTTGTTTTCTTCAGATAAATACCCAAAAGTAGAATTGCTGAATTATATAGCATTTCTATTTTTAATTTTCTGAGGAAACTCCATACTATTTTCCATATTGCCTGTACCTTTTTACATGCCCACCAACAGTGTACAAGGGTTCCTTTTTCACTACATTGTCACCAACACTCGTTATTTCTTGTCTTTTTGATGATAGCCATTTTAACAGGTGTAACGTGATATCTCACGGTGGCTCCGATTTGGATTTTCATAACAATTAGTGATATTGAACACTTTTTCATGCCTATTGGCCATCTGGTCTTTGGAGAAATGTTGATTAAGTTCCACTGCCTGTTTTTAATCTGTTTTTTTTCCCGTGTTGAGTCATATGAGTTCATTATATATTTTGGATATTAATCCATTATTGGATATAACACTTGCAAATAATTTCTCCCATTCAGTACGTTCTTTTTGTTTTAATGGTTTCCTTTGCTGTACAGAAGCTTTTTAGTTTTATGTAGACCCAATAGTTTATTTTTGTGTTTCCCTTGCCTGAGGAGACAGATAAAATATATGTGTGTGTGTATGTATGTGTGTGTGTATGTATGTATGTGTGTGTGTGTGTGTGTGTGTGTGCATGTTTTATGGTTTCAGGTCTTTCATTTAGGTACTTAATCTATTTTGACTTTATTTTTGTATATGGTGGAAGAAAGAATTCAGTTTTTTTACATGCAGCTGTCAGTTTTCCCAATAGTACTTATTAAAGAGACACTCTTTTCTTCATTATATATTCTTGCTTCCTTTGTTATAGATTAATTGACCATGAAAGTGTGGTATATTTCTGGGCACCTTATTCTGTTCCATTTATCTATGTGTCTGTTTTTATGCCACCACCATACTGTATCATTTACTATATTTTTGAAGTATAATGCAAAATCTGGTAATGTGATACCTCCAGTTCTGTTGTTCTTTCTCGAGATTGCTTTTTGATATTTGGGGTCTTTTGTGGTTCCATACAAATTTTAGGATTATTTGTTCTAGTTTCATGAAAAATGCTATTGGTATGTTGATTATGAGTGCATTGAATCTATAGATTGTTTGGGGTAATACGGACATTTTATGGTATTGATTCTTTCAATCCATGAGCATGGAATATCTTTCCATTTATTTGTATCTTCTTCAATTTCTTTTATCAGTATCTTAAAGTTTTCAGAGTATATGTCTCTTACCTCTTTGGTTAAACTTCTACTTAGTTTTTTTTTCTTTGATACAATTGTAAATGGGATTGGTTTCTTAGTTCATATTTCTGCTAGTTCCAGATTAGTGTGTATAAATGCTACAGATTTATATATATTAATTTTGTATCCTGCAACTTTTTTTTTAACGTTTTATTTATTTTTGAGACAGAGAGAGACAAAGCATGAATGGGGGAGGGGCAGAGAGAGAGGGAGACACAGAATCAGAAGCAGGCTCCAGGCTCTGAGCCATCAGCCCAGAGCCTGACGCAGGGCTCTAACTCACGGAACGCGAGATCGTGACCTGGGCTGAAGTCGGACGCTTAACCGACTGAGCCACCCAGGCGCCCCTGTATCCTGCAACTTTACTGAATTCATTCATTAGTTCTAATAGTTTTTTTTGCAGTCTTAAAGTTTTTTATGTGTAGTATCATGCCATCTGCAACAGTAAAACTAAGAACATTCTTCTTCTGAAAGCCACATACTCAAACAATCTAAAGACATTTTCTTGCATTATACAGGTTTTTACAATGTGAAGTATATTGATTCAGTTTTTCACATATAATCTCAATTAAACAGAAGCCCCTAACCTTCACAGTTTGAAAAAAATATAAATGGCAAACAATGCCCCAAAGTGTAGAAAATATGAATATTTACAAAAGTCTCTAATTAGAATAGGAAGAATCTGCCAGTAATTAATAATGGCTTTACTGCTCAACTCTTGCAAATTCAGGGTACCAGAAATATTTGGGATGTTTCAAGGAAAGAAGAAAGAAAAGGGAACCAAAATAAAAGTAGGAGAAGAGAACAGCAACCACTGTGACTTGTGACAAGCAGATGTCTCTGAAATGGTGTGCTATCACCATCTTCAACTTCATCACTAGCACTCAAGATTAAAGTATAGGGATGAACATTGTGAGGTGACTATATAAAAGCAAGATTAAAAATATAATAGCTGTGCAGCTCTAGGACAAGGAGACGGGTCGTAGGAACTCTCACTGTGGGTCAGTGTTTTTCAAATTGCTGGTTGTGTCATAAGAATGAGTCATAAGATCAGTTAACAAATTGTTTTTGAAAGCCAAACATAAAATAGAAAATAATAGAATTGCAAAGGTAAATACAGAGAAATAAAGAATAAAAAGAAAAATGAAGAAAATGTCACATTGCATTAAAAAGAGCAAGCTTTTATTTCCTGTATGTGTTTGTGCATTATGTAAGGTTATAAAATATATTTTTCAGTGGATCACACCTCAGAAGGCTTGAAAATAATTGTATTAACACCAACTGACATGAAGCTGAAGTCTAAATCACTTCAGTTCCTCTAAAACAATCAGTATACAAAAATGTATGTTCAGACTGAAGAGATCATAGCTCAAAAAAAAAAAAAAAGCCACTAGCATGTGATGTTAAATAATGCAGATAAGTTTGATCTTTTGAGAAGGATTTCATTCAAATGATTAAAATATACTTTCAAAAATTTAAGTCTGAATTTCAGTTTTCTTCAGCATTGCTTTATATGGAACATTTAATTCCCCAGCTACCAGATAAATGATGTGCATTTTACTTTTATCTTTCTAAGACCATTGGACTTAATATTAGAAAAGAAACAAGTCACGGAGCAGAAGCAGTTCTATAATAGTAACACACTGTTTAACATAAGTATTACATCTTATAAGGTTAATTAGCATTATTTTTACAGTAGTACAAGTAATGGATTGTAAAGAAACTCTTATATGGAAAATAGGATCCCATCATTGTAATGTAATGTACTCTGGAACTGAATGGGTTTCAGGCATCTGATTAAGATGCTTATAGATACATTGTATATGGCAATGTATGTCCTTTTAATGTATGTTAAGTGTTAGATTCTGAAAAACTTAGATTCTTAAATTCTTGATTTTAAAAAAAAAGGTGAAAATGTTCCAAAATCTAGCTTAGCCAAAGGAAGATTTCAGAAGTGGCTAAGTTTCAAATAAGTTGAAAAATATTTTCTTAAGCGTGATCGTTTTTATATATATCATGGCGATTTTAAGCTTATTGTACATACACAGAGGAATTTATTATTGCTTAGATCAGGGAATGGATGTTTGCTCAAGATTTCTTGATCTTTTAACCAGGAATTAATATTTTGTATTTACCAAAGAAAAGAAATATTAAGTATAGATAAGGCATGGGTAATTGTTTTGCTTTAGCGCAAAGCCCTTGAGAGATTATCTTGAGCATTTGTCACAATCTTGAATATTTTTCCTTCAGTGCTAAAATCTGTCACTCCTTCAAGATCATAGCAATCTTATCTTTTCTAGAGATAATCTTTTATTTGTTGTGCCATAAATTGGCTGGAATTATACAGTTTGCAGTGTGACTGCGTTGTTTCTCAAAAGCGTTAAAATAATCATCAATGAACACTATCTTTTCAGTAAAAAGTGGTCCAGGATTTCATAGACACTCTCAAAAGGGCCATTATTTTCAAGTCTTCTAAAGAGCACTTCCCTCTTGCATATAGGTTATTTTCTGTTTCAACTACAAGCTTTTAAATTTTAGGCAAGAAGAGCCTTTAAAAAAATAAAAAACAGAATCAAGTAGCATATGCTCAGATTAATCAGGATATAAGTCCTTTTCTTATTTGCTACTGAGGTTTCCAACATAAATGATGAATTTAACTGTTATTGTCCTATCTAAATCTAATCTTTCATGTGATGAGACTTCTGCTTGACACTGTAGTCGTGTAATAGTTTATTTCAGGAATTTACATGAGTGAGTAGATAGATTCAGAATCAGAGTGTCAACCTGCAATTTAATGGAAGAAGTAGGCTTGAATTTTCCACTTCAAACTGACTTCATTTATTACTGCATTAAACATCTTTAACCCCGTCAGACAGAAGTACTTTTGGTGATATTTGAGTTAGGGGTTTCATTGTTGAATTTTTTAAACAGGAATCACTGAGATGCTCAAACTGCAAATAGAAGGAAAAAAACAAACAAACAACAACACAATTCATTGCTTTTCTTAAAAAGAATTGTGCAGGTTAGGGAAATATCATATCTATGCTGACCAAAGACTAACCTATAAAAATTATGATGATAAAGCATCTGATTGAAGAGCATGTCCACAAACCACTAAACACAAAAGAGCATGGAGACCAGTGAGGAAAAAAAAGTCTAAGAAACTATTTAACAATTTTTCCCTCTCATACAAAACACACAAAGGCATACTTATTAAATAAGTCAGTACAAATAACTGCAATAGCCTAGAAATACAATGGAAAATTATATATTTAAAAAAGAAATTGTTTAAAATTTCATCTTTTTAATTTCTTCAAGCCTCTCCTTTTTTTCTTCACTTACTGTACTATTTCAGCCCTAACTATTTGAAATATGAGGGCAGAGCCAACTTAATTTATGATATTAGCTGTATCAAAATATAAATTTTGTAAAAATACATATTTTAAATATTATATTAAAAAGTTTTAGAAGGCAAATATGTATAGATCTAATCACATATTCTAAATAATATTCATAATGATACATGAGCCATATTTTCACAGATCAGAAAAGCAAACAAACTTTGTAAATGCATCAAATACTCAAAGATACAGAGATAATATTTACTTTGACTTTAAATTTGGGTTTTTTAATAATATAAAATTGTTTTTCTCATTGCTTTTCATGCTTATTCTTGCATGATGACTTCAAGAATGGTATTTAAAGAAATAAACCATTTACCCTCTCCTCATTTTTTCTTCACCTTGTTTTGATGTTCTGATAAAGACAAAGAGAAACAGAAACATTTGTTTCATCATGCCTGGGAATTAACCAAATAAGCAAAATGGATGGGAAAAAAGAAAACAGAAATCTTGATAGCATCGAAGACTGGTTAAAGAGAGAAGTAGGTGGTAGAGAGGAGTTGAGGATTAAAGGTAAATAGTGGATTCATTAGCTAGGATTGGAAGATTTGATGTGATGCTCAGTGAGCTGAGAAGATGGGAGGTTATGATTTAAATACTTGAGATTTTTCAGCCTCATAGTAGTGAAGTAATAAAGATGACTAAGTTTAGTGTGTGACCATGACTGAGGTTAGGCTAATAAAATAATGATCAAATATGAGGGGATGAGGAAACTGAGGGATCAAGGTATTGATGGGTTATAAACGTAAATGTTTAAGTCAGTGAATTTTTGAGGAGATTCTTTCTTGTTTATATGACATTATTCTCTTTTGACTTCTCTCAGACCTCTTGGACTTCATTCTCTTTCTTTCTTCATCCTGTAAATGAAAATATTCCACAATATTCAGTAATCTATCCTTTGGTTTTCCTGCTTGAGCTTGGCTCCAATATGTCTCTAAAATAAATCCAGTTCTGCCCTCAGCCCTGATTTCTAATTTCTCATTTCCTTATTGCTGAATAAAAATGTATTTCTTGATTTTGTTCTAGCACTTGAACTCAGCATATCGCAAAGTGAAATCATCAACTTTCCCTGTCTGCTATATCTCAATTTGTTTGTATCATGATTTATTTTTTGTTTGTCCATTTGTTTATTTGGCTGGTTGTTTGGCAGCATGTTGGTTTTACATTGTTATTTTTTTCTTATTTAGGACTGAGATTTATCCTGTTACATAGACTGGGCACCATGAAGAGAGTAGCTCCTCTCTCTTCATTAACACCGTACATTTTCTCATTCCAGAAAGTTGTGTTTACTTTCCCAAGAGCTATTCTATTATCTTCTGCTTTCCTTTACCACTCCAACTTTATGTAGGACATGGTTTTCACTCTTAAGGACTCAGTATATGGTCTCTCTATTGAACTTCGTTTTTCAGATATTTCACATTGCTATACTTAAAGGAAACTCTGATCAGGAATACTCACTTCTTAAAAGCCTTAGCATAGTACTTTTATTTTTCATAAAGCACAGATATTTTAGCCTTGCATCCAAAGCCAGGCTTGAATTATGAGCTAAAAAATATACAGGTTTTTTTTTTGGTTCTCTCCTCCAACACGTCTATACCCCAAATCTTTCTATTTCTTTGCTTTCCTACATTGTTCTTTTTATGACCAGAATGTTCCCTACCACATTTAATTCTCTTTCCCATATTAATGACAGCAACAGTCTTTTGGTCTAACACTAAAATAACACTTTTTTTTTTCACTTTCAGCTTTTGTCTTATAAACTTTGTCTTGGACTAAATTCCTTATAAGCATATTTGGTCCTGTTTTTTCATATCAATTTAATCTTGGCTTTTGATTTTATTACTCCCAATTCAGTTATCCTATTAAGTTACTTTAATTTTGCACCTTTATAATCTGCTATCTTAGCAAATGACAATATTCCTTATTATTAACCCTATTCTCTTCTCTTAGCACTTGTCATATTTAAATCCATATTTTTAACAATATGGCCTCTGGAGGGCAAGCATCTTATCTTGGGTTCTGACTTCTCTTGAACTGGCATCATTCATTTCTATTATCCAAAACCCTACCACAATTAAAGACACTAATCAAGGGGCACCTGGGTGGCTCAGTTGGTTAAGTGTCTAACTTCAGCTCAGGTCATGATCTCATGGTTTGTGGGTTCGAGCCCCACATCGGGCTCTGTGCTGACAGCTTGCCCAGAGCCTGGATCCTGCTTTAGATTCTGTGTCTCCTTCTCTCTGTGCCCCCTCCCTGCTGGCGCTCTGTCTCTTTCTGTCTCTCAAAAATAAATAAATGTGAAAAAAGTTTTTTTTTTAAAAAGACACTAATCAAGAGTTTTATCTTTTGTAAAGCCTGTTGTAATGTCCCTAATATAGGTATGATGAAACTTTATGTTTTATAACTCATTTATATCACTTACCATGCCCTGTAAGTTTTATGGTTGATGATGATCGATGACATATATCTGATATAAACTACTAAAATGTGATATCACAGAGAGATGTTTATTTTTTTCATATCCCTCATAATTTCTGGTTCAAAAACTTAAACATATTTGTTTGTTTATAGTTGTTAGATATTAATTGTATAAACTTACGAAGTACCTAGTCAAGAATATATAGGCATACTTAAACAACAACAAAAATCTTCATTGATCTCTTATCTGTTTTAAGATTATAAGAGTAGAACATTTTCTGGTAATTAAACTCATCAAGACTCATTGAAGACTACTTTAAATGTTTCTGAAGTTTTGTTTTCCTTTGAACAAAACTGTGTCTATAAAGACAGACACATAAATATTTCATTGATTACGTTTTGAAATGAACCTTAGCCGCGATAAGTAGAATATTCAAAGTTAACTAGGATAATATAAAAACTCCTTGATATTTTAAGAATTGCTTCCATAAAAAGTATGAAATCCATATTAGGAATGAAAAGAAAGCAAATTTCACCACAAATAAGTTTCCCAACAGTCAAATCTGATGAAAAATTGTAGCTTGATGAATTCTCCAAGGTCCTAGATCACCATTTTACAATAATTAAGAATATGACTTTATATATATGTAGAGTGTTATTTACAAATCATTTGCAGAAATCTCTCATTTGACCCTCAATAACAAAATAATCTTTTGTATATCTTTAAACTTGAAGCAGTTAATGTAATAAATCGCTCAAAAAGTAATCCCTTTCATTTTTTTCCTGTGTGGCAGCTACATCTTTTGCTTCCAATAGAGACCCATTACAAAATTATATTTTGAATTGGCCTCACAGCTCTAAGATGAGCTACTCCTTGAACTTGCTTTGTATTTATATATTAAATTTTAGGAAAAGGAGTAAACAATACCAGCTACTAATTTTTTTCCTCTTCTCTTTTTTTTCTTCTACTTCACTTGGTTGGCAATGTTTGGGCTGTGGTTTGTGGATGCAACCTCCATGAACTCAATGAAGGTGTGCCCGGGCTAGATTCCCTGAGAATCCTTCTTCCCAGAGGCCCATAAGTTTAGGTTTTTCAACTTGACCCAAATTTTAAAGTCACTTGTAAAGTTGAATTTAAATTCTCTCCCTCCATTTTTCTTTCTCTCCCTCCATTTTTCTAAAAATCTGATAGCAAAAACATAGTTTTATATGTAGACACTTCAGTATAATTTCTTGATTTAAATGTTTGTGCTTAAAGCAGGAAAAGGGATCAAGACATTTATGTAACTTCTAGCATCTTCTTTCACTTTAGAGTAAAAATATCACAGGAGGGGCGCCTGGGTGGTTCAGTTGGTTAAGCATCCGACTTCGGCTCAGGTCATGATCTCACGGTCGGTGAGTTCAAGCCCCTCGTCGGGCTCTGTGCTGACGGCTCAGAGCCTGGAGCCTGTTTCAGATTCTGTGTCTCCGTCTCTCTCTGACCCTCCCCCATTCATGCTCTGTCTTTCTCTGTCTCAAAAATAAATAAACGTTAAAAAAATTTTTTAAAAATCACAGGAAATAGAGGAGTAGTGGCCTTAAAAAAAATCTTCCTAGTATTAAATCTTCAATCACATCGTCTACCACCAGGGAATTTTAAACTGAAATAAAGGCAATAGTCATCTTCATGTGCCATACAACTCTAAGTACATAAGTATATGAGGCACCAAGTTATTAACTATGATTCCTTGATTTGTCTTATATGAAAGAAATGTAAGATACATGTATTTGTAAGTTTCTTTCTTTCCTTTTGAACTTTGAGCCAGAACAAGATGTTTACTTGGATACTATTACAGTGACTTATTTTTTTTCTTTCACTTAGGAAAAGTAAGTTTCATTTTCATAAGACTTATTTTAGTGTTAGATCCCAACATGTACTGTGCTTATGAAGAAAAAGACTCTGCAGAGCTCAAAAGGGATAGAACCATTTGGGGAAAGAAAGATACTGGAGGGTATATCCATTTCCCAGTTTGGAAGACCTTTTACTGTTGTCTACTTCTATCAGGATACCTGGAGAATTATTTTTTAGAGATCTGCATTATGACACTTGCTTTTCGGTAACTGAATTGCTTATTCTTATTCTTCGCAAGCCTGAGCCTAAAAGAGGATGAGAGCTAAGAAGGCAAAGCAAGATTCCATTGCCATCAATACCTAGGGAGTAATGATCCCATATGCAGTTGGAAGAATCAGAAGGACTATGCCTATGGTATAACTGTATAGAATAAATGCTCCAAAAAACAAATTAAAAATTTCAGTGGAAATGAGTAATCAGTGGAACTTGTATCCAGTTCAAGATCTGAAATAGACTGCTAGCTTAGTCTTCTAACACTAATTTATAAATAAGGAGTTATTCAAGATGTCAGAGAATCTATTATTAGATATCTAGAAAACAAAACACTAAGTTAATTTTTTTAATCTGTTAAGGTAAAACAACTCGACCAAGACTTTAGAAAGTAAGAGAATGAATGCACAAGCGTGTTTAGTTTCTTCTTTCACTTTTGTTGTTGTGGTGGTGGTTGTTGTTATTGTTGTTTTTTTCTGTCGTTGTATGAAGAAACTGCTGCAAAATGTCATTAGGTGCATAAGGAAGGGAAAAAAAATAAACACATCTCTTTAGCCCTATAGATATGGTAGACAGGATCATAAATCAAATGTTATCTCCTACAGAAGATTTCCAAATTCTAATATCAGGGCTTTTTAAGGGGAAACTGAATTGACTATATTAATGTTCTCACTATGGAGTTATATAGTGTTATCTCATGCTTGATGCAGTGTCACTGTCCTGTTACTCCTGATGTCTAGCTCCTACTCTTTTTCAGCCTTATCACATAGAAACTATAGACTGGAACCACTTTTTAAATGATCTCCTTTGGTTGCCTGAACAGCAGGGAAGATTGTTATTCATTTGCAGCAAGAAACTCAATCATTTCTGGGTTCCAATTAGAGAAAGCCTAGGGGCCCTCTTTATTAAGATGAAACACAAATTGTATCAAGACTTGCTAAACCACTTAATATTTTTATGGTGATATTAAGAAGCTTGAACATTTTAAGTACTAATTGGAATATGTGTAGGGTATGTTTAATCGATGTATAAACTCTAACCTCCATTTCATTAAAATTGCGTCTTATGGTGCTTTTTTTTTTTTTTTGCCACCTTCAAGATTTACTATACAGAGTAGGATCAAGAATCCTGCAATGTTCAGTGTCAGCAGTGACTTACGCTGCTAAAATCTTCTTTTAACCATTTATACAGGTGCTTTTTCATTATTTTCTAAAAAAGAAAATTATCTTTTTAGAAAACATTTTTTAATATAGACTGACAACTTAAGTGTTGATCTAGAGCTTTGACTTCATTTCTATGTACACAATGTAAAAATAAATATCTAAATTTAATTATATGATTACAGGGCCATATGCTTTAAGATGTAAATGAAATCTTGTAAGCAGAAGCAGAGAAAAATTATGACAGGTTGGATTTGAGGGGTATAATTTTGATTGTATGGAAATGTATAGATATATACATATAATTATGTCTGTGTATGTTTAAAAATTCTAACTTACACATCAAAGAAGTATTGCCTCTTAATAAAATACTTCCATTGAGTAGCATTTTTAGGATGAATCTTTTCAAATTCTAATTATCCTTAATATAACTTATTTTAATGTTGACCTTATGTAGCTTTGTAGAAAAGACATACCATCTAATATTTCTATTATATGCAGTAAGTCATAGTTTTATTGTGCCAGTTTTGCCTCCTTAAAAGGTACAATATTACCCAGGGTATCAGGTTTTTTTTTTTTTTTAAGTTTATTTACTTTGAAAGAGAGAGCTCCTTTGTGAGCAAGGGAGGGCAGAGAAAGGGAGAGAGAGAATCCCAAGCATGCTCCAGGTTGTCAATGCAGAGCCCAACTTGGGGCTCGATCCCATGAACTGTGAGATCATGACCTGAGTTGAAATCAAGAGTAGGTCCCTTAACTGACTGAGCCATTCAGGTGCCCCCAGGCTATCAATTTTAAAATAAGAATTAGTAAATTCAAAGATCAACTAGCAGATGTGGGATACATGGAGCAAGTTGAGAAATATTAGTGGTTTGGGTTTTATTAAAGATACTGTGAGAGTGAGTTGTCTATATAATTGGATGATATAAATAATTGTATTTTTTCAATATTTTTGGATAACTAGTTTTTGGTTTATTTGTTTTCCCTAAAATGCCTCTTCAGAAGTTTCACAGGCACAGCCCTGATCATCTTGTTTTCTCTTTGTTGTCTCCCCAAGTGCTTTTACTGCTTAAACTAAATGATTCTTTTATCACATTGCTGATCTACTTGTTTTGATACTATTTCCTGTATCTTTTATTACTTGGTTTGTAACTTTTATCACTTCTACAGCATTTTGTCAGAAAAATACATAACCTTTGTCTTGGTAAAGGTGTTATAGTTGTAGGCATCACTTATCAAGATAGATGTCTTAATTGTATTCATAATAACAAAACAGAGTAAATGTTTTCACCAAATAAATAAATAATTAAAGCTGTTTCAAAATAATTTCTGATAATGTGATAAAATCATGTTTAAATAGAATGTTTGTCATATAAGTACCAGGAAAATATTCATCATGTTAGAAAGCAAGAGGTAGTGGACAAAGCATTGAGTACAGAGTCAGACCAGGGTTTGGATACATCTCTGATGCATATTCTTGCATGCATTAAATTAAAAAAATTGTATCAGTGTTGTTGGGAGAACTATAGAACATATTAATAACATATCTAGGATAGCTACCATTATCAATACATGGTGGTAGGTATTATTAACTGTTCCTATAATTAATAGTTGCATAAGTATGTAAAATATTTGAAGATAGAAGTCCATGTTTCATTTATTCTTTCTTCCCTAAAAGCAGGTTTTGAGATGGTAATTCTTTGCAATAATTTAATTAAAAGAGAACTATAAGTTTCTATAAGTTCCTAAAATCTTTTGTTAGATTCTACATATAAGTATGATCATACTTTGTCTCACTATTTCACTTAGCCTAATGCCATCAAGGTGCATCCATGTTGTCTCAAGAAAGTAGGATTTCCTTTTTTAATGGCTGAATAATATTCTGTTATATTTGGAATATATTTTCTTTATCCATTCACCCATTGATGGACACATAGGTTATTTCCATGTGTTGGCTATTGTAAACAATGGTGCAATGAACATAGTGTGCAGATATCTTTTTGAGATAGTGATTTTGTTTCCATTGGATGTTTACTCAAAAGTGGAATTTTGGGATCAACTGGTAGTTCTATTTTTAATAGTTTGAGGAACTTCAATGTTGTTTTCCATACTGGCTGCACCAATTTATATTCCCACCAACAGTGTGCAAGTGTTCTTTTTTCTCTACATCTTCTCTAACCCTTCTTATTTCTAGACTTTTTGATAATAGGTATTCTAACAAATATGAGGTGATATTGCATTATGGTTTTAATTTGTGTTTATCCAATGATTAATGATGTGGAACACAGTTTTACGTAATTATTGGCCATTTGTATGTCTTCTTTGAAAGAATGTTTATTCAATTGCACTGCCAATTTTTTTAATTAGGCCATTTTTTTGCTACTGAGTTGTATAAATTCCTTATGTATTTTGGATACTTACTCCTTTAGCAGATATAAGATTTGCAAATATTTTCTCCCATTCTTTAGATTGCCTTTCCATTTCATTAATGGTTTCCATTTTGTGCAGAAGCTTTTTCTTTATATTTTTTTAAGTTTTTATTTAAATTCCAGTTAGCAAACATACAGTGTTATATTAGTTTCAGGTGTACAATATAGTGATTCAACACTTCCATGCAATACCTGGTGCTCCTTAATCCCCATCACCTAATTTACCCATCCCCCTAGTAACCATCAATTTGTGCTCTATAGTTAAAAGTCTGTCTCTTGCTTTGCCTCCCTCTTTTTTCCCCTTTGTTCATTTTTCTTTCTTAAATTCCACATATGAATTAAGTCATATGGTATTTGTCTTTCTCTGACTTACTTTACTTAACATAATATCTCTAGCTCCGTCCATTTTGCAAATGGAAAGATTTCATCCTTTTCGATGGCTGAGTAATATTCCATTGTGTATATATATCACATCTCCTTTATCCATTCATCTGTTGGTGGACATTTGTGCTGTTTCCATAATTTGGCTATTGCAGATAAAGCAGCAATAAACATCAGGGGTACACATGCAGAAGTTTTTAGTTTGACATGGTCCCATTTGTTTATTTTTGTTTTTGTTGCCTTTGCTCTTGTTGTCATCCAAAAGATAATTGTCAATACCAATATCAAGAAAATTTTCCCTATTTTTTTCCCTAGAAGTTTTAGTTTCAGAACATAAGTTCAAACTTTGATCCATTTTGAGTTGGTTATTGTGTAAGGTAGACACTCAGGATCCAGTTTCATTCCTTTGCATGTGGCTGTCCAGTTTTCCCAGCATCCTTTATTGAAGAGACTGTCATTTCTTCATTGCATATTCTTGCTGCCTTTTTCAAAAAGTCATTGGCCATATATGTGTGAGTTTATTTCTGGACACCCTAATTTGTTCCATTGACCTATATGTCTGCATTTATGCCAATATCATACTGTTTTAATTACTATAGCTTTTTAATATAGTTTGAAATCAGAAAGTGTGATGCTTCCAACATTTTTCTTCTTTAAGATTGCTTGCCTATTCAGGGCTTTTGTGGTTCCATAGACATTTTAGGATTGTTTTATTTCTGTTAAAAATGCCATTGGAATTTTGATAGGGACTGCTTTGAATCTGAAGATCACTTTAGTAGTGTGGAAAATTAAAATTAATTGTTCTAATCAATGAACATGGGTTATCTTTCCATATGTATGTGTTCTCTCTAATTTCTTTTATCAATGTCTTATAGCTTTTAGTGTACAGATTTTTTACTTCCTTAAATTTTTCCTAAATATTTTATTCTTTTTGATGCAATTATAAACAGGACAGTTTTCTTAACTTCTTTCTGATAGTTCATTGTTAATATATAGAAATATAATTGATTTTGTATATTGATTGTGTATATTCTAACTTTACTAATTCATTTATTAGTTTTAACAGTTATCAGTGAAGTCTTTGAGGTTTTCTTAATATCATGTCATCAGCAGATAAAGGCAATTTTACTTTTTCCTTTCCTATTTCTATGCCTTTATTTTTTTCCCCACTTAATTGTTCTGGCCAGGACTTCCAATTCAATGTCAAATAAAAGTGGCCAGAGACGGGGGGATAGGGTAGTGGGTAAAGGTGGTCAAAGGTACAAACTCCCAGTTATAAGATAAATAAGTTCTGGGAGTATAATGTACAGCATGTTGGCTATAATTAACAATATTGTATTTTCTATTTGAATGTTGCTCGAGAGTAGCTATTTAAAGTTCTCATCACAGGAAAAAATATAACTATGTGAGGTGATGGATGTTAAGTACGGCTATTGTAATTATTTTGCATTATATACATATATCAAATCCTTCTGTTGTACACTTTAATACAGTGTTAGATATCAATTGTATCTCAATAAAACTAGGAGAATAAAAGAGAGAACTTCCAGAAAAAGCCTTTAGGGGGATGAGAAAGGCAGGGAACGGAAGTAGGAGAAGCTTCAGGTGGTCTTAGGCAATTTGTGTCACAGTGGTAGCCCCAGGTGCAAAAGCATAATTGTACTTCTGGAAATGGCTTCTCCAGTAACCGCAGGATAGTCCTCCAGAAATTAGTAGGTATGAGCCATCAGCATCAGGATCAGGACCACAGGTTGCTAAAATGACTCTACAAGTTAATTCCTTCATACGTGTCTGCTTAGCTAAGCAGAATAAAATTAAATTATATCTACCATATCTCCAGATATTGTCTGTGAGAGCATGGTGGTTGTTTGGTACCTTACAGAAGTTAACATATGGATATGCACAAAATCATTGTTAAATATTTAAAAATTGCTTGATTTAGTTAATTTACGCAGTATGAAACCTTTCTCATTTTTCCTTTCTATATGTATATTTAAATCTAATAGGCCAGAACCTGTTTTGTGGACAAAGGATGGTGGGGAATTGCCAGATCCTGACCGAATGGTTGTGAGTGGTAGGGAGCTAAACATTCTTTTCCTGAACAAAACGGATAATGGTACATATCGATGTGAAGCCACAAACACCATTGGCCAAAGCAGCGCAGAGTATGTTCTCATTGTACACGGTGAGTACTTTTTTGACATCGTTATATGAGAAAAAAATGAATGACCTGAAAGACTTTACATTTATCACAATCTTTAGAATATTAAACAAAAATTTAAACGGGTTTTCTTTTTCTTTCAGGACTTTTCATAAAAGATTCACAATTAACGTGTTCCAAGTCAAAGTAATAAAATAAAATTACAACATACACTAAAAATAAAAATTAATTTTGTAAAAGGTTTTCTTTATTACAAATATATACGTTTTGGTGGTGATGAGTAAATAATAGTGGTTTTCTTTAAATTTTACAAATAAATGCTTTTAGTTATAAATCACAATCATGAAAGCTATATTTACCTTAAGTTAATTTTGGTTGTATTATCATAAAAATATATACTTTGCTATCACAATAACTGGTTTCACAAAGAAAGACAGCATGTTACTGAAATGTAGCAAAGACAGAGGTGTGCAGTACTGGTAATTAACACTAATTTCTTATGAACAATGATTTGAAAGACCCACATATATTTTTTATTCACTGAACTAATCTCACAATTTGAGTAAACATAACAAAATGCCAAAAACAAATATCAATACCCAAGATTAAGAGAATCTCTGTTTTTCCAAACCTCCAAAAGCCACAATTATTGTCTATGAGATAGCTTTAACATATTGCTGGATAGAGATGAACTTTTATGAGGTTGATAACTAATGCTATAGACAAAATTAGTCAAGTTTCTTTATTGCAAGACTTCTCAGAGTTTATTAAATATGCCAGGGTATATTGTGAATTTCTAAGAGAAAGAAGTATTAGATAATGGAAGGATATAAGGTATATTTCCCCATGAAAACCTTTTGGAAGACTAGTTTTGTGTCTTACACAATATTAAAGTATTCCAAATGAGTGTTGTATAAAGCATGATGTTGTAATAAATCCAGTATATCTTAAAAATCATGGAGAGAGGTTGTTTATTTAATATTTTCCCATGAATCTAATTATAAAATATTATACAAAACATGAATTAGTTCTCTACCTTTCCAAAAAAGAATTTTGGGGGTAAAGTCTTATTCTTTGTGAAGGGATTGTATTTTAGGGAAAAAAAATTAATCTAGTTTGTGTTTTTTCCCCAGAGATTTATTTTGTTATGATGCAGACCAAAACTAGGGAAAAATAATATATTGAATCAATATACAAATTTAATATTTCCAAAGTACTTTGGTGTAGGCAGTCTCTCACTTCTTAATAGCACTTTGGTTATTGAAGGCAGAAGAAGGCTTGCAGTAAATAGACTGTCCACATATGAACTATTTAAAGATAGAGCTGAGAGGTTGATTTCTACCATCCTATGAATTGTGCAGATTACAACTTTGGGGAAAGATCAGCCTAATCAAATTAGAGTCATAAACCGGAATTAAATGTGGTAACCCCCTGCAGACACACCCTGTCAGGCTGACTGCCAGAGAGAATGTCACAACCACTGGGTGTGTCAAGAAGATAAGTGAGATCCTTGAAGCAGGACCCAGGAGGAGCTTTCAGTTCATGCTGACCTGTATGTTTAGATCATGCAGTCATGGGAGTGTAGTCCAATTCACTCCTAACTTTCTAAGAGCTTCTCACTAACAGTTTTTGGGAACCTGTGGGCATGTTGTATAGCATGTCACATTGTGTCGAAAGCAATGTGACATAAAAAATATAAAGAATTAGAAGGGAAGTGACAGACAAAATTACATACTTAGATGAAAAGTATGTCATTCTTTTTTTTTCTTTTTTTTTTTTGTAAGTAATTCAAGTGGAGTAAATGCATATGTTTTCCCAGTGTTTGCAAGCTAGCCAACAGCATGATTTCCTAAGTAGCCAAGCTACCTTTAGGTATTTGGCAGTTGACATATTTCTAATAAATACTTCTCTAACCACTTTGTAAGAAGTCATTTCTGGCTTTGCTTTTTGAACTACAATTCATCAAAAGCACCCCATGGATTAATGTTATTCATGCTGCTAGATAAATGCTGTGAAGTTCAACAGTAGTTTACCTAGGATTATTGACATGCGTAATGAGAGGCTCGATGAAACAGTGAAGCCATATTACACTGTGTTTAAAAAGGGCTCCAATTGGGTTCATTACAAAATAATTTTTTTTTTTACCCTTGGCACACAGGGTATAATGTTTCATTAGTCACTGGTTGTATAAATATAAAAAGCTACTCTCTTCTGTTAATGGTTTGGCTGTTTCAAAACCCTACTAAATGATGAAATTTGAGTGGCATTTCGATCTATAATGAATGCTGTATGCATTTCGGAATGGAGTGATAAGTGATCATTTGTGAGAACTTTACCCTTTTATCTTTTACACTGAGGTTGATTTTACATTAGCTGTGATAATTTAATATAGCTCTAGCACAGAAGGGCCTTTCATGAGCTGAGACTGTCTTTGACTCTACCACAGTTGCCTAGGTTCTATTGATTCTTAACTTGATGGAGGTCTGAACACTTTCCTGTGAAATCATCTGCTATCTAGATACCATCCTAATGGTTAGATTTTATTCTTTGGGTGTCAATGGAAGTACATTATTTAAATGTTGTCACATTTAGTTGTTAACAGCGCTGACATTTTGTGTTATGGTCACTGGAGGGCTTTTCTCCCCTTCTCCTAATTACACCTTTACAAATTTTAGCTTTAGAACTACAGATGGTAATTTGAAACTGCCAGTCTAAAATTCACCCTCAGTGAAGGTCTAACAAAATTTAGCATACAAACACTTGCAGGATAAAACACTATATTTATGAAATATTTGTATTGTGCAGGTTCCATTGGGAAAGAAGGTACCATTTTTCACTTAACAGGCTCAGCAATGGAAAAATCCAGCTGCTAATTTGGTAGCCTCAGTTATTCTATTAATTCATGTGAACAGAATAGTTTTTTTTTTCCTTGTTTTTAGCTTTTGCATAAAAATATTGAAGTCATTCTTATGTTTTCATTGGTATCATGCTATTTATTTAGAGAGGCTGATTATTTCCATGTTAATGGTGTTTAAACATGCTGTTGCATTGCTGTTTTTACTATTTGGAGAACTCAGATCAAAAGAAAAATTTTTTCACCAAATAAATCTTTAACATTTATCTACTGAATACAAAAGCACTATAGGTGAACAGAACTCACGAAGTTTAGAATTGAATATGGAAGATAAGTTAAGCTTTCAAGTAGATATAATATCATAATAAAAGAACTAGAGGAGTATGGACTTACAATGATGTAGCTGTTCAGAGTCTTTGAAAGTATGGTCCAAGTATCTGGACTAAAAAAAAAAATAGTAACAGAGCACTTCTGAATTATTAAAAGACAAATGGTGTACATCATTAATGGAAGTACCCAACACAGGGCCAGGTGCATAGATATGCAATAAATCAAACTATTCTTATCATGTTACTAGTAGCCTTATGATACCAAAAGACATCTCGATCTAATGCTCTAGTAAAAAACTTCGCCAAGAGTTGCATACAATTTAGTGCCCACAGTCTTCCCTGTATGGTACCCAGAGCGTGAATTAGGTTATCTAAGAACAAGACAATTGTAAATTCTTGCTAACTAAGCAGTAGAGAATATCTTGAAGAGAGTGCAGGAGAAAAGTTATAATTACTTCTTTGTCTAATGCAGCATCAAGTTCAGAGGGTTTAGATACAGTATCTTCTCCCCAAGAAAAGAGCTCCCAGATGCACATCCTTCAAGTAGAGAGAACATGGAAGATGCTATTTTATCACACAAGGAATGGCTGCAGAGAATTACAGATGACCTTAGGCTAATCTTATTTTGTGGATGGAGGCAACTGAAGTCCTTATATTTATTTGTCATCAATTGATGTGAATATATGTTCTTTTGAAAGTGTCAGAAACATATAGCACCCAGGAAAACTTGAGAATGAATATGGAAAGTGAGAAACACAAATCAGTACACTTGCTTCATATCTTTAACTTCGTTCTCATCACCCAGTATCTTTCACCTCCCTTCGCCCTCATGCTAGAGAAATTTGGAACCACTCCTCAAAATACAAATGGAAGAGGAACAGATGCTGGAACTCTTTGGCAACATCTGTACCTTCAAAACCCTCCCTAAGATTTGGAAAGAAATATAGCAATGAAGTAGAAAAGAAATAAGTATTTTATTTCTTCTTCTACAGTAGTGGCACTAACTATGGCAGGCCTAGACTGTAGGAGAGAGTAACATGGAGTCAGATTAGAGTTTCAGTGGAGAACCCACTCCACTCAGAACCCAACTCAGCGTTGTCTCAGACAGTCATAGCATAGTTGAGCACTATTCTAGAAAGGTTTGCATATTTCCCATCTCTCTTCAAACATATTCTTCCTATTACCATAAGAACCCTTATATGAGATTTAAAATTATTTTGCTACTGCTCTAATATTCCTTTACTTCATTATTTTTCTACTTGTGTGGATAAGCTTTTGAAACAATTCATTACTTCTTCATTATCTTAACTTACTATTCTTGTTGTGAGTGAAATTGCCCACGACAGACCCTGCCATGTTTTTACTTTTATGTGTAGATATTTTGCCTTTGTAGCAAATTTTAGTTTTACAACCACATAAAAACTAGTAAAATCCTCCATAACTAGTATAATTATAGTAGAAAGTAAAAAATAATAAAAAGTTTCTTTATATTTCTGTAACGTCAATCAGTTTACTGACAGTCACTGACTTGATATCTCTAACATATCACTTGACAGTTACCGTTTGTTTTATGTATTTGATCATGTATCTGTTGAAATGAATACTGATGAAAAATATGATATTGCTTTTTTATGTTTCCAGGATAATTTACCTCAGAAATAACACACACACACACACACACACACACACACACACTATATAGGATCCATCACATTTTATTGTTAGTTAATAAGAACCATCATAAAAAGAGTGTTTCAGATTTTTAATAGAGAGAATATTACTTCTAGAAATATCTGTGTGTTTTAGTCTAGTGAAAGGTATCAAGCTATTAAATATGCCTTTTCAGCTTTTAAAAATCAATATAACTACCATTTTCATTTCACTCTGTTGTTATTATAAATAATAAATGTCAGAAATACTCAGAGACATAGTTATACACACAAATATTGCATAGTCCTGCATTAAGCCAAGCACCTAGCTTTGTTGCATAGTTTAGACATATATCTTTTTCAGAGATTATACGTAAGTATAGGCTCACTTTCAGTCCTCAGTGCTGAAATTTTCTCTTTGACTTGATTTGCTTACCATGGGAGAGAGGCAAATGGAGTCATATAGGGTAGGCTTTCTTTCACTTCAGCAAAAACCTCCAAGTCATCTATCACCTCCTTCAAAGTTTCGCTAGAGTGTAGAACATAAGTTCAGTTGCTTTAGGGTTATTAGTACCTGATCCTAAATTAGCAAAATAATTAATACATGTATAGGTGAGTGAGGTAATTGTGAAACAGATTAGGGCTATCATAAACTAATACCTTAAACTTGTTTTTAAACTTCACTTACCATAAGAACTAAGCAAATATGATTATGATATGTACATTTCTTGTGAAATATATGTTACACATATTCATGTCATGATTATCAATGATTTGAAAACTCTTGAGAACTTTCATCACATTAAAATGAAAAATGTACCTCTGTGCTTCCTAGTAAATATGTAGCTAAAAAGTTGGCAGTAACATGTACATTTACCATTACATTTATCTAGCAATGAAACATTTGGAAACGTTGAGAGCATTGCGAGACTACATGCCTTTTTTTTTTTCCTCTTAGTTGTGGTGTTAGGCGAGGTGCAACAGATCACTGTGGAACTAAGAGAATGAGTTCATATGGGTAGGTGGCCAGAGAGAAAGAGAAGTCTGGATTACGGACAGATGCACAACCTAGTAAACATTAAAAAGGGATTCAGCTAAAATCTGTTCCCTCACATGGAAACAGACCTACCAGTTGGTAAATTAATTCTGTGTAGTCATAATGAGCATTTTTCCTTTGGAGAAGCTTTCTTTAGATGTGTCAATGGGAAAATACACAGTGTGGGAAGAAAAGGAGAGAAAAGACATCCATATGGAGCAAAAAACAGTGCACTCGTGGGAGAGCCCTATGGTTGCTGCCCTCATCTCTGGTGGAGAGTTTGCAGACAGTAAGCTAGTTGGACGAGTCTTAAAACAGTGCCTTCTTTAATTGCTGAGATAAAACATCAGTTCTGGACATGAATACAGTAGGGAGAGCCTGTGGGAAAGGCACACCTCTGCATAAATATGCTGTTGAACTCTGCAGAGAGAAGTGGAATAGGATCAAATAGTGGAGACAGGAGCACTTTTGCATTATAAAACATTTTAAAAGTTGCTACGTGCAGGCATACATATCACCGTGTTGAGATTTAATTCCATCTCTTTGTTTTGAGATGAGCATGAATTGTATAAAATGAGGTTTTACCTTCAGAGTAAAATTCCCGTTCAGAGATAGCACTCAACCATTCTGCAGTCAATGTTTCAATGGTACCTACCTCGACCACTGGCTAAAATGTCCATGAGGAAAACCCTCATTCCTGCCTGAAGGGAGGAGAGTCCATCGCCCAACAATTTTAGCATTGTAAATATCTTTTCTTACACTATTTATACATAATCTTTTCTATCAGTTGCAGTAAGGTAAACAGAAGAATAGAATCCATGACTCTCAGTCTTGCTAGATTTTTTATGTGGAAATAAGGTGAGTTTGTAGCTTTTCAAAGATCTACAAAGCTCTTGCACTCAAGTGTATGAGCACTAATTGGCAAATTCATTTAAGAATTCAAGCAATATTCAATGGCCCAATGAGGAAAATTGAAGCATCTGTTTTCAGAAATAATGGCACACCTAACTAGAAGATACATATTTTTCATGCAACCTGCTTAGTAGCTTCTTACAGTGTAATTTTTACTAACATTGTAACAACACATCATGTGCTTGTTCCAGAACCTAAGAACTATCCTTGACTCCACTTGAGGCCAATCTCCAATTCATCAGCAAGTTCTGATGACACTATTTCCAAACCACGTGTTCAGTATGTCCACTTGTCTCCATTATTCTCTCTAGCCTACACTATTGACTTCCATGTCTACAATCTCTTTCCCACACATATAAATGTTCTAAATACACATTCCTTCATATATTTCCCCTAAGTTTTTCCAAAGGCATTTCATCACACTTAGTGTAAAACCCAAATCCTTATTAACCTAGCTTACCAAACCATACACAATATGCTACTATCTACATATGTGACATCTCATTACTCTCTACACAATCACTTGTTTCTCTGGATCTCCTTCAACTCCTCTAAGACGTGGAGCTCAATCTCTTTTAGGGAAGTTTGCTTCTGTCCAGAATGCTTGTCCAGGAAGTACAAGGAATTCTGTCATGAACACGGGTATTTGCAAGAGTGATTTCTTATCATTCAGATCTCAGATTAAATGAATCTTCTGAAAAAGGATATTTTTGTCCCACTCCAATCTAAAATAGCGCAAATCACACATCGCTTAATTTTAATTCTCTGCAGGGCATTTATCATTATTTGGTATTTTAGTTGTGTATTTGTATATTTGATTGTATAAATGTGTATGTATACATATATGTATGCATTTATGTTTATTTATATGTATATATATATATATGTACCTGTTTACATGAATATATTCTATATCCAACCAGTAGATTATGACTTTCTTGAAAGCAGAGATCTTATGAGTCTCATTTTTCTCTGTATCTCTAGCTTTTAGAACAATGCCTTCTAAATAGTAAGCAATCAGTAAATACTTCTCCAATGATTACATTTCTTTGTCTCTGTATATCTCTATCTTTGTCTCTCTCTCTTTTTCAACAGAAGAAACTTTAATAAAATGTGTATGAATGTATACATATATACATACACAAATGCCCATATTCACATATATGCATATGTGTGTGTGTCCATATATACTGCCTTGACTTCTGAGCAAAAATGGGGAAAATGATATTCATTCTTTGGTCACCCAAATCAAGACCTTTAGATTTCATCTCTTATTAGGAAAAGAAGTGAGATCTAGAGATATATTTATTTGGCAATCCATATGTAAATGATGCCTTATACAGTTAAGCAGTGTATGAAACGAACAACTGTGTATAGAATAATTAATATCTTTAATAGAAATCCTAGAAATTAGAAGACTTATATAATTGACTTCACATGTCTGTTCTTTTTTTTTTTTTTTGCAAAATTATGAGATTATTGCTTACTAACAATTGGATTTATTTTCTTTGGAAATCTGTAACATCAATTATAAAGATAAGATTTATTTCTGGCCAAATATAAAGTGTTTTCTGAAAATCTATATCACAATGCTATAGTACCTAATATTTTATTATTTCAGGAAATCTTTCTTGAGTATCTACTACATACAAAGTGCTAGGCCAAGCACTGCAGAACCTATAATGAATAAATAAACACTCCCTATTATGCCTGGACTTCTCAGTAAAAATGAACAAAAGTGAAGTGTTTTCACCCCAATCCTTCACCATGATGCAACTTCAGAGATGTTTTTAGGATCCCTTCATTAATTGTAATATTCCAAGAGACGCATTCAGGAGAATATGAAATTCCATAGTTAGAAATACTTCAGTAAAATATTCACTTTCTTATTTAGAGCATGTCTTAGATGTAAATAACTTGGAGAAGGTTATCAGTTTGTATAACTAAATCCCATGTGGAAACCAGTTCATTTAATAATCTATTGTAAGATTAGGAAAGACCTTTCTTTATGTTAGAACTCTGAATATTAGGGATACAGGTCAGGATCTGGATTTCTCCATCAGTGTGTTTCTACTAGATCACACTTCCCTTGTGTATTTTCAGATTTGATTTGAGTTTTTTCTTTAATGGATGACAGAACTATTCTCCAAAAAACAACCTTTCATCCTTACAGAACTTAAAGTGTTTGACCAACTCATCTGATTTATTTTGGTAAAGTACTTTTAAGAAGGAGCTCACAATATTGACATAGGTGGAGCTAAATAATGTGGGATCATCCACTTGAAAGGATTTTTCCTACTTTAGATTTTACTTTACTTTTGTCAGTTCGGAACTTGAAGAAGTATTTTTAAAGAAAAAATGCATATATTTTTTTTCAAATAACAGACTGATTTTATTCATAAACTTTCCTTGTAATTACATAGAACTGTTGGTTACCGCCTACAGTTGAAAATTGCAGTACTTTTCATTTTTTAAAAACAGCTTTTTTTTTATTATAAAAGGATTCCATTTAGTATGTGAAGCCAGTGGAAGCTATCAGAAGGATGAAAAGGGATTCATTCAAATCTAATTTTTAAAAGGGCTCCTTTTTATGAAGCAGACGGGGTTACCATACAACTCTTGAGGAGGAAGTATGTACTGGCAAGTTGAGGCCTTGTCAACCTGGTGGTTGTCATTTAAGTAAGAGCCTTGGTGCTGTTATCCATTCTTATGCTATAATCCAAATAGGCTGCTACATGTAGCTGAACATAATGGGAACAGATAAACGCCCTTCTCTGCACAGGTGAAAAAGCAAATATAGTACATTTTTCCTCTTACAATTGCTTCCAATGGCAGTGCAATTATCAGTAAGAAGGTTAAGGATGCCTTATTATTTTTAAGGTTAGGAAATGTGGATAGCTTCTATCACAAAGATGCTTCTTACCTTAATACTTCTAATATATGTTGAGTTCCGACTCTTCTGTATCTCCATTAATAATCCTTGGCTTGGACTCACTCTTGATTACCCTGGGACCACCCTGGGGAGTTAGTGACATAAAGCAGAAAGAGTGTAGACATATGGAGTCCAGACTAAATGGTAGCAATTTTTCTCCCTATTGAACACTAGTCCTTAGAGAGAAACAAGCAGCTTGGGCTTCTGGGACTCTTTAGACTTAATTTTGCTTGGAAAATCCATTCTGAATGGGCCAGAATGCCATTTTTAAAAAGAGAAACTGCCACCAAACAAAACACGTTGACAAGTTAGAAATTATTGTACACTGCATTTGTAGAGAACAGAACATACCTTTAACCTGAAAAGCTCGTTATTGGAAAAAAGGTGCTACACCACTCTTCAATTTATTGTATACAGTGCTTGTTGGAACTGATTTCATTTTAACAAGGTTATACAGGATCTGCTGTGCTCTAATAAGCTCCAGTAACAAAATGTGGTTGCATTTTGTTAAACTCCTTCATTAGGATGTGATTAAAAAGGGTACTTTTCTATTTTTTGAATTGGATGACATGATTTAGAGCTCTAACACATTTTAAAACATTGAAAAACTGCATGCAGAATATAAAATTCTTCAGTGTACTACATCTTAATTTTTTAAATAATCATTTGGACTTGAAGACTCTTAGCAGAAATTCCTAAAAACTATCTCACACATCATATTAGGAAGGGAGAGGATTTTTTTTTTGCACTCACTAAGCATGAATAAGGCTCAATTACTGACTCATGTTATTAAAAATGATACTATTCCCTATTTACTGACATCATTGTCATTATCACCAGTAGGAGCATTATTTATAAAGCGCTAGTCAAATTCAAAGCATAGAGCCAGGTACCTGAAGGAAGCACAGAGGTGTATCATAGATTCTGTTCTCCTGTTATCTGTGTATATTCTGCATACTGTTTACTGTATTAATAAGAATTCAAATAATAGAGTGTATTAATAGATTATGTAAATTAGAAAAATAGCATCACACATGTATTTTATTCTCCACTGGGGGAGACAAAGAGGGACATGGAGTTAGTGAGAGGCCCATAACTTTGGTTGTGCCCATAGTGGTGTGCCATGAACACAAGCATTATTGTCATGGGGATCTTGATAAGAAAGTGAGGAAAGCACTATATAAACTCAAAAAGCATGATGGGTATTCAGAGAGAAAGGAAATCAGTTTATATTCAGTTGGTCAAGGAAGTCTTCACAGAGCAGGTCCAGATCAGGCAGGAACTTGGGAGTAGCATTTTACTAGGTATATCAAGAAAGGGATAGAGATGGGAAAATAGGAGGGGGTTGAATCAGAGTAAACTTTTCCCAAGGAAAAATGATATTTTAAAAAGCAAAGATATGTTGCCTTATGAGCCTATAGTTAATTATATATATAGTTAGTATACATATATATATACACATGTATATACACACATATATATATGTATATATATATACATATATATATATATACACACACACACACATATATGACAGTAACATAATATGTAACAAACATGTGTAGAAAGAAGTATCTGCTAAGTGCCTTGAAAGTGCTTTGAAGGAAGATATTAACTGCAGAATTTAGAAATGCTTTACAGATGAGGTCATATTTAAACTAAACTTAAAAGACAAGAAATGTAATGTGAGTGTCATATAACAGGATGTGGCTCTGAGAACATGGCAGCAAAGAGACCAGCAAGAGCTGAGTCTAGAATTTTGGGAAAAGACTTGGGTTGGGAGCAGATGTCTCCTTATGTGCTAGACTTCCACTTTTTTGCTCACCTTAACTGGGCACTATGAAAAATAAAGAAGCCAGACATGAGGGCCCTGAGGAACTTTAGTCCCTGTTGTTCCAGCACAGTGCCTGAAAACAATGGTGGAGACAGTTTGGAATTCTTCATGACAGAATCAAGCAGGTTGATCAGGGGTGACGATGGACTGCTGAATTTGTGGGAACAAAGTTGAGCCATGGTTCCTGGACACAGATTTTAGTTTCCTGACTCAACAAGTTTGTTGTGTGAGCTGAAATTGTGCTTCTGCGAGTGAATAGGTCCTTAATAGAAGTATTCCACACTATTTATACTGCATTTATTTGTCACCCAGCATTCACGAACATGAATAACTTTTGCTGCCTACTTAGACTTTGCCTGCACTAATATGCAATTGGACGATGACTAAATTTGGGGTTCAGTGGACATTATTGAAATACTCCTGAATTTTTCTTTTACATGAAAACAGTATATATGTTACAACTGAAATGAGAAGTGTAATTTATTGTAATTCACACTTTATGTGTAGGTAAAACTCTAAGCAAATGTTTTCATTCCTGAAACCTTTACTTTTCTCAGTTTCCTATCAAAAATGCTCACGTTTTTCCTTTAAACAAATCCCTGAATTTTCTATAGTAGATGTCTATCTAGACAAATAAAATCTCATTATTTTTACTTTGTTCACTTCTCAAAATACAATTCTTTATCCACTATATATTTTATCAGTTACTCACTCTTCATTCTTTATGCCTTAACCTCTAGAAAATATATAACACAGTTCATTTCTTTTGTAAATTGTAAATTCTGAACTTTTTATTGGTAACCACTTTTTTCAGGAAAAATTAATATTATTTGATTGAAATAAGACCTTCTCCAAGGACAATAGCAATAAAAAATTTGGCCCCATCTTTTGTATTGTAGAAATCAGAGATGGAATGCGATATAGTTAATTGATTGACTTATTGTATAGTTGTCATTTATGAATTTTAATATTCATAAATTATGTCACAAACCATTTTCTCGATTTTTCTAGGGTATAGTTACTTAGTGTCCATGCCCAGACATCCTTTCATCATATGATGTTAACATATAAGGCATATGTTAAGATCTCCTAAAATCAACATCTCGTATTCAGCAAATTACATGTAATATTAATATGGCTGCAGATTATCTTGCTTGAACAGAGTAAATTAATGTCAAATCAGGATGTGGTTATTTTTGTCATGTTTTGTGCATGTATATAATTCTTCTGCATGTAGATTAGTTTATTTTTATTCTTGAGAAAAAATAAATGGATATGTCTTAAAAGGGGAAAAAATGACCTGCATTTTCTATCCTGTACTGTTTGATTGAACAATTTGTATAACAGTATAATGGTTTTAAAAATGTACAGAATTCTAGACACTTCTAAAATGAAACAAATGATTAGTACTAGTGTTTCTTATTTCATGTTTCCTTATGAAAATGTAGTTCCATTTTCCCTATGAATGTCTAAGTAAAAGACCAAAAGTGAATGAACCAAATCAAATCTCTTAAACAATCGCTAAATGATGCCAAAATGTTGCTACTCAGTTATAGGAGTGAAAAACCAGAGATGAGTGTTTTGACTTAGAAAAGGCAGCTCAGAGTCCTTTTCTAATTTCTGCTTTGACAAGAGTTACAGTCAGGCAGCTAAAATAACTAATCTTGAGGTGGAAGTGTTGGAGAAATCACTCCATTATACTCATATGGAATAAAATATTCTCTCTGTACCATAACATACATATATATGAACATATATTTAAATTTAGGGACAAGGAAGCTCTATCTCAAAGTTCTGTCATCCATTAAGGGGCTATAATAATAGATAACTCCAAAATTTGTCATACTCTTTTACTACTGATCACAATAGGATTTGCTTAGTGAACCCTCCTGACCATTCACCCTTTTTCTGAAGGTCTCAAATTAGGTGCAAATGAAGACAGTTCATAAGGAGACATGGAGGACATGAATCTCTGGGCAGGCTCGCACTGCTTTCAGAGTAGTAGGAGAGGGAAGCGATGATTCCTTTTGTTAGCAAGGAAACATATTGAAGGAAGAAGCTGTAAGTCGTGGCCTTAGAAATTTATCTTTCGGGAGCACCTGGCTGGCTCAGTTGGTAGAGCATCTGACTCTTGATCTTGGGGTCTGATCAAGTCCCACATTGAGGATAGAGTTCGCTTAAAAGAAGTAAAAGGAGGTGTTTTTTCTTAGGAGAAGTAATATAATCTTTAGCTTTATATTAACTAGATGACCCTGTAAAAAAATGGACTTTTCTAGATCTCCTAAAATATGTCATATGCTTATAATGCTATGAAAAACTTCATTTATTCACCTTCTAAATTGGGCTAGGATCCTAACAACAAAGTAGGCAGAGTTTTTCCCTTCAAGGATTAATTGTCAAGTGTGGAGACTGACATCAATAAAAGCTTAGATAGAAGAGAGAAGTTATCATACATTTATTTTTTATCTTTCTAAGAATTCCAACTAATCATATGTTGTTGAATTTCAGTTGATTCTGATTACTCTCCTGGTGTTGAATATTTAGATTATTACAATGTTTGCTCTTTTACAATAGAATAAGTAATGGGACAAACAAGAATGTGCCATAAGAAGGATAAAGGAAAATGTTTTAAAATGTTTCAGAACACATAAGATGAAATAAAGTTAGTAGTGATTAAAAACATGTAACAGTGATTGAGAGGGTTTTCTTGTTTGGCAGATACCTTTCTTGACCCAACTGTCATTTGGCCAAGGTGCTTTCCATTAAATTGCTTCCAGCAGGTTTGTTTTTAGGTACATAGGCAGTCAAGAAGGAAGGATGAGAGAGGATGATGAGCAGAAAAAGAGGAGTCAGTATAAGTCAATAATGCTTTGTAGTATTACCTCATCTGTCTGGACACTTCAAAAGATTCTAAGGTGGTTGTCTTAAAGTAGATTAACAATTGTTAAAACTATTGTTTCCTTAATCCTTGAAATGTTAGCCAAGGAAAAACCCTATATTTCATGCATTTTCAGTTATAGGAAATAAAGATATTGTTTGGTTTACACAAAAGTGTTCACAGTACCTGAAAATACATGGGCTCTTTCCAAAACAAATCAAGCTGATTTTCGTTGGTATGGAATAAAGGGGGAAAAAAAGTCCAAATAATGTTTTTTTTTGGCCAGACTAAAAAACGGACAAACAAAAACACTAAAACCTCTTATTTGTGTTATACTTCTTAAGAATTGAATGATATTAGCTAATTTTGAAAGGCTGCTTTTCAGATCTAATGGAATCTTTTTTTTAACTTAGTGTCTGATAGCTCATAATCTGATGTTTATTATCTGTGCTAGGTTTGGTTAGTAGCAGGTTCTTTACATGAGGTGTTATATAGGACTAACATTATTATATGTATTATATGTACTTGATTACCTTCTAAGGTATTTCCTTTTGCATACATTAAGTGCATATATTTTGAGATCCTAATGAGAAAAGGATTTTACTAGCAGATGAAGAATGTATTATTTTTCTTTTTTAGATATGCCTGAAAATTAAAATTACTCATGTTTTCTTCATTTAGAAAATGTCTTTCATTTACCTCCAGCCTGCCACACCATTTAGAAAAGCTTACCATGAAAATAAGAATATTATAAAAATTGGTAAATAAGAAGTATATGTGCACATATACATAATATTTATTCAGATTATAATGTTGTTAAAGTCAGTTCTGTTTTATGATCATGGTAATCTCACAGCAGGCAATGCCCATTTTCTCCAGTGATTAATGTAGCACCATTGAGTTTTTAGAAGGTTGTTTTCTTAATTTGACTGTCTAGGAAGCATTTTCCCTGTTGAAAAACAGGTGTAAACATCAATACCCAAGATAAGAGAGTGAGCTCCTACTGTTTTCTGATGTCTCCAGTGTAGAGAACTCAGAAGGTTAAAGTCTGAGGATTGGGTAAGGCTAATTTATCAGAAGTAAAAAACTAGAAAATTTTTGGTGTGATTCAAAGACTTCAGCTGAGAGAATGACAGGAAGCCTTTTAACGGCAAAATAATCTGTCAAACGCTTTGAATATATAGGGACTGTGTGGCAAACATGTGAAATCAAACCCCAGCACAGTAATTACAGGTAATTTGTGAACTGTTTCTCATTTCCTCACTGTGTAAATTATATGCCTATTCACTTGAGACAAGATTTGACTTTTTGAGAATCTTACTGAGATTCTGTAGCTTAACACTGGCCCCATTGTTTCAGTGTTCCCTATGCTGCTCTTCAAATTTGCAGCCAGTTTTGAGTGAAAGGAGGGAAGATTTTGGTGTAAAGCTCTAAGTTATTCTGTTTATTTTGTTTTCTGTATTCGAGTCTACTGTTAACTTTCGGCAACTTTGATTATGGATCAGGTGTTTAATATTATGGTTCAAGTCGATGTTCAATCACCTCTCCTATGTATGCCAAATAAAATAAATCATAAACCTTTCAGAATATTGGGTTCCATGCTAGTTGACTCAATACCTGTTAAAGACTCCTAGGTACTGCAAAATTGTTAGAAGGCGTTACCAGCTAATCAGGGTAAGAATTGCAAGACTCTAAGCTGTACATTAACATCATTTGTGAGAAAAGGAAAAGCAAAATAATAATAATAACAATAAGCTTCTTTTTTTGTTTGTTTCTAAAGATCGCTCTCATTTTATTTCCTGCCATTAAGTTTTCCTAAAAGAAAAAAAATCAAAATTAAAAAAAAAAGAAAACCATTTAACACGCATATACTCATCCATCATTAACATTTCTTTAATCTTATATGGTGGCGTTATTTGTGTTTATTTCTGTTGTGTTTTTCTCTTTGTTTACTTCTTTGACAAAGCATGTCACTTTTTGTTTTACCTAGTTGTATTTTGCTACTGCATGTCACATGTTTTAAATGACTCAGTGAACAAATGAATTCTTGTCATTTTAAATTTCACTCGAAATATTACAAACAACCTGCTCATTCTCAAACATTGCTCCACATTTTTTGCTTTGGGTGGGAGCATGCAAAAGAAGTGAACCAAAAAATGGCAAGAACTGTGTGGTATGGCCAGCTTTGTACCTGATAATCTGTTGAAGCCTGTTAAAGTTAAACCTAAGTACGATGTATGTATTTATAATTTGAATCATTTGTGTTTCTCTTTTGTTTGCATGATATGATTTTGTTTTATATTTTGTTTTTTTCCACTCACCAGATGTTCCCAACACTTTGCTTCCCACCACTATCATCCCCTCCCTTACCACTGCAACAGTCACAACCACTGTAGCCATAACAACCAGCCCAACCACATCTGCAACAACCACCAGCGTAAGAGGTACAGTATGCTTCTTTGTTATGGCCTGGAAAGCACATTAAATGAAGCTTTAAAGGGGTTTTTTTAAAGGGTAGAAAAATTGAGATCCAATTTTACTTAATTATAGGAACTAATTAAGTCACCTAAATTGCTATCAATTAGGGTTATTGGGATAGAATATGAGACAAGGTGTTACATTTTAATTTTTTTAGTGTCACTTATGACTACTATGAAAATATTTCACAATATCGGCTAAAAATATATGGAGCAAACACTGAGCAAAATTAAATGTGAACATGGGGCACTTTTTTTTTTTTTTTTTTTGCCTTGCCTTGTAATTGTAAACAAAGAAATAAGATGTTCAAGTTTGCAGAGGTAGCATTTGCTTTTTAAAGACCGGATGTAAACGGCTTATTCCTCTGCCACTAGATTAAAAATACCCACAGTGTGAATGTGTTCTAAAATTGGCATAATTCATGGGGTCATCATAAACTGTTCACCACGTAGAACTTTTAAGTAAATATTCAACATGTCACCCTAAAGTGATTCTCTGAGTAGATCTATTCCACTAACAGAACGTTCTGAAAACAAATGTTGATAAAGTTGTCTAGGATGATAGGAATTCATATGTGGCTCCATGAGTAATCTCTGGTATTGGTTTATTATTAATAAATGTTTTTGCCTAAAGGAGAGCAACCTTGAAGAAATTGAAGTAATCTTTAAAGGCAAAAAAAATAATTACATGATGGTTCAGAAATATAAAAAAGCATTCCTGAGCAGTCATTGAGTGGTTAGTAGGTGGTGAAGAAATTAAAAGGAATTGTCTGAGTTCATTATAGAAAAACATGTTTTAGACTTAATTTTTGCATAAGCAATGCTCATAGAGAATTTGTCCTATTTAAGTCTGTCTTTTTGTACTTATACATGTTTTATGTCATGTTGCCTATACTAATATGTTTGTTAAGCTTAACAATTTAACTCAAAATCATGGGGACTTTACATTAATATATATGTAATCAAAGTTATACTAAGGACTGGCTTAACATTATTTTCCTCCAATATACTATCTGTTTTTCTTAAGGTTTTATTAATTTTCAATATTAAATTGAGTTTCTGGCTTTGATGTAACGGTTATCATAGTGTTTATCTCGTTTCTGAAAAATTCTTATATTTGATAATTATTTTTTGATAATCATGTTAACTCTATTATATAAGATTGATAACTGAAGTTTGATGATAGTAGCAATAAGAATTTCTCAAAAATTACTGTTTATTTTAGTATTACTAGGCAAACTGTATTTGAGCTAAATCTACAAGTGAGAAGAATTTAAAGATCTTTCTCATATCAATTAATATGAAAATCAAGTAAAAGTAATAAAAATAAAAAAAGGTAAAAAATACTTTGTGATATTATAGGAAATGAAAGATACCTAAATTTTTACTTTGCTTCATTTTATTATTTTTCCAAAGATTTTACAAATAGCAATTTATTTTTTTTTAACGTTTATTTATTTTTGAGACAGAGAGAGACAGAGCATGAACGGGGGAGGGTCAGAGAGAGGGAGACACAGAATCTGAAACAGGCTCCAGGCTCTGAGCTGTCAACACAGAGCCTGACGCGGGGCTCGAACTCACAGACCCCAAGATCATGACCTGCGCCGAAGTCGGCTGCCCAACCAACTGAGCCACCCAGGTGCCCCTACAAATAGCAATTTAAATAAAATGTAATTACTGCATGCTAACAAAATCTCTATGATAATATTAAGTTCTGACTGTACAGACAAATCACTTTGATGGAAAAGGACGATGACATAATGACTTATTTTTTTTGAAGACTTTCTTATAGCAAAAAAAACAAACAAACAAACAAAAAAACAAAAAAACATTTCCTGAGGCACCTGGGTGGCTCAGCTGGTTAAGCATCCAACTCTTGATTTCAGCTCAGGTCATGATCTCATGGTTCCTGAGTTCCAGCCTTGTGCTGGTCTCTGCACTGGCAGCCCAAAGCCTGCTTGGGATTCTCTCTTTCTCTCTCTCTCAATCTCTGTCTCTCCACCCCTCCACCCCTCCCCTGCTTGTGCTCGCTCTCTCTCTCTCTCTCTCTCTCCCTCCCTCTCCCTCTCCCTCCCCCTCCCTCTTTCTCTCTCTCTGTCCTTCCCCTGCTTGTGCTATCTCTCTCTCTCAAAATAAATAAAACAAACATTAAAAAATTCCCAATAGTCAATTATTCCTTCTTCTTCAAAAAAATTTTTTGAGGGCTTGCTATCTATATATGAGGCTATGCCAGGTTGTACAATTACACAAATCAAACATATTCTATCTAAAATAACTAGCAATTACATAATGCATTCTGCACCCTCCCTAAGTAAACAGTGTCTGTACTTACTTAAGGAAAAGTCTTCATGCTCTTTGTGAACATATATACATGCATCTTAGTATAAAAAAGAGAAAAATGTTTTATTTCAAATGACGTGTTAATAACATATTTAATACTCGTTCACATGCATCTTAAGTGGAGTCTTACTTATTGCATCTTCACCAGCTGTTAAAATGAAATCAATTTTCTACTTTTTAAATTCACTTTTTACGGGTTTCCTAAAATGTTCTGTGCACTTTAAAAGTGATAAAGAATTAACCTTTGCTGCAGAAGAACATGCAAAATAAACTAACCTCAAAGAAGACACACACACGCAAATACACACACGCATGCACTCCCATGCCATTCCCTGTTATTTTTACCTAAAGGTTGAAAGACAATATTTTTCAAATGGCACCAAGATATGTGGAAAGAAAAAAATGTATTTTATAAGTTAGGCAATGCATAGTAGTTATTTTGTATAGGAAAAAAAATTGCAGCACTGACATTAAGTATTAATATAATGCCTTTTTTCTCTTCTATGTTCAATAAACCCCTGAGGGTGGGGAAAGTCATTGGGTGCAACTGTATCATTAATGTCCTAGTCCATATTTGAGGGAGTGGAAAACTCAGTATATAAACATTGTTGTGATTTTTTTTATGTTTTTATCTGTTTAATTTCTATTTCCATTCACTAGAATGTGAAGTTCAGCAAAGCTAGGACCTTAGTTGTCTCACTTAAAAAAATTTTTAATTTATTTGAGTACAGTTGACATACAATGTTATATTTGTTTCAGGTGAACAGCAACAAATTTATACATTATGCTGTGTTCACCACAGGTGTAGCTACCATCTGTCATCATACAGTGCTGTCATAATGTCATTGACTGTACTCCTTATCCTGCTCCTTTCATTATCATGACTCATTCATTCTGTAACTAGAAGCCTGTATCTCCCACTCCCCTTAACTCCTTTTGCCCACCGCCCCAATCCCTTCCTCTCTGGCAATCATCAGTTTGTTCTTTGTGTATAGAGGTCTGATTCCACGTTTTGTTTGTCTTATTCATTTGTTTCTGTTAGATTGTACATATGAGTGAAATCATATTGTTTTTATCTTTCTCAATCTGACTTGTGTCACTTAGCATAAAACTCTAGGACTATGTTCTTGCAAATGGCACGATCTTGTCCTTTTTTATGGCTAATACTTATGTGTGTATGTATGTTTGTGTGTGTGTGTGTGCACCACATCTTTCTCATGACCATCTTCCTTCATGATGCTTCCTTAAGCATTCATTCATCTATCAATGGACATTTAGGTTGCTTCCATTTCCTGGCTATTATAAATAATTCTGCAATAAACGTAGGGGTGCATATTTCTTTTTGAATTAGTGTTTTCATTTTATTTGGGCGAATATTCACTAGTGGAATTATTGTATCATATGGTATTGCTATTTTTAAATTTTTGAGGAAACCCCATACTGTTTTTCACATTGTTGTGAATTTTGTACACAAGTGTTTTCTAAGTTGAATGATATTCCTTTATTTGTATATTACCTATTAAATTAGAGCTTTCAGATGCAATTACATTTTCAATTTAATTCACTTATTCATAAATTAATAAAAGATGTTTCAAAAGGATCATAATAATAATCTAAGAAAATCTGAAAACTGAAGAGAACTCAATATTGTCATCTTACAGTTTTTTTAAGTTTATTTGTTTGATCCCTTTCATTCAGTAATCTAAAGTAACTGTATTTGATTTTATGAGGTTTAAATGCTATTTCTTCAAATTTCATAAACTATATTTACCCACCTATGTATATATTTAATAAATGACTGTAAATAAATCACCACTCATTTCTTTATCTGCCCTCTTTCACCACTACTAAGTTTTCCAGTCTGAGATATGATAAACATAACTATAGAGAACAAACTGAGGGAGGTGGGCAGCTGGTGGGCTAGATGGGTGATGGGTATTAAGGAGGGTACTTATTGTGAGGAGCACTGGGTATTACATGTAATGAATCACTAAATTGTTCTCCTGAAACCAGTATTAGACTGCTTTGTTGACTAACTACAATTATATGTTGACTAACTACAATTTAAATGAAAATTTGAAAAAAAATACCTTTAAAGAATTACACCTGTGGCTATATTAGAAATCAGGGAGAAATAGAACAAAACAAACTCCTCAAATCCCTCAATTTCACATCTCTTCAATTTGTATGTAAAATGCATCCCCCTTAGGAGGAATAGGAACTTCAACCATATGGAATAAAAGCTGGCCATTAGCACTGTCTTGTTGCAAATAAAGGTGTTAAGACAGAGAAGCCAGCAAACTTCAGCTGTCACGGGAAAGAGAAAATAAGTGTGCCCTAGGGGCATCTTTGGGTGTGAATTTTGGTTCTTTTGTTTACAGTCTTTGGTCTTGCACCATGAACCACATTGGGCCTCAGCATTTTTATCAGAAAATGAGAAACACTTAATAGAAGCATTTAATTCCCAGGTTGTCTTGCAGATTGGATAGTATCTAGAGTTCTGAAAACATAATCAACAATCAATGTATGATAGGATTATTTCTCACTTCTCTTTAGTAAAACAAATGTGTTTACTTGTAGTTGTATGATGCAATTACTGAAATTTTATATATATATAAATATATAATAGTGGTTTGCAATGGTTTTTGGTGGTAGTGTACTGATTACTTTTAAGCCTATTTTTTATTGATTATATAAAAAAGATAACATGTTACTAGAGCATATAGAATTTATTTACAAATATAACAATAATTTATAAACTTTCCATGAAGTTTATAGTATTCTTGATTTGTAGCATATATCTAAAATCTGAACATTTTATAGATCTTTTAAAATGTTTTCATTACAAGAGACTATGGCTATAAGACATTTTAATTTCTGCTTTTGGAAATGACAGGGTTTTTTAAAAGTCTAGTGGCCTGATTAATCCTATCACTCAATTCAGATGGCATATTTATACTCTCTTATAAATGTTTCCTGTTTTTTGGTTTTGTTTTGTTTTGTTTTGTTTTGTTTTGGATCACTGTGATGAATATTAATGAGTTAAATACGATCATTTATAAAATGGTTCCAAATGACCTGATGTGATTTCTAGTATTAATATTATTTTAGCATGGTGTTTTTAATTTGAAAACATCTTTCATTTCGATCATATCACACAGTTTTAGTTTCATAATAATTATATCATAATCTTGGAATCTTTAGCAGCACCCTCATTTTACAGATAACAATATTGAAGTATTGAAAATTCTGAAACCATATATGAGACAATGACATATATCAGTGGTTATGTCTATTCACATGATTTTTAAAAATAGAATTCACCAATGAATGTTTTATACTTATCAAGATAGAAAAACTTCTAAACTCCTAATTGCAGTTTCTGACTCACCAAAACTTTAAATGTCTTTGAAGTATAAATATGAGATGATAGGTGCACCTGGGTGGGTCAGTCGGTTAAACATTCGACTTTGGTTCGGGTCATGATCTCATGGTTCGTGAGTTTGAGCCCCGCGTCGGGCTCTGTGCTGACAGCTCAGAGGCCGGAGTCTGCTTCGGATTCTGTGTGTCCCTCTCTCTCTCTCTCTCTATCCCACCCCTGCTTGTGCTGTCTCTCTCAAAAATAAATAAACATTTAAAAAAATGCTTTTAAATGAGATGATATAAAGAGAAGGTATAAAGTATCTGATATACTTCCTGTTCTATGACTAAGAGTCTGTTCAAATATTTCATGCATTTCAATACACTAAATAGAGAAACATAATTCCTAAACTTGATGATGAGATTGTTTATATAGTTTATCTATGTAAACATCTAAATGAATTCTTAATTCAAAAATAGATTTGGTTTTACATTAGGCTTTGAGATGGTAAAATGATTTTATAGTAATAAAATTACATCATTTGTCAAGTAATTCTTTTTTTTTAATGTTTACTTATTTATTTTGAGAGAGAGCAAGGGAACACAGCAAGGGCTGAGAAAGAGGAAGAGAGAAAATCCTAGGCAGGCTCTGCACTGTCAGCACAGAGCCCAAGGCAGGACTCAATCTCATGAACAGTGAGATCATGACTTGAGCCGAATTCAAGAGTCTGAGGGTTAACCAAATGAGCGACCCAGGCACCCCATTTGTCTAGTAATTCTTAAACAATTTATTTATATAATGAGTCTCTTGCAATGAAACTTTATTTAAGCATAGCATTGCAAAACAAAAACAAAGGATATCTTTTAAATTTAAGAAATTGATCATTATCAAACTGACTACAACTAGAGTAATAATGACCAAACTCACAAAATTTAAAGATGGATACCATTGTGTTGATCCCAACCTATTGGCAATAATACTTTCAGCTAGGAATGCCTGAGGCACTGTTCTGAGTAGTCCCCTCATATTTCTAGGAGCCCCCAAACATTTCCTCCACCAGGGCCAATGTTGTGGCTGGACTAGCTCTAGTGGTTCTTATGATCTCGGGATACATTTTAGCAAGAAACTATCTGAAACTTTGAGTGACAAAATTTATCACTCACAGTTCCTGGAAGGTCATAGAGTGAGGCAATGGTCAGAAAGAGAGAGTGTACATGGACTTGGGGCTCTGCCTTTATTAGCATGTCTAAGGGTTTGGAGTTTCACCAACTGGCAAATTTAAATAAGAACAGAAAGGAGGGCATAGGAAGGAAGAAGTGGGGCTACTCAAAACAGTCAGTTATCTAGGTTATTCATGACTTTCTGAAAGAGGAAGCTTCACGGGTAGGGCAGCCTTATGCCTTATCTGATTGTTTTGCCAGGCAGTGGTGACCTACTGTATCCTACTGTATTGCAGCTGTATTCTACTGCATTCCACTGCTGGTAGTGTGTCTATTCAAGGTGAATGTCTTCTGAAATGGATACTTTGACAATCAGGCTCTTCCACTGCAAGTTCTCAATTCTTCACAATTAAGCGACACGTTAATTTTGTTACTTATGTTTAAAAATGTAATATCGGGGCGCCTGGGTGGCTCAGTCAGTTAAGCGTCCGACTTCCACTCGGGTCACAGTTGGAGCCCCGCGTCGGGCTCTGCGCTGACGCTCAGAGCCTGGAGCCTGTTTCAGATTCTGTGTCTCCCTCTCTCTCTGACCCTCCCCCGTTCATGCTCTGTCTCTCTCTGTCTCAAAAATAAATAAATGTTAAAAAATAAAAATAAAAAATAAATTAAAAAAATTAAAAAAAATAAAAATGTAATATTAAGTGAAATATTTTAAATCATCCATGTAGAATAGAATGAATTTTAGCATATACCATAGCTCTTTAGCCCCTACGTTGCCATTGCATTTTTATTTTGTTTTTATTTTTTTTAAATGTGTTTAGTTATTTTTGAGAGAGAGAGAGAGAGAGCACGAGTGGAGCAGGAGTGGGACAGAGAGTGGGGAACAGAAGATCCAAAGTGGGCTCTGCGCTGACAGCAGGGAGCCCGATTCAAGGATCAAACTCACAAACTGTGAGATCATGACCTGAGCCGAAGAAGTCAGATGCTTAACCGACTGAGCCACCCAGGCGCCCCGCCATTGCATTTTTAAATCATGTGAATGACAGGGGCGCCTGGGTGGCTCAGTCTGTTAAGTGTCCGACCTTGGCTCAGGTCATGATCTGAAAGTGGTGAGTTTGAGCCCCATCTCGGGTTCTGTACTGACAGCTCAGAGCCTGGAGCCTGCTTCAGATTCTGTGTCCCCCTCTTTCTCTGCCCCTCCCCTGCTTGCACTCTGTCTCTTTCTCTTCCTCTCTCAAAATAAATAAACATTAAAAATAAATAAATAAATCATATGAATGACATAAAACTTAATTATTTAAATGTAAATTGGGTTAGGGACTTGTTTGACCATTAAGTATAATCCTAAATTATTGCTGTTTTAAACATCTTAATAAATAATTTCTTCTTTAAAGATTTCTTAAAGTAAATCTATGTGACTTGTAAAAAAACCTTCATTAACACAAAGTTAAACTAGAACAGAACAAAAAGAATTTGTTAAGCTACTTGGTGACAGCATAGAGAAATTGAGACAAATTTTGAAATTCTATACGTACTTCATATAGTCATTTTTAATGAACTACAGTTGCCTAAAGTGTTGATTATGAGATAGTATTTGATATGCAGATTTCTTTACTTCAATTATCATTTCCTTTCTCTGGCTTCAAAATATAAGAAACTAAAGTAAAATTAACACAAAATGCATACATGTGTACTTTAAACCACTGTCTGAAGCATCTATTTAATTAAATCAGCTTTAAAAGCAATAATGATCTGACCTATGCTTCTAGTCTCTATTTTCTTTACATCAAAAGAAATTCTAGTCTATCTTTATTTTATTTTTATTTAGTTTTATTGTGCCACCTCCTTCCCTTTTTGGTATAGATACTTTAAAAATTGAATACAAAATTATACACATTTAACAGAATTAAAAAAAAAAAGCCAGCACTGAGAAGAATAAATGAAGTCATTATAGCTCTGAGTTAGTCACTATAAATGCACTCAAATAGAGCATTTGCAATGGTAAAATATATCATCTTGACACAGTTAAATCCCAAAGTGTGCAAATCAAGAAGTTGTTTATGAGCTTGTATTATGAGTGTTTAGCTATTAAAAATGTTTCTGGTTTTATTGGTGGTAATAAAACATAATTTGCATGGTGTTGTGAGCTTTTAAAAATTAAGTGTCAATATGTTGGGTTTTTTTCACTCGACAAAAATTAAGTAATAATTCAGTCTCCAGATGGTCCATATAGAGAGACCTGCTTATCTCTAAAAAGACAGGTTTCCACATTTAAGCTCTAAGTGTAGCTAAACTTCCATTAGTCTTTTTAAAAACAACACTTATTATATGAAGTTGACTCACCTTTAAAATGAAACATATGAAACATAGCTTATAATGACAATAGAGTACTAAAAATGCTTCTACTTGGAAAGAGCAAGCAGCATGCATGGCCCATAGTTGAGAACACTTTCAACCTGGATACAAATATTGTGTTGTTGGTGCTGAAGGGAGTGGCCACAGGCTGGACCTGGGAGGGAACATGGACTGGGGGTCCTAGTCTCTCAGTCAGCTATGGACCCACACATTTGAATAATGGCAATGTTTCAGTTTAAATTAAATTGCAAGATAGCATAGAAGGCTAAAGTCTTTTTTTTTTTTTTTGGTTTTTTTGTTTTGTTTTGTTTTTGTTTTTTCTTTGTTTTGTATTCTAGTAGATCTTATTTGGAATAAGAATACACATCGCTTGTTATATACAACCATTTCTAAAACTAAACAAAGCATTTGACTCCAAACTTGTGAAGTTGAACTCTGGCCAAGTTTGAAAATCTTTAAATATTTACCTCTTTCTTTATAGCATTTGGGAAATAGTTGAGGAAAACTGGTGTTCTTATTTTCTTTCCAATACGACCTATTAAGGGAAGCAGCACACTTATGCTCTCTTCTATTTTCTAAGGGCACTCTTGTGGCTTGTGCAATTTAAAACATCAAACATTTTTAAGAGTTTCATTTTAAGCTTGTTTATTTCTTTGGCTTAGATCAATTTAAAAAGAAATCTTTGTTCCATTAGTTTACATTTCTTCTAAGTAAACAGTTTTACTAATACTGTTTTTACTTCTATAAATGTAGGAGTGTCTTAATTGATTTTATGGTAATAATCCTAGATTTTATATAATCTAATAATATATACATTTCCTGCAAAACAATCTCTAAGAAAGAAAATAAAATGCTCCCTAGTAGACTATGTGCCATTTTCCTTGGATTCATTTTTATATAATATGCATATGCATACAAACATTAAATTAAAAATTTTCCATAGTTATGATATTCCAGAAAGCACACCACTTATAAAATATCAACACCTACTTAGTCTCTTATGATTAGGATGATAATCTGTTTTACGTTTTAAAAGCTTAGCCTACCTATGTGAATAAATGCTTTTCCGAACATCTCTAAAATTATTTTAAAAATCATTAATAAACTAAACTGGTTGTATCTTTCTTCCTAACCAACGAATTAAATTTATGAGCTGTGCCTTTGAAGCCGAAAAGATTACTGGCATTGCCCTTGCTTCTTTGACAGTCCACATGAAACACACTTAATAACCTCCTGTGTTAGCTTGGTGAAACACTGAATTGATACTAATTATACCAACTTTGGGATAGAAGGTGACCTTGACTTCGGCTGGAACTTTCTGCCAGGACAATAAATAAGAGCAAATGCCACAAAGCATGACTTCTGAGAAGGGTCTAATACAATCTATTAATTCTGGGGAGTTCGTGGAATTACAATAAGTGCTTGCATAATTATAATATTTTAAAACATCTCTTGCTTCAATAATATGGCCGTTTTTTTTTTTTCATTTCTCTAGATTTCAAATAATCTCCCGTTAGCTTTCTGTACTCATTTAAATTAGCGGTGGCCAGAAAATTAAACACTACTTGATGCACAGTGTGTATAAGGTGATTGCAAGGCAAAGAGACAGATTTTTACTGAATGGCTTCTCAAATCCATATATAATGTTTATACAATTTTAGTAGCAGAACTGCTTTATGCTAAAGCTGTGATAACGCTGACTCTTCAGTGAAGACATGTCTATAAAATGATTTTAAAAAATGACTAAGAAGAAAGTAATTGCCCCAGTAGATACACAGGTTGAAAGTGTTGTAAGAAAATCTGTCAAGGCCAATGATGTATATCAATTTCACAGTTAAAAAATTGAGTTCAGTAGTTTTAAAAAGAGCCAGTAAAGTTACTACTAATACTATAAACAGGTTGGTAAGACCAGAAACTAAACTTTGTTTACCAATATTGTTTAAAGAATACATGAGTGTAAGGGGAATTCTGCTCAAAGTGTTTGGTATAAGCGGAAATACTAATTTAAGTCTAGTTATTCTTCATTTCAGAAAAAAGAGATGAACTCAGAATTCCCAGGGTTATTTCATGCAACTCATCAGTAAGCAAAGAATGCTGATCAATGAGTATTTAAATAGAGACAGAGAAAGCAACTTTAACGTGAGGAACTGCAGTGGGTTCATTGAGACACGTTATTTTTTCCAAAGTGAACCAAGTTTGATGTCTAAGAACTAGATCCCATAATAAAAAGCATGAAGCTCTTCTAGAGTAGTCTGTGTTAAACTGGGTAAGTTACAATGGTCTTAACACGATTATTTTTCTTCTTCCTTGAAGTTCTGTTCTTTAAATATTGATTATAGACTGTTTTTTTTTGGTCCCCCCTCCCCCCCAGTATAGATAGTGTGTTACTCAGGATATCAGTAGCAATTGGCAGCAGTCTCAAAACAAGGTAGGTAAAGAGCTTTTAATGAGGAGACTTCCACAGAAGTATGGACAGCATTTGGGAAATAACTATGAGAACTTTAATCAGCAAGGTGCTATTATCAGCACTGGACCTTTAGAGCCAAAGAAAGTAAACAGGGTTATCCTCATTAGAGAAGAACTGGGACAGAAAAGGGCAGCTTGAAAGAGCAGTAGAGAAGGACACAGCCAGTATCCACACCTCAGCCAGATGGAGACATTGGGAGAGAAGGGATCAATATCAGGCCTCTTTCTTCTCCTGCCTTCCAATATCTTTCCATTGATCAAATTCCACTGAAAATCAGAGGGCGAGGAATCTGGTGGAGTAGTGCAGAGAAGTCAGCCTCCCAGAGCACAGAGCAAGGCGAAAAAAAAAAAGGTCAGAGGATAGATTTGTGAACCAAAAGGAAAATGAACAGCAGAGACGTATGGATGTAGAATGTCATCTAACTTGTTTAGAATATGTCATGGAATTTGTTCACTCATGGTGACAGATGTCAGATTTTATTTTAGTTTTGGATTTTTCTCATAAATGTGCATATCACAAGTCTACAATAGAAAACTAGTTATGAAGCTAGTAATGGTGGTAAAATAGCAGCCCTCCTAATTTATTTTAATATATAATCTCCCTTTCCAGGCTACCGTCAGGAAGAGACAAACACTCTCAATGGTAGAGGGCATATAATGAAGTTTGGTAGGGATGGCATTATTGTGAGATACAAAGACATCTAAAAAGATATCCATTCATATTTAAATAACTTACTTTCCAAGAGGAAACCATTTTGAATCTCGGTGTGAGGAGTACCCATTTAATCCATTGAGTAGTGAGAGATTCCTTATTTGAAATATTCTCAAATCTGCTTGTAGAGATGCAAACTATTTTCTTTGAATTAAGTGCTTTCAAAAACTTGGTTACAGGGGGAAAAAAGCTCTAAAAATGAGTTAGCTGTAAGTTAATAATACACTGATACAGATATGTATTATAAACTTTCTATTAAAAAAATTTTAGTGTCACATAGACAAATAATTTTCGATCCTGAGATAATAGCTTTTCAGCAAAGAAAATCACTTTCTTGAGAGAAAAGATTTTAGAAGCAGCAATCACAGTCTTTAATATATTACATGATATTTCTGCCTTTGATGTTTTTAAAGTATGTGTACTTTATTAATTTCAGTTAAGTTGGAAGAGAGGAAACATGGAAAGTAAAAACAATTCAGCTTTTCACTGTGAAGTTAACTGTCTATAGTACAGCTTGGGTCCCTTGGCATTTTACCACTGGCAGGCCAGAAAGTTTTGTTGAGAGTGGGATATCAGAATAGTGTTTAAAGAACTGAGAATAATAGCCTAATTTTTCTGGTGTTTCTAGGTATCTTATCCCCTAGTTCCGAGATTTAGCTGGAAATTGAGCTCTGCATCTCAAAATGCTATTTTGAGGAACTGAAAACAAATTCTCAATACTTTTCTCTAAAACCTACCAGGTTAAATCCAGATATATTCCACTTTAAGTAAAAAAAAAAAAAGTATGCAAATTAGAAGGAAGTTCTAAGGGTTCCTTTCACTAATTCATATTTCTAACTTCTCTATTCAATAACTGGCAAGATAGCAGTGTAGGATGTTTCCATGATGTATAATGTGAAAATTTTAAGTAACTTTTAAAATGTGACGGTGCTTCACTAAAAAGTAAAAGTGCACAACACAGTCCAAATGTATAGTTATGTTCCACTGGGTTAATGACAAATACCATGTATAGATTCAGCGTGAGACAATGAAATTAATTGCTGGGCACAGGATATTCTGGTATCATCCTGATTTGGCCTCTTGACATGTGATCTTAGGCAGGGCAATTCATCTCTCTTTACCCACAGGGCTATGTGAATTCCAACATGTTTCTCTGTTCTTGAACTCTATGAAATACGATCTACATATCTGAGTCTTTCACCAGGATTTCAGAGATTAGTAGAGTTTGCAGTGTTTTTCAATCAGAACTTGTGGATAAAATCTCTTGGCATTTGAAAGGATTTAAATAGTTTCTTTAACATGATTCTATACTTCCAAACTTCATTTATGTCTGAATGTTCTGAAAAGCTAGAAGAATTAAATGAATTATTTAAAAGAATTAAAATGAATTTTATACTCCGACTACACTATTTAGCCTCTGGCTCACTGTTTTCTAGCCGCGTGCCCGCTGGTTTTTCCATCACTTCCATTTACACACTCATTTCAGTGTTTTTTTCTTCTTGCAAACCTTTATATACCTAAACATTATTTACTCTATCTGTAAAATTTCTAACCTCACATTATGGTAGTAAAATAAATCTTCAGTTCTAGCTGTGATGTACATAAAACTAATGTGTATGGCCTATTTTCACAGTTCTGTAACTGAGTCCAAAGTCTCTGTTAATCAAACACTTTGTAGCCCAAGTTCACAGCCTACACAGACTTTCTGATACTGTTTTCTATTGGGATTTGACACTGATCATTTGGATTGTATTAAAATGGTTACAGGACAATACAATGGTGGAGAGCATGGCTTCTGCGGGACTCATATTATCTGGGCTTTTTTTTCACTTTGCCATACTTAAGTTTTGCGACCTTCCTTACACTATCTATGCCTCATTTCCCTGATCTAAAAAATTCAGAAAATAATAATAGTATCAAAACCTTACAATGTCATATTTGAAACTAACTATATCTATGCATTTCACTTAAAAAAAAGTCCTTGCTTACAATAACTACTCATTAAGTGTTAGGTTTTATAATGATTACTAACAATTTTCATAAAATGAGCCATCTAAACAATGTAGGATGGGGTGCCTGGGTGGCTCAGCTGGTTAAGCGTCTAACTTTGGCCCAGGTCATGATCTCTGCCGGGCTCTGTGCTGACACCTCACAGCTTGGAGCCTTTTTCGAATTCTGTGTCTCCCTCTCTCTCTGCCCTGCTCGTGCTCTGTCTCTCATTCTCAAAAATAAATAAACATAAACAAATTTTTCAAAAAAAAATAAGAAACAATATAGGATAAAATTTACTGTTCTTTTCTATCAATGAGATTAATTACTAATTGCTAGGTAAAGGTTACAATGTATGATAAATAGACCATCCATTAAAATCATGTAAGTTTTCTTCAAAATCTAGAACTTAAGGATTTGTTTCTATCATGTGACTTAAAGGGAGTAGGATAAAACAGTCTCATTCATTTTCTAATTATCCAATTAGATCAATTATCAGGTAAGTTAAAAATATAATTTTTTTTTAAAAATGTAATCTATTTTGTAACCAAATTTCTTTACCAAATATTAACAGACATTTAAAATGGTCTTGGGGCCCCTGGGTGGCTCAGTTGGTTAAGCATGCAATTTCAGTTCAGGTCATTATCTCACAGTTTGTGAGTTCAAGCCCTGCATCCTGCTCTGTGCTGACAGCTCAGAGCCTGGAGCCTGCTTCCATTTCTGTGTCTCTGGCTCTCTCTGCCCCTCCCCTGCTCACACTGTATCTCTCTCTCTCTCAAAAATAAATGAACACTAAAATCAATTTAAAAAATAAAAAATAAAAAGTAAAAAAATAAAATGGTCTCAGTAGCAGAAATATCTAGTTTGGATACCAGGTACGTGACATGCAAGCTATACTTGAAGGTCCTATACTTTCTCCATCTCTAAAATGATTATATTAATTTACTTATAAAGGCATTCTAAACATCAAAACAAGTATTGAAATTTTCTGCTATTGTCATAACATGGGTGATCTTCTAAATATGGGGAAGCTATTATTAGAAAATGCATTGAAGGTATATCATTAATCATTTAAAAAATTGGGGCTTATTAATAACCATTTTTAGCATACTTCAATTAGTGAGATTTAATATTCATCTTCAATATATTGACCTAACTTAGTTTAAAACTACCTGTTACAGGGGCGCCTGGGTGGCGCAGTCGGTTAAGCGTCCGACTTCAGCCAGGTCACGATCTTGCGGTCCGTGAGTTCGAGCCCCACATCGGGCTCTGGGCTGATGGCTCAGAGCCTGGAGCCTGTTTCCGATTCTGTGTCTCCCTCTCTCTCTTCCCCTCCCCCGTTCATGCTCTGTCTCTCTCTGTCCCAAAAATAAATAAACGTTGAAAAAAAAATTAAAAAAAAAAAAAACTACCTGTTACTAAATTCAGTTGATTAAACTAGATTTAAACCTCTACAATAAAGAACTCTGTGCAATGTTTGGGAAATTACCCAAACATATTCAAGATTTGGCAGACTTATTTCTAACTGATTAGATACATTTCAAAATCTTTAGCTTCTTGATAATTTAAATTTTTTTCTTTTTGCCTCATTTTAAACAAGTTCATCACAAATAAATTAGTTGAAAAATGTTAAGCAAACTGAAAGAAAAGATTTGTTTCTTATCCCATACTCTTAGATACATTTTATTTTAAATGTGTAGCATATATTGTATGTAAATATATAGTGTAATATTTATACAAAAAGTTTTGATGTGAAATCCTATTTTGCATTTTCTTTATTACTTTTGTATCATGATTATCTTACTGTGTCATTGATTATAATTCCACATGATGTTTTCCTGAGTTTAAATGACCTTCAAATATGAAAGGACTAATATAAAGGAATCATTTTATTTCTCTAAGTTTACAAGAATTATAATTATAATAATAATATTTTGCATTTATTCAGCATCAGTATAACTATAGTGGTACATTAAAACATAGGGAAGTCTATTATTCCAAGTGTATATTACAAATATAAACAGACAATAACTGTTGTAATTTTTTAAAGGCCAAGATAATTAAGATATCTAATGATCATTGTGGTAAAATAGAGTTTCACCTATTTCCTCAGTGAAGTTATCTATTCAAAACTTGATATTTTATAAGATCTAAGTTTCTCTGTAATTCAATCCTCAAAATGTGAAAAATATCTATTTTGAAAAGTTATTTTTTAAGTCATGATAATGATGATTTAAAGATAAAATGAGAAGTCTGCATTGTTATAATGATGACAAACGGTATAAACGATCTTCTACCCAGTATTAAATCATTCAACTTGAAACTTTATTCTTGCTCTAGTGACACTCAAGATAACATAATAATATATTTATCTTGTGCTATGTTTATTAACCACAATATCCCTGAATGATTTTTACATTTATTTAAAATTTAAAAATAGTAGTAGAATCATAGAATGATAGAAGCGACCTTCAGAGCAATGCCCTGATTACCTACCTCACCCCACCCCCATTTTCTGGATAAGGAAATTGAATCCCAGAGAAAAGAAGACCATACACCATTTGATGCTATAACTAAGCCTAAAACCACAATCTTTTGAATTACATTTCCCAACAGTAACCCATGATAGGTTTTATTTTCCTATAGACAGAGACATTGGTTGACAATTTCTAATATAAACCTCGTTCAAATTTCATGATTTAAGAGGAGGTGGAAGATTTTTATGTAATAAAGTATTATGTGATTTTATTCCATTAAAATATCTTAATATGTAAACATATAATTTTTTTTAAACTCTTAAAGCTTAAGAATTTATATGTTTTCAAATGATGCCACTAAAATCATTGATTATTAAATCTGGAAGGGCTTTTCAAGGTCAAAATTTCCACCTCACTTTACTGATGATCACATAGCTAGTTTCAAAATTAGAACTAAAATTTCAAAAGTACATAATTCTATTTACTTCACTGTGTGTTTTCCCCAAACAGCTAATTTGTAGACTTTCTTTGTTTCTTTCCAAACAGTTAAATTAACAACGGCTAATTTAAAAAGCCAAATCAAGAAAAACAATATGTAAACTAAATATTTTTGTTGAAATACCTATAAATGTGCAGGTGTTTTTCTGATATTCTTTTAGGAATATGTAGATAAAGGACTGAATCTGGTTAAAACTTTTTCTTCTGAAATATTCTGGGAAAGTTTATAATTCTTCTTCATAAAATTTAGCAAATATATTTTGTACATCCCCACTCCAGGCTGATGGGAAGCTCATTATTTAAATCTGAAGAACAGTTATTGAGATTAGTTATTTTACTGGCTTTTTCTAAACATCTAGTTTTAGCAAATCATTAAATGAATCTTAAAACAAGATAAGAATTTCTAATTTTAATACCTCTGAAAACTCCTGTCCTACCCTGTCCTATCCATGCATACCTTATCTTATTATCAGAAGTGCTAAGTGATACATTGGTCACTGTAGAACTTATAATTGCTTTGTCTTCCTTCCATAAATGACTTCTCTAGGATCTATCCAAGGTCAAGGCTGTCACTTTCTTTTTTCTGTGCAGTTTGGCTTTACTATGAAAATATTTTGTTTAAATTATACCTCAAAGTTTAGGTGTTCAAAAACTAAAGGCAATCACTTTGAGAATTTGATCTAGGAGACACAAAGAAGATAAAGCAACATAATTACTTGAGTAACGAATTTATTTAAGTTTCCAAAATGAACTCTCAGTGAAAACTCATTTTATGATTTGCATAACTGTAACTTAATTTTTTAATTAGAATCAACTTTAACAATATCTCCTTGATTATTTATCCGTAATCTATAAACTAGGGGTTATAATTATGAATGTGGGAGCTGCTTGGAAAGTATAAAATACTACAAATATATGTTTCTCATCGCAGTTCTATTTTTTTCAAACCTTTTCTAAAACTGATTTTTTTGTTGGAAAATTAAAAATATCAACATTATAAAACAAATCCCAATTAAAAATAATAATTGCTTTTTTAAAAAATGGGCTTTTTAAAAAATACAGTAGATTGACTTTTTACCCATCACCATTTGAATAGTATCAGAAGTCATTTGTGTAGTTGTGCGGTTATGATGGAATAATGTAAAATGGAGGGAAGGTGAAGTTTTCACATTCCTTAAACGATTCATCTTTAAGTTTGTTTTTTTCACATGGTTTTTAGGGAGTCCTTGCCTTTAGCAGATAAGATGAATACATCATCTAGGAGAACAAGCTGACTTTGGGGCAGGGTCCTAATAAGGACAGAAGTTTAAAATAGTCACCAAATTTCATGGTCTTCATTTTGGTGATCAGGAAATTTAATATATCAATGAATCCAGAGATATCAGGCTCTTAGAAGAAACAAATATATCATTTATCATTAGTTCATTATGTAAATATGCATTTGAACCTTTATTTTCAGTATGATAAGCAGCATACATAGTTACTGCGCTAGTGAAAAAGGAAGGTGAGTAGGAACACATCAAAATTTCTAGGGAAGATTTCTTTATCCCGTGAATAATTATCATTTACTTCTATCAGGCACGATGGCAAACTGTGGAGATAAAGAACACAATAAATGCAGTCAATGCCTTCATAGTGTGTAGAGGAGAGAGAGATGCTATGTAAAATATGTACAGAATGCTCTCATTTTTCTGGGAGGTCACCTTTGATTGAGATAGACCATATAACCTAGAAAGGAGAGCAGGATGAAGAGAATATTAAGGGGAGGTTTCTTAATAGAAGGATCCTTCCAGATACAGACAGTGTTGGCAAAATTAAAATACTCCAGAAATGGGGATAGAGAAGCATAGATGCATGGCTCTTGGATGTGGCATGTACATTTTTCATTTCTGTTTTGAAAAACTCCTCTTTTCATACTGTGATAAAACAAATAGAATTACAACTTATGTTTTACTATTTCTAGAGCTAATTTTCTAAATTTTGACACCTTTATGGTATTTCTGGCAGGTGCAATTTTATCTTCTCTGGGACCCTGAGAAATAAGACTTCTCCGGTTCCTTCAATACTGTTTTTATCTACAAGATATTTTTTTTCAAGCACAACGAAGAACTGGAAGAAGCAGGGCAGGGAAGAGCAGTATGTGCAAAGCAATAGTGTATAAAGAGTATTTACACATTCAGTTTGGCTGGAATTAAACACAAAAGAGAAGCAAGAGTGAAAGGCAAATGTTCATACATTCATCTATGTATTGATCAAAAATAATAGTTATTCTATGCATAGGCAGAGCAAATTATAAGAAATGTAGCAGGTCACACTTAAAAGTTCAGAGTATATTCAGGAAGATGAAAAACAATTTAAGTGAAATGATGAAAGTTTTGATTAGGTTTTTGAAAGATCACCCTGAAGTGGTGTAATGAATGAAAGATTGAGGAAGACAGAGTGATGGGAAGTTATTGAAGAAATCTAGGTAATTAATGATGAAGTCTTGGAGAAGAACAGTAGCCAAAGGCATGGAGAAGAGGAAATGGTTTCAAGAAATTTGAGAAAATAAAACACAGGTTTTGTAAGTGATCAGGTAAGACATTTTAGTTGAAAGAGTAAGAAATACCAAAATGATTTCCAGGATTTTACTTGACTTGCAGGGTATTTGATGAATTTCATCAGAATAAAGAATATAAGAGATAGGAGTTCTACAGGAAAAAATATGTGATATGTTCCATTTAAAAAAAATTAATGTTTATTCATTTTTGAGAGACAGAGATAGAGCATGAGTGGGGGAGGGGCAGAGAGAGAGGGAGACACAGAGCCCGAAGCAGGCTCCAGGCTCTGAGCTGTCAGCACAGAGTCTGACACAGGGCTCGAACCCACAAATTGTGAGATCATGACCTGAGCCGAAGTTAGACTCTCAACCAACTGAGCCACCCAAGCACCCCAAATAGGCTCCATTTTAAACATGTGGAATTTTAAATATCTTTGCTACAGCCAACTAAATATAGTTAATGAATAATTCAGACATAGGACATGTAACATAGGATACAGGTACAGATTGTTGGCTAACATTTCTATAAATAAAAGGTATACCATAGAAGAGATAGATAATTTTAGTAGAATTTTGAATTAAGAAGAGAACCATGCTAAAGTTCATACTCTGAAATTAAAAAAAAAAGTATCTAAGTGTCATGCTGAGGAATGTTATGGTGCAAGGGTGTAAGCAGCGTGGTTGGATCAAGCAACGAGAAAGAGGAGTCATTTGAGTCTAGAGTGGGACATTCTTAGGCAGGGAGCTCCATAGTGCCAAATGGCTCAGAGAGGCTAAAGGTAGTAACATGTGAAAGGTATATATTTATTTAAATTTTATACTAAGAGTGTTCGATGAATTTAGAAATAAAAAGCTGTTTTAATGAAATCACCAGATAAAGTCAGACTGCAGCACTTTAAAGTGAATGGAAGGTAAAATGTTGAGAAAGTCAATGAAATCTATTATCTCAAGGATGTTCTGTGAGGGTCCCCTGAGTAGCTCAGTCATTAACCACCCATCTGACTTCAGCTCAGGTCATGATCTCATGGTTTGTGAGTTTGAGTCCCACATCAGGGAAATTTGAGCCCCACTTGGGGTAAAAGCAAGAGCCCTGCTACAGGTGAGCCTCCTCTCCTCTCCTCTCTTCTCCTCTCCTCTCCTCTCCTCTCCTCTCCTCTCCTCTCCTCTCCTTTCCTCTTCTCTCTCTCCCCCTCTCTCTCTCTTTGCCCCTGTGGGATTCTCTCTCTCTCTCTCTCTCTCTCTCAATCTCTGCCACTCACTCACTTGCATCCTCTCTCACCCTCTCTCAAAAAACAATGTTCTGTGAGAAGAAAAGGAGAGATACAAGCAGGTAGAATGTAACATTTTTGAAGGATGGTATATACTTAGCCTCTTTCAAACGCTGTAAGAGAGAGAGGGTAAAGAAAGAGCAGTTGAAAATATTGCTTAAAACAGAAATAAGCTGGGGAAAAAAGGAGATAAGCTGATAGAATAAAGCCCAAAAGTGTTCAAGATGGCATGATATATATATATATATATATATATATATATATATATATATATATATAATATCTTTAACTAAATTACATTAAATACAAAATATATTAAAATTGTTATATATGTTTTTATATTTTTAATGCAATCATTAAAAATGAACAAATGGACTAAGGAGAGGACTGAGGAGAGACAATAATAACAGTAATGGACAGATACTAGTTTTCCAACAAGGGGTGGAATGTGTTTAGGAAAATGGGAAGTTAACAGTTTTTGTCTGATGACCTGTGTTTTTTCTGTAAAACAGGACAAATAATTTTCAAAGATGGATGGAAAATTATGGAAGGGATCTTTAAGAATATGGTGAAGTTCTGAAATAGTTACTGGGCTAATAAGAAAGGAGGGCGAGTAGGAACACATCAAAATTTCTTTATTCCTTTCTTTATTTCTTTATTCTTTCATCTTTATTTCATCTTTCATCTTTATTCATCTTTATTTCTTTATTCTTTCATCAAGATTTCTTTATTCCATGATTAATTACATCAGGCACTATGGCAAAATCTGGGGATAAAGAACAAAATAGATAAATCCAGTATCTTCATGGGGAGTAGAGGAGAGAAATGCTATGTAAAATATGTACAGACTCTTCTAATTTGCTCTAAGAGGTCATCATAGGGGACCTTTATAAGGTAATATTTGCTAAATATGAAGGGTGTGCAGGACATGAAGTTAAGGAGTAGGCAAAAGCATTTCAGGAACAGGAAATAACAAGTGCAAAGATCCTGAAGTGAAAAGAAAGTTGACCATTCAAAAATCCAAAAGAATGTAGATTGTGTCATAAATGGTATGTAAACATGTAGTAGTTACTTGGATTAGAGCCTGCAGAACCTTAAACTTATTTTAAGAATTTGAGCTAATGTCATAAAAGTAATTGAAGAAAAAAGAAAGGAAGACAGAAAAAGGAAGAAAAGGAGGGAGGGGAGGGGAGGAGGAAAAGGAGGTGGGGAGGGAGGGAGGGAGGGAGGAAGGAAGGAAGGAAGGAAGGAAGGAAGGAAGGAAGGAAGGAAAGGGGGAAGGAAGGGAATGAGGGAAGAAGTGAGGGTGGGAGGAAAGGAGGAAGGGAGGGAGGAAGGAAGGAGGAAGGAAGGCAGGAAGAAAAAAGAATCTCTAACTCTCTAACTGGTTTTAAGAAAAATAATACTATAATCAGATTTACACTTAAAAATAGACTTCTGGCTGTATAGGAACAAATGTATGAGACGGGCAGCAGGGGACAGCAAAAGGAAAGTTAGAGAGCTATAGAAATAACTCTGGTGAGAGTTAATATGGTTTAGACCAGGGTGTTAATAGTACTGATAGAAAGATGGAATAATCAAGGTTAGCATGTAAAACTCACAGCTTTCCTGATTGTATAATTATGTAGATTAATGAAAAAAAATGTATCACAAGTGTCTGGCTTACCAAACTCAACGGATAGTAGTGCCACTCACTCAGAGATAGGAGACTTTGGTGATAGAAATCAAATTATGAATTTACTTTGAACATATTGAGCTTGTTGTACATTTGATATCTTCAACTAGAGATTTAATATTGAGTAGATAGTTGAATGAACAGATTTGTAGCTCAGACTGGTCATTGTTGTTTAGAATTGGTGAATCTCAACCTTGAGATCATGCAGGGGAGGTATATATTGAACAATCTTCAGCTGAGTTTGTAGCAGTGCAGATTTGCAAAGTTTTCAATTTATTTTCAGATTTCTGAATAGCCTACATTTTAAATGGATCCTTTGACTGAAGAAGAGATGGCATTGTGATTAGGCAAGGATAATGGAGGGAAAAGATCAAGTGTTGTAGGGAGTGATCTTCTTTAATCTGAAAAGGAGATTAATGGACAATACAAACACAGATATATTTAATAAGAGAAGCAGAGAGTGAGAGGAAAGGAGTATAAGATTAAAAACCACATTTTTTTGCCAGATAAAAGAATGTTAGAATTAAAAATTCGGCAATGGAAAATTTCTCGGTAATCCAGAGAGTGGCCATATATGAATAGTTCACCCAGTTGCTTTGATGTCAGAATGAGAAAGGTTTTTAAATGATCAAATAATGGTTAGACAAGAATTTAATGTTTAATAGTAGGATACCCAAGTGTGGAACTACGAATTTAGAAGCCACTGGTATATGCAGTTATACATCTATGTATGTCTCTTTCCTTCAGGTATTGGAATTTCCCAGGGTTATCATAGGATTTAGGTTGGAGAAGAAAATTGTGAATCTGATAGAAAAATTGGTCAAGAAAATTGGAAGATTTATCAGTGCATTGGGAACATATGTGAGTGAATGGCAGCATGGCCACCAAGATTTTAAGAAAGTATCTAAAATGATGGGATGTGGATTCCTCATTCAATCCAGAGTACTTCCTTCTTAATGTCAAAGTACCTGGGATATTAATTATTAATTGATTAATTAATTAATCATATGAGCATGGATGCAGAGTAAGGAGATGTATGAGCATATGGCATACATTTCATCAAGCCTATGTCTGCCTGGTGAGCTGCTTACACCTTCTCCCAGTTTACACCTTTTGAATAAGCAAGTCCGTTGGTCCATAAGAATCGATATTACTCTATTATAGCTCTGAATTAATATGTAAGTTTCTTATTCTTTGAGCTCCATTTTCATTAATGTCAATATGACAGTGAGTTATTTGTCAAAACATTACTTTCACTGAGTAGAAAGTTTTATTAATTTTATGCTTTCTTAGGTGCAATCATGATTCTATCGTGCCTCTTAGAGGTGATGCGTACTTTACCCTGACTCATGTCCAATTGTGATAGGTCACACTCACCCACTTGGAGATCATCCTTCAGAGCTACATGATCTCCAGGTTCTCTTCAAGTCTGCACATCAGATTCTCCAAGGGAACTTTCTAAAATTAAATTTTCTTAATTGTCTTTAATACTACAGCTAGATATTCTGATACATAGGCCTAAGGTTGACTCATAGAATCCTTGATTTTTTTAAGCTCCCTGGAACAGAAAAATTTAGAAATTGATGGTTCAAAGTCGGTTCAGAAATAAGACATTTTTTTTACTCTCAAGTTAGTTAACATACAGTGTAGTCTTGGCTTCAGGAGTAGAACCCAGTGATTCATCACTTACATACAACACTCAGTGCTCATCCCAACAAATGCCCTCCTTAATGCCCATCACCCATTTAACCCCCACCTCCACCTCCATCAACCCTCAGTTTGTTCTCTGTACATAAATGGGACATTTAAAATTGCGTTTTAAAGTTTTTCTTATGTCCCAGAGTTTAGGTTTCTATTAAATTTTATCAATACCTTGTTCTCACCTGGATCTATTACCTACCTTTCTAAGTATTATTTCTCATTTAATTTATAATAACACAATTGTTTAGTGTGAAAACCTTGAAATGCTGTTTGAAAAAAAAGGTTTAAAACAATATATTATTCTTTATTGATCTCTCCTCTATCTCAGACCATTGTGAAAAGATAATCCTTATTTACCTTAAGAATATCTGTTTAGTGAACAGTGTTGGAAGATAGAGCTATGATCTCCCTTCTTGGCAGAGGGCAAATTTACTATCCAGTTTAATGATGATAATGTCTCCCTCCAGGACAAATGGCAAATGTGGGGCAGGTTTTTCTTGCAGTCCATTATAAAACATTGGATATCTCTAACCTCAGGGGTTTCTCAGCTGATGGAAAACTACCATGTGCAGGATCCACTAATCCACTCCTTGTTGCTCCTGTGGAACTTAAAATGCAAGGGGGACCAAAGCAAACTGAAACTCCTGCTAGTTGCTCTATGGTAATAAATGACTTTGTCACTAACTCTGGAGTCTCCTATCTCCTACCAGCATGTATGAAACGGTGGCAGGTTAACTTGTTACTTTGCAAGCAAGGTAAAATCTGAGAACATTCACAATTCTTGATATATCTGTAATTAAAAACAAAGAACACTTATCTCATAGAACGTGATTACAATATTGCTATGAATGTAATGAGATAATAAATGTAAAGTGTTTACAATACTACCTGTTATATGTGGAATAATAATTTCATAAAAACATAATCTATTAATAGTCCTAATATCAGTAGCTATAGAAACACCTCCACTGTCTGCCTCACTTACATATACATGACATAAACACACTAAAGCTTCATATCCTAAGTAACAAATCCCAACTTAAAATTCTTTGTCACATTAAATTAGGGACAAACTCAAGTGACAGCTGGAATTGTTTAAGTAAATTAGTGAGAACTGTGCCAGAGTGGGGAGAAAACATTATTGTGCAGGAAGTAGCCCTAAGAGTTTCCTGCAAACTATTGTTATGTGGGAAAACTATGGGTCCAGTGTTGCCAAATTTCTTATTTTAAAAGGAAACCCATAATATTTTGAACTGCAATTTATAGGGTTAAATATACTTTCATATTTATTTTGAGCCCATGCACTCAAATAAAATAAGTCTATTAGCCAGATGCAAATCATGGATTCTTTGCTGTATCAAGAATGATAAGGAGTACCCAAATTATCTTATAAATGTACCACTAAGAAAGGAAGATAGTAGTTTGTGAATGGTGGGTTGATGGAGGAGAATGATCTTGCAAAAACAAACAGAACAAAACCAAAAATGAAGAAACCAAAGGACTTATTTATATCTTTTTTTTAAATGTCAAAATAAAGAGGATTCCAGGAAAAGTGGCATAGGAGTTGCACACTGATATCCTTGGTACTTGCTTTTGATCACAGCAAACACCCAAGCTCCAGATATACAAAGTAATGGAATCCTGGGAAAGTCTTTGGTGCTATCTAAAGTTGAAACCCTGAACTATTACTGTATAGTAGTTCATGTGGTATTTGGCAAATGTTGTTGTTTCCCTCAAAAATTTAAAATATTCCACTGTGCTCTTGTGAGGTCATTGTGGTGCCAGGCAGTGCTTCAGCTTACAGTTAGGAAATCAAACCATAACATTATGCCACATGCTAGTATACACAGAACATAGGATGCAAGATGAATGTTGTGGTTCATCAAGGGTTAAATCTTTATCTAACATTTGCCTGGAGTTAAGTCTTTAAGCTGACTTTGTCCTATTCATAAAATTGGACCTAGTCTAATTCTTAGCAAAATAATAAGAGAGGAAAAATTATCCCTGCTGTTGGCTATTTCTACAATAGCCCCTTAATATTTTTTCCTGATTCCAATATTATCTCTTCTCTTTCCTTTTCCATGTAGCATCTAGAAACATCTCCATAAAATGTAAATCTAAGCAAAACTCATCAATGTCTCCCATCACCCCTGGGTTGGTGCAAGTTGTAACTCCCAAATGAGCATTTTGTGCCTCTACTGACCAAGCAATACCACATTTCCTGCATCTTGACATACAGAAGGACTTTGAGTTTCTGTCAAAAGCCACTCTTCTGTCTGAGTCAAATGCTTTCCTCTTCCAAAAACATTCTTCTTTCTCCCTCTTGCTAACTCTCGCAAACACCAGGAATCATTTCTTGCTCCATGTATTGTCACCCCTTCTTCCAATAGCGCAGGTAGGACACCACCTGCTACATTCATAAAAACAGGACTTTGAAGGCAGTCACAAGTAGTTTCTACTAGCTTTGCTTTTTAATAACTTATGGTTGGGGCGCCTGGGTGGCTTGGTCGGTTAAGCGTCCGACTTCAGCTCAGGTCATGATCTCACGGTCCGTGGGTTCAAGCCCCGCGTCGAGCTCTGTGCTGACAGCTCAGAGCCTGGAGCCTGTTTCAGATTCTGTGTCTCCCTCTCTCTCTGCCCCTCCCCTGTTCATGCTCTGTCTCTCTCTGTCTCAAAAATAAATAAACGTTAAAAAAAATTAAAAAAAATAACATGGTTAATGTTTGGTTCACTACTTAATGTTTGGTTCAGTACCAAATCATGTAATATCCCAAGAATTATTCCAATACCCAACTTTTATAAAATTTTATGATACTATTTGGTAAACTAACATATTATAAGGAACTAATGTAGGATATTGCTCTGTTAAAATGCATCCCCTAAGGAGGTGCCTCACAAATCTCAGTGCATTGACACAAAAGTTTGTATCTCTGATGACAGAATTGTCAGCATAGTGGCAGGAATCAGGGGAGCGGGTCTGAGTTTAGAAGTACATACCTCATCCCATTACATGGGCAATCCCTTCCCCACAAACACATAAACTCTACTTAACCTGATGAATTTGTGGAGCAGTGTTTAATCTGTTAAATGTTTGATTTCTTCCCATGCTAGATAGCAATGAATGAGGATAGTATGATATTTTGGAAACCCCAAGGCAAGTGTTATCTTGAATTATTTTCTCACACTAGGAATAAGCTGCCAGATGTAACAAGGGAAGATTCACTTGAGGTTCAAGTGATCCTGGCCTGGGGGCTACCTTTATTGAAATCATGAGGCAGGTGGAAGCTGTTTTCAGGACCATTCTGCTTTAGAAATTCCTTTGATGGTGTCTTTCTAAAGCAACAGGTCTTACTAGTTTGAGAATATGAACAGACCTCTTGGCTCTGGTCCACCTGTCATCCTTCTGGGGGACTCACTATCACCACGTATCTTTATGGCCTGGTAATTGCTGAGGGACAGGCTGAGTTTCACTACATCCCAGATTCCAGCAACTTGATAGTGTTTTTGTTTTCAAACTCTGCCTGTATTCAAAGTGGATTTGAAAAGGCTTAGCAAAATATGTATAGTACAAACCATAATGACAATAATACTAAAGATAGAGTAGTATAAAGTGAGGATATACTTCGGCAGGGAAAAGAAGAAAAGGAAGAACAAATGACATGGGAGTAATGCTAATGGGTTGCTCTTTGTGTGTTCCAAAATACTGCACACCCGAGCACATTTAAATTGACATGGAGCGCACACTTAAATTGAGCCTTCTAGTAGCCAAGGCAAAGAAAGAAATGCAGGCATGATGGAGTTTCTACCCGGGAAAACACTGCTGTTTTGTTCTATTTCATCAAGCTGTGAAGTTCAGGATATACCTTTTTTAACCTAATTCACATTAATTTTTGCTACACGAATCACACTTGGAAGAGATGGTTGCTTTCTTGGAAGGACAAATAAAAGATGATTTAACAATTACCAAACTGCGGTTGGTGATTTAAACCTCTCCAACTTAGACACTGGAGTAAGAGTATAATACTATCAAACCCCAGAAAATGTTTGAATTACTACAAAGGATTTTTGACTCCTCTAGGACTTTCAGTTTTCATGTCCTGTTTAATAAGTGTGGGAAAAATAATGAAAGACCATGGGATTTTTACACCAACCTGCAAAAAAGGTACTTTTTTATCTTAAATTTAAGGGCAAATAATGTCTTGCCCTTCTTTCTATGAACATCTCCTGCAAATTAATCTCAAACAGGCCAAGAGAGAGCTAAGAGGAAAATGTGAACTATAGCTCAAGGGATAGGAAGCAGATTTTGCTGACATGGATAGGTGGTTTATAACTTGGGGTTCCAGGGTCATCATATCATGGAATTGCAGCCAACCATGGCATACTAAAGCATGATGTGGAGAGGATTTTGGATTTGAGAATCAATTCTGTTTTCCAAAATTGAGGATTATGCAAAAAGGCAGCATAGCAACATGTAAATATCAGTATCTTTCCTTGTCAAGGTAAACCTTAGTTTGCAGACCGAGAATGAAAGATGTATAGTTCCTTTTCTCCTTCATATGAGTAGCATGAAACAAAGTGTGATTTTTAGCAGTTATGAAACCATAAATCTCTATTTACACAGAATTTTGGGGCATCATATGTATCTGATTGCAAGCTATAAAAAAAATCATTGTATAATCATTCTACTATATTATGTAATTTTGAAACATAAAATCGAGACTCTCATCATTACGTCCCATGTGCCTAAATGTGATTTGCAAATGAAAATTACCAGCCTTATATGACGCTTGATCTAATGCTTGGATGAGGTAGAAGGGAATGTGTAATCTATGCAAACTCGAATTACAGTTTCAGAGAATAGTGAAAATCCTTAGTCACCCAAGAGGATTTAAAGGGCTAAATTCTAATTTGCAATCTTGATCCACAATAATTAAAAGGCAAAGAGGTTCCTTTTAATGTTTTTTTTTCTAGTTCAAGGACAATTTGGTTCTAAATTGACCCAGATGAATTTTATGTAATTTGATTAATAAGGTTATCTTCTCACAAATTTGAGGATTATGCCTTGAAAATGCTTTTAATTTTGATCTTTTTTTTCACCAGTTTTCAATTATATGGAGTATCATGTATAAATGTTAAATTAGCTAGTATCTTCTCAGTGCATCAATGCATTTTAATTAAAATATTTTTTCTTTTCCCCAAATATTCTCTTCTACCATGCAATACAGGGTACTTGGCAGTAACAATTCTCACTGGAAATAAACATGTAATAGTATTTATTATATATTGAAGACTAAAGAGCTTGAACTCTAACAGCTTAGGAAATGCAGCCTTGGTATTATATTGTTTGTATTCTTCTCAGTATTAGAACCAAATACCAAAGCACAATGGTGTATCCACAATGGACTTTCACTGCAGTTGACATTCATTGCCTGTGCACATGAATGATAGAAAACATTTGTGTTTCTAGAACTTGATCCTCAGTTATCTCAGAAATTTAAGGGATAAAAGTTTGTTTTGAAGGCGTTGGCAAATTAGTTAGTTGGCTAATTAGTTTTCTTACTTTTTTTTTCTACTTAAGAAGGTAACTGTATTTTTGGAGTCTATGCACCCTTTACCTTTATGGGCTGCTAACTATATTTTTTTAAATGGAAGTTTTAAATAATATTTTGCTAAAATTCTGTTTATGTGGCTTGTATGAATTTTGGTCTGCTTTGGCATTTTCATCACATGAAGTAGTTGACAATGCAACAATTTAATTACATAAGCAGATGCTTTTTTCACACAACATAAAAGCTTTTTTTAAAAAAGCTATCCAGAAACTTTTTTTATAATCACAAAAGGATTTTGAAACAAATTCCTAATTGGATTTCATTTATAATACTTTTAAGTTTTACATTTTTATAATTTGTATTCAGGTTATGTTTAAATTTACTTAAATGATATTTTACATTTAGGTAATACTGTAAGTAATGCCTTTGTTCCTTGTTTATTGTCTTGATAAAAATTGCTTGAGACTTGGTGAACCTTGCTTTTCCTTCTAAGACTACCTGAGAAATATCTCATTAACCTCCGCTCTATTTAATCTTTCCAAGCTCTTAATTTGAATTCAGGTAAACAGCAATAAATGAAATAAAGATACTCATTTATACTGGTAATAGTATAAATTACAAAGATAATTACCTTGAAACCGTTATATAATATTACATGATTATAAAAACATATAAGGAATTGCAATCGTTGACAGCTCAAATAATATTAAGAATACAAATAAGTGAATAGTAATAACAAAAATAGAGTTGATCTGATAGACATATGTAAAAATGATGCCCTACAAATAAGGAATACATATTTTTTCCTAAAATATGGATAAGAATTTTTTTTAATAAATCATCTCTTGGGTATCCAAGAAAACAGCAATCAATAAAAGAAGGTAAAAGAATTGTTACACATGTTTTCCTCTGGCATTAATTCAATAATCCTAGATTATAATGACAAGAGAAAAAATAATTTTAAGTGGCAATATAAATATTTGCAAATAAATACATGAGCCAAACATAAAAATAAACGTCAATTTAAACTACCCCCAAAAAAACAGATTTATATAATATATGAGCTCTGTCTGAACCTTATTTATAGGAAAATTCAAAGCACTAAATAATTTTGTCGGCAAATAGAAAGAAAGAAGGAAAGAAAGAAAGAAAGAGAAAAGAAGATACAAATCTTAAATATATATATGTATATAAATTTAAATATAAAGAAACCAGAGTAAAGGAAATAAAGGTAAAAGCAGAAATTAACTGGAAAGCAGACTACAATTGATGTCAGTAAAGAAATCATAAAGTTTTTGAATCACTAATCTTTTCAAGAAAAAGAAATCATTAATATACAAAATGAATCAAGAAAATAAAGAACGAATTAAAAGAATCAAAAGAAAATGTATTCTGTAACTCTAGGCATACAGATCTGAAAACATGTATGTAATGGATGTGTTTCTAGAAAAAAAAACACATTATGAAAAATATTTAGTAGAAAACAGAAAGACAAAATTATAGCTACTCTAAAAGAAAATGCTTTTTATTATATGCCTGCCAACTATATCAAAACTTAAAGAAATAGATGATATTTTAACACTAATCTAAAACACAGAGGAAAAAGCAAAATTTCCTATTTATTTTTATAATGCTAGCAAAATGTCAATAGCAAAGTCTTATAAAGATAGCACAGAAGAAAGAAAATTGGAGATCACTTTTACTTTGTAACTGATACAAAAATCGTAAATGAAATATTAACAAATATAGTCCAGTAACATATTAAAAGAATCACATGCTTAATGAAGTTAATTTATGTCTAATAGGTCAACCTTGCTTTAACATTGAGAAGTCTATTTATATAATTAATCATATTAATAGGTTCCTTACCTAGTAATATGTGCATCTTAATGGATATTAAGTAGATATTTGAAAATCAGCAACCTATATTTAGATTTAGAAAGAAAGAAAACAAAATCTATGAACACATATACACCAAAGGTCAGTGCCATGGTTATTGATAACACCTTAGAAATCTACCTATTAAAATCAGTGGTATTGGGGATACAAAAAGAAGAATGAGAAGTAGGAAAAAAAATAAGACAGAGGGGACAGAGGAGAAGGAAGAGAAAAGGGAGAGACAGAAGAGGAAAAGAGGGAGAAAATAAGAATGGGTCCTGAATGCACAGATCTTTGTACAATCTGTGCGATTATATTGTAAAAGAAGTAAGTTTATCACTCTTTTCTGGTGATATGATTTCAAACAAGAATGTCCAAGAGAAATAATTTTTAAAAAATCACAAAGATTTAATGAAGTGCAAGTTTACAAACACAAATTCAAATTTTAATAGCTTGGAAAACATTATGAAAAAGTAACAGCCTTTTAATTGAGGTAAAAAGTCTATATAAAATCTTAGAGAAAATATTCATGCAGTATACATTGTAAAGGAACCTAAATGTAAACTTGAATAAATAGATAGATGTGCTTTAGTGTTAGATACAAATATAAAATACTGTAATATATAAATATATGCATATGCAGTCACTTCCTAGTTTTGGTTTGTGTCTATAAAAGATATAGCAATCAACATTCTCTTAAAAGACCTATGTTGTCCATATAACTATAACTCATACTAAAAAAGTTATACTAAAAAAATATATATATGTATATAACTGCTGAAATTTTCCCTATTTTGATGTGTTAATAGGTCAATTTTAATATAAAATATCTTCTCTTAAGCATGAAAAAATATATGACATATCATAAATTTATATTTATTATTAAGTGTATATGCAAATTGTAATAAAATTTAATATAATTAAATGAATATGTATTATATATAATAAATTCTGTATGATTTATTGTCTTTAATAAATCAGTTAAGTTAAATGGATGTAATAGGATAGCAGATATGGGAAGGTCCTGGGTGCCATCTTGTACAATGTGTTGTACTTTATTTTATTTTTTTTCAATGTGTTCTACTTTACTTCTCATTCATAGTCATGCTGCTGCAGCTTGTTGTACCTATGGTCACTCACAATGAATTCTAATCTTTAGGAAAAGTTAATAATTTCATTATCAAAATGAAAAAAAATCATTTTATAAGAATCTTGAAATTTCCAACATGTACCAAATGCATGTTACTCTATAGGTAGACATTACTACTTTTTTTTTTTTTAGATTTTTATAATTTATAAGTTTAAATTCAAGTTAGTTAACAAACAGTGTAGTGTTGGTTTCAGGAATAGAATCCAGTGATTCATTATTTACACATAACACCCAGTGTTCATTCCAAAAAAGTACCCTCCTTAATGCCCATCATCTATTTAGCCCATCTGGCCACCGACTTCCCCTCCAGCAACCCTCCGTTGTTCTCTGAGTTTAAGAGTCTCTTATGATTTGTTTCCCTCTCTATTTTTTCTTATTTTTCCTTCCCTTCACCTAAGTTCATCTGTTTTGTTTCTTAAATTCTAAATATGAGTGAAGTCTTATATTTGTCTTTCTCTAACTGATTTTGCTTAGCATAATACACTCTAGGTCCATCCATGTTGTTGCAAATGGCAAGATTTAATTCTTTTTGATCACTGAGTAATATTCTATTGTATATATATTCTACCTCTTCTTTATCCATTCATCAGTCGGTGGACATTTGGGCTCTTTCCATAATTTGGGTATTGTTGATAGTGCTGCTATAAATATTAGGGTGCATGTGCCCCATTGAATCAGCATTTTTGTATGGGTAAATACCTACTAGTGCAATTGCTGGATAGTAGGATAGTTCTGTTTTTAGTTTCTTGAGGAACCTCCATTCTATTTTCCAGAGTGGCTGTACCAGTTTTCATTCCCACCAACAGTGCAAAAGTATCGCCCTTTCTCTGCATCCTCACCAACATTTGTTGTTTCCTGAGTTGTTAATTTTAGCTCTTCTGATAGGTTCTGATTTGTATTTCCTTGATGATGAGTGATGCTGAGCATCTTTTCATGTGTCTGTTAACCATCTGGATGGCTTCTTCAGAAAAGTGTCTATTCATGTCTTTTGCCCATTTCTTCACTGGATTATTTGTTGTTTGAGTGTTAAGCTTGGTAAGTTCTTTATGGATTTTGGATATTAACCCTTTATCAGATAGTAAATGGGATGGACTCCTCGATTTCTCTTTTTGTTGCTTCATTATTGGTATATAGAAATGCAACCAATTTCTGTACATTGAGTTTATATCCTGGGACTGTGCTAAATTCTTGTATCAGTTCTAGAAGTTTTTGGTGGTGTCTTTCAGATTGTCTATGTAATTACAAAGAGTGAAACATTTCTTGTAGGATTGATTTAGTGGTCACAAACAAATTTAGTTTTTGTCTGGAAAACTCTGTCTCCTTCTTTTAGGTAGACATTACTTCTTAATCAGCTCTATCACTTTATAATAGGTGATAATTTGTGTCATGTTCAGGTAGAAGAAATAAACAGAAGGAAACAATAAATAAAACATTCTATGGAACTATTACCTATGTATGTGTGCTAACATTTATCTATATATACTTTTATATTTTATGTTGAATTACTACTAAGCATCTTATGTGAGATCAACTGTTAGAATTCTGTGTACCAATATCATTTCAATGGTTTTTAGATAATACATGAGTAAGAGAAAATTATGCTACATATTTTCTCATTTCCCTGCAAAATTATTTTGAGTTAGAGGTTAATAGCACACAAAGAAAAATTTCTGGTGGGAGGGGGAGAAAATATAATGAAATGATAGGACAGGAATGTGCCGCCTGTTATAACTCCCACTTCTTTCCTTTAAGGATAAAAGCTTGTACAAGTTCATTAATCACATTCTGCCAAATTATATTTCTCATCAGCCTGCACTTCCAAATATGGGGAGAGGTGGAAAACTTCAATTTACCCCTTTATTGTCCCTGAATATAATTTCCAAAATCTTAACCTTCTGAATTCAGTCTCTGGCATTTTATGATAATAACACTTAGGGGAATCATTATGTTTTATTCATATTTAATGATGATTAATATGTCTTTGCTATATAATCAAGATAAAATAGTACAGTTCCTGAAAATTGCTCTTTTTTCTTTTTGGTAAAGAAAACAGAAATTACTGGGGACTCAATTAGGGATTTAAAACAAATTTAAATGTAACAAAAGGATTTATTGAAAAACTTTCACCATCTCTATGAAGAGACAAACTTAGAAAAAGGATACTTAGATAGAAAAAACATGGATACATTTTTTTTTTCAGAAGAAGAAAGTCAATCCAAGAGAAATGGCACAGTAATTATATTCTAACCACTGCATATCAAGAATTAGTGCTGATTGCTTTCAGCTGTCCTACAGGCACTTTTCTGTCCGATCAAGTTAGTATGGATTCGTACTACTCTGAACAAGCTCAAGGGAAATTGTTTTGCAGACTTAGCCTGAAATAGAACTTAGTCTTTAGTTTGGAGTAGCTTATAAAGAGAAAATTTTTACAATAACATAACACAATCTGGAAAAGTTACCAGATTCCTATGATTTGACCAAATAGATCTAGACATCGTTTGCTAATTATGTGATACCTCAAAATAGTCTTTTATTTTCTAAAAAAATAAAGTAAAATAATTTAATTGGTCACAAAATATTTAGCAATATTTACTGTCACAGAAAAAAAATCTTCTATATGTTACATTGATTTTGGCTTGGAGGAAATTGGTATGTGTACCCTGAAAACTTCTGTATAACCATCCACTTCAATTCCTCTTTGAAAGTCATCAATATCATTTAATTATGTTGCCCGGTATTTCTTCCTATCATATCTCATTCATCTGCCTAAGCTTAGACTAAGGTATGAATTCATGAGTGTAGCCAAGGCTCAGGAGGTCTGTAATATTCTTTTTTTAAACATTATCTCATCACTTCTTCTATTTACAAAAATAGCTGTTGAAAGCATCTTTTCTTGTACCAAAAAGAGATTTCATTTAGGTCAAGATGTGGCTTCAATTAAATGATATACTTGTTAAATGTAAACACATCTTATTTGGACCTATCATATTAGTCTTAATAGATCTAAGTGATACATTCTCTCTTTCTCCCACCCCTCTCCCTCTCCCTGTCTTTCTCTCTCTGGAACTTTTTTGTAACAACTGAAAATGTAGAGACTTCTTGACAACATATCAGTGTCTAGAAAACTTGGCTATTAGATAGTATTAGTATTGGCACAAAAAGCATAAACTTGTTTGCAATATACAGTTATTTTGTCTTTTTCATCACTATAACCTTATTTTTTGTCAGAAAAATAAATGATGACCAGGTTCTACAACTTCAACTAGAGCTGATACTTGTATAAATATGCATAATAGTCATTTTGTTTTCATTATAAATATGTACACACACACACACACACATACACACAGCCCTAGGGAGTATTTTTTTCCTCATTTCCTGAACTGCAAATGGTTATTTAATAAATATAGCCTAGATGGTTCATTTTTAAATAACTTTAGACCTTAGTCATATTCCTGGATCCTAAATAAGCATTCAGTTTTCATATCAGTTTGGCTTTTATAGACAGTATGCATAAAAAAGTGTGGACTGAAAACATAATACAAACATTTTGTTGTATTTTGTTGTGGTAGTTTTTAGTGACATTGATGGAAATGTTCATATAGAGGCTTCTCTTCAGATTCCTCACAACTGAAACTACACTTCAAGAAGATGGAAAACTTTTGACAAAAAGCAAGAAAGTTATTCCTGTGAGACCTGCAGAATGTTAACTTTTTCCTCTATCTTTATCCCACTCCCTTTTTCCTGGTGTGTTTGCAATTAAAACCAGGCTATAGTAAATAGTATAGTATAAAAGGAAAAAAAAAAAGCAAAATTTAAAAATCCCAACATGCTATATACATTTAAATCAAAATTGGCAACATATTGAGAATTTTTTTCTCTTTCAAATCCCAGCATATGTTTAAACATAGTTAACAGATCTAGGTATGTACACACTATCCTATCAGAGACAATATTCATCCTGTGGCCAATTTTCTAATGGACTGTCACCGTAGAATAACTTAACTCATAATGCAAAAAGACAGTGTCCTAGATATGTTTTTATCTATTTTTTAATACCTTTGGGAGAAGGACTTGCATCTCTGCTTTACTTCTGAAAGAAATGTAAACCGAAACACCTGGGTGGCTCAGTCGGTTAAGGGTCCCACTTCGACTCAGGCCATGATCTCACAGTTGGTGAGTTCGAGCCCTGCATTGGGCTTTGTGCTGACAGCTCAGAGCCTGGAGCCTGCTTTGGATTCTGTGTATCTCTCTCTGCCCCTCCCCCACTCATACTGTCTCTCTCAAAAATAAATCAACTTAAAAAAAAAGAAATATAAACTGATATGTCCTGATTCGAGAGACCCCCCGAAAACAAACCACCAGAGTGCAGAGTCAAAGCCAAGCGGCAAGGGTCGTTTATTGCAGGCTCGAACCCGGTCCTCCACGCACTCATTGCCTTTATAGACAGGCACAAACAAGTTAGGGATTTTTTGAGGTTACAGAGCTGTTATTGGTTGACATTTAAATTTGAATGCTCAGCAGAACTTGTTTGGTTCCCGCCTTTATTTCAAACCACTCAGCAGAACTTGATTGGTTCCCGCCTTTAGGTCAGACTACAACCTGGCACGCCCTGGCTGGTTTCGGGAATGGTGGGGGAGGGGGGGTCTTTTCTTTGCAGTTGTGAGTACACCTGGTAATTTTTCTCTTAGTCTCTCAAAACCTATCTTCCAGAGTTCTACTAAAGGTCTATCTCCCACTTAAAAATGACACTGTCCATCTAGAAACAGCTAGGATTTAAAACTACCAACTCTCCCTTAATTTCAGCTTCAATCTCAAATTTGTACTATGACATGAATCTGTATTGAGAATGATTGTGAAGAATCCGAGGATTGCCTTAGTCCTTTACTTCCTTTCAGTTACCACTAAATCTTGGGGTTACCCCAAGAGGTAAATTCACAGGCATACCTCATATTGTGCTCCCCTGTTGCCCATGCTTCTATTTCACTCTAAATCTGCCCGGATTTTTCTCACCAACCCAAAACTCTACTGCAGTTTGCCAATGTAATATTTATACAATTTGATAAACTAAATCACATGAATATGTAAATGGAACACTATTCATCTTAGGATTTTTTTTTCCCAAATAGCTTCAGTGAGCTGCGGCCTTTGCCCCCTTTTCATTGTCTAATTGACCCTATCATGTTAGGGTGGCCCCCTTAACAGGTCTAAACCTTATGACTTAAGTTCTGACCTACTTTTTGCTTAACACAGGACAGACCATGTCTCTGATTTTATCACCTCAATGCATATTCATAGTCTGAACTTTATTATTTTTTACCTGTCCTGACTTAGAGCATCATTAATTTAAATCTTTAATGCTGTGTTATACAGTAGAATTTTCATAGTGAATAGTAATTGAAATAAAGGAAGACTGTACTTCTTCCAAGATACTTTATAGATCATTAACATATCACATCTTCAAGTAAAAATTGAAGTTATCTTAGGCCTGAGATCTGCACAAATTAGGGCGTTATTAGTAATTGGGAACAATTATATATTGCCTTGACATTAATGTACTAACTCCACAATTGCCCATGTTCAGTATATAACTCTGCAACAACAAAAACAGAAGTTGGCTTTATTAGATGCTAGCAAAAACTCTGATCATATTAGGTGTTTTGCAAATATTTCTGCCAATGAGGTTTTTGGAGTGATAGTGGGGTTCATGGGATCTGGAGCTAACAGCCAAGAAAGAATTCTTGAAGGCATCTTTGGTGCAAAAAGGTGATTTTATTGAAGCACAGGGACAGGACCCATGGGCAGAAGGAGGCCCCCCAGGACCACGAAGAGAGACTGGTTAGGTACTATGGGGTTGGGGGAGGTAAAGTCCAGGGGAAGTTTCCAGTGAGATTTTCATATGCTAAAGAAGACTCCCAGGACACTGAAGGCCTAGCTATTGTCAAGCTAAGGTTGTTTTTCCCTTTAGCAAAGGATTAGCATTAACACAGTAGGGAGTTCCTGGAGAAACGTTTTTGCTCTTCCTGCCTCAAGTATTTGTCAATGGGCTGCAGGTTATAAGGAAATTTAGTTCTATCTGCCATTTCCTTCTGCCTTTGTTTCTCACATCACCATAGAGAGGTGATGGAGACTTAGCCCTGCAGGACTATGATCTCTATCAGTTAACCATTTAACCCTTAGTTCTTGGGCAGCCAGGAGTGCCCGAGGAATATCACACTTATCCTATTTGGTTGGTGGGGAGGGGTGTTTGCGGCCTGTCAGCTTGCTTTATGCTCCCCCATTATCCGCCACCAAGCATATTTGGGATTGTTTCAGATGCCTTGTAAATTGGCTGCATATATAGGAGTGGGAATTGTTATGCCCAGAATTCGTGATCCCCAAAGACCACCAGGGAGCCGAGTCTGATGCAAAAGCAAAAGAACCTTTATTCAAGCTAGCTCGAGCTCAATCCCCTACGTGCACCGATGCAGCGGTGAGATACCAGGGAGAGAGAGCGAGTTTCAAAAGCACAAAGGTTTTATTGGGGCCTAGGGGCAGTTGATGAGGTAATGGCTGTGGCCTCAGCCGATTGGCTGGGGAAGGGTTGGAGTCCTGTTACGCAGGTCTCTGGGCGTGTTTTGATCAGGAAGTTTGAAAGGGTGAGTGGGAGGTTACTCAAGGGGAGGAGGCGTGGTCTAGGTGAAGGACACAGAACAAGATGGAGTCGGCCGGCGTAGGCCCGCCCTTTCATTCCCCCCTTGTCATGTAGCTTAGGTACCCAATCATGGGACCGGCTGCATTTATAGTGACAAGGGGAACAGAGTTTGGAGGTTTACACAAAGTTCTGGGAAGCAAGTGTCCCTGGGGTGGCTCTGGGAGGTCTGATTAAGTATTGTCCCCGAGCTGGTGTCTATGATCTGCCAGGTGATGTTTTGGGGGGTGTGGGGACTCCCGGCAGCATGAGCAATGACAAGCAGAGTTAACAGAGTTACCAATATTAGGTGGGTCAAATGCGCTGTAGCTTGAGCTTGAGTGGGTTGTGTTGGTCCCAACTGATGGCCCATCGCGTGAGGAAGTACTTCCGGATCCAGGAGGGATCCGCTGGCTGAACATGGGTGTGATGGACCCAGGTCGCGATGCTGTCTACTTTGAGAGCGATGGGGGTTGTCAACACCATGATGTAGGGTCCCTTCCAGTGCGGCTCAAGGGTCTCTCGGTGGTGCCTCTTGACGTAGACCCAGTCTCCCGGCCTGTACTGATGAGGTGTCGGGATCGGGCCAGCCTCATAGATGGCACGGAGGCACAGCCAAATGTCCTCGTGCGCCCTCTGGAGCCCTCTCAAGGAAAGAAAAAGTTCTTGATCTTTAAACTCAGCAATAAGTTCAGCTCAAAGGCTGGGAATAACAGGGGGTGGCCTGCCAAACATGATCTCCTAGGGAGTAAAACCCAGAGTGTAAGGAGTGTTTCTAACCCGGTAAAGGGCGTACGGTAGGAGAGTCACCCAGTCCCCGCCAGTCTCCATGGTTAATTTGTTAAGGGTCTCTTTTAGGGTTCTATTCATTCTTTCTACCTGTCCTGAGCTCTAGGGCGTATAAGCACAATGTAATTTCCAGTTTGCCCCCACCACCTTGGCTACTGCCTGTGTTACCTGCGAGATAAAAGCTGGTCCATTGTCTGATCCTACCATGGCAGGAAAACCATACCTGGGTAAGATGTCTTCTAGTAGCTTCTTAGCCACTGTCTGAGCCGTTTCATGCTTGGTTGGGTATGCTTCCACCCAGCCAGAGAAGGTGTCTGTAAATACTAAAAGATATTTATAAGCATACTTTCCTGGTTTGACTTCAGTGAAGTCGACTTCCCATTGGGCTCCTGGTCTGGTGCCTCTGAGCCTGGTTCCTTTATTTGATGTGGCTCTCACGTTGGTGAGTTGGCAGGTCTTGCAGGCAGATACAACTTGCTCTATTTTGGTGTCCTGTTGGTGAATCTTGATTCCAGCATGTTGGATTAAGTCTTTTAATTTTCGGGCCCCCATGTGAGTAGACCAATGCAATGCTCTAATATTGAGACTCGGAGCCGGTCTGGCAGCATGAGCTCCTTGTTAGGTGTATACCACCATCCCTTTATCTCCTGGGCCATGGGGAGTTTCTTGATCCGCTGTAACTCCTCCTGGGAGTACTTGGGCTGGTCTGGTAAAACTGGGTCTCCCGGGTCCGGTAGTTGTATGGTCATGGTGGGGACTGAAGTAAGGGCTACTGCCTTGGCTGCCTGGTCAGCCTTTCGATTACCTCTAGCTACTGGGTTATCAGCTTTTTGGTGCCCTTGGCAGTGGATAATGGCTAGCTTGGCAGGAAGCCATAAGGCCGTAAGCAGGTTAAGTATCTCCTGCTTATTTTTATAGTCCGTCCTTCTGCCGTCAGTAACCCCCTCTCCTGATAAATTGCCCCATGAATATGAGCTGTGGCAAATGCATAACGGCTGTCTGTGTAGATGTTAAGCCGTTTTCCAGCTCCCAGCATCAGCGCCTTGGTGAGGGCTATGAGCTCTGCTCGCTGGACTGACGTTCCAGAGGGTAGAGCCTCTGCCCATACGGTGTCCGTTTCGGTGACCACCGCTGCACCCGCATACCTGTGTCCATCTCGCACAAAGCTGCTGCCATCAGTGAACCAAGTAGCCTCGGCATCGGGGAGGGGCCAGTTGGTCAGGTCCGTCCGGAATCCATGTACTTGTTCCAGAGTTCCCACACAGTCGTGTAGTGGAGCACCTAGGTCAGGGTCGGGCAGCAGGGTTGCAGGATTGAGGGCTGCATTGGGGTGGAACAGCACTCATGGAGGGTTGAGTAGGAGGCTCTGGTAACGAGTCACACATGTGTTGCTCATCCATCTATCAGGAGGCTGTTTCAGGACCCCTTCAATGGCATGTGGGGTCGTGATCCAGATCTCCTGTCCTAGGGTCAGCTTGTCTGCATCCTTGACTAGGAGTGCTGTCGCCGCAATAATTCTTAGGCATGGCAGACAGCCGGCAGCCACTGGGTCTAGTTTCTTAGACAGGTAAGCCACTGGGCGGTTCCAGGGGCCTAAGGCTTGAGTTAGAACCCCTTTTGCTATTCCCTTATGTTTGTCCACAAAAAGGTGGAAGGGCTTCGTAATGTCTGGTAGGCCCAGGGCTGGGGCACTTAGGAGGGCCTTTTTTAACTGAATAAAGGCAGTTTCTTCTTTTTCAGTCCATTTAAATGTTTTCCCCTCTTTGGTAGCTTCATATAGGGGCCTGGCAATCTCAGCAAAACCTGGAACCCAGAGGCGGCAGTAGCCGGCTGATCCTAAGAATTCCCTCACTTCTCTTCGGGAGGTGGGAGTAGGGATCTTTAGGACAGTTTCTTTTCTGGCATCTGATAACCGCCGCTGTCAGCCCTCCAGGATATATCCCAGGTAACTTACCCTCTCCCTGCATATCTGAGCCTTCTTCGCGGATGCCCGGTAGCCTAAGGCCCCCAGGGGAGCCAGCAGGTCCTGGGTCCCTCGCTCACAGTCTTTGGCCTTTGGCCGTGTCGGCAGCAATCAGGATGTCATCTACGTACTGTAGAAGGGTGAGGCCAGGGTGCTCCCTTCTGTACTCACCCAGGTCCTCGTGTAGTGCCTCGTCGAAGATGGTGGGTGAATTTTTGAATCCCTGAGGTAGCCGTGTCCAGGTGAGTTGCCCACTGTAGCCCTCCTCCGGATCATGCCACTTGAAGGCAAAAAAGGGTTGGCTCTGGGGTGCCAGCAGCAGACTGAAGAAGGCATCCTTTAAATCTAGTACAGTATACCAGACCCTGGAGGGCGCTAAGGAGCTCAAGAGAGTATATGGGTTGGGAACAGTTGGGTGTATGTCAGCGACCCTCTTATTTACTTCCCGGAGGACTTGTACCGGTCGGTAGTCATTTGTGTGAGGCTTTTTGACCGGCAGTAGGCGGGGTGTTCCAAGCAGACTGGCAAGGAGCTAGTACCCCAAGGCTTCGTAGTCTCCGGATGTGTGGCTGGATCCCCTTCCGGGCCTCCTGAGACATGGGGTATTGTTTGATCCTTACCGGACTCTCTCCTGGCTTGAGCTCTACCAGGACTGGGGTCCTGTGAGGGGCTAGTCCCATCCCCCCCGTCTCTGCCCAAACCGAGGGGAATTCCTGTAGCCATCTGTCTATATTATCCTCTCTTGGGAGCGCCTCCTGGTGGAGGCGGTATTCATCCTCCAGTTTCATGGTCAGGACCTGGATGGGGTGGCCCTTGCCATCGGTGACCTGAGGCTCCCCTTTTCTGAAAGTTATCTGAGCTCCAATCTTGGTCAGTAAGTCCTGTCCTAATAGCGGGTAGGGGCATTCTGGTATTACCATAAAGGAGTGGGATACCCGGCCCGTTCCCAAATCTACTGTTCTTCGGGTAGTCCATGAATACTGTCTCATACCAGTTGCCCCTTGTACCCAGGACTTCTTGCTGGCTAGTTTTCCTTGTGGGGTGCGGAGGACCGAATGTTGTGCTCCGGTGTCGACAAGGAAGTCAACAGGGGTCCCCTCCACTTTAAGAGTTACCCTGGGTTCGGGGAGAGGGTCCAAACCCCGACTCCCCTAATCACTTAGTTCATCTAGCTCTAGGACTTTTACTCAGTCAGTCTTGCTTCCCTTCCTGCCGGCCCTTTTTGGACAATCTTGGGCCCAATGCCCTATCTCCTTGCCATATGCGCACTGATCCTTCTGCGGCCTCTGCTTCCCCCCCCCTCCCCTTGGTGGTTCCTTTACCTTTTCTTGTGCCGTCTGCCAGCTGCCAGAGACGGTGGTCTCGTTCCTCGGGGAAGTCAGCAGTGGTAGCTAGTAGTATTCTGGCCAGGTCTCGAGTCTGCTTACTGCTGGCAGCTGCCATGGTGCGAGCCTGCTTGTCCTCAGGAGGCTCCCAGTTGTTATATACCTTTTCGGCTACCACCAGTAAGTCCTGCAGACTTTTTTTTCTCCTACTCTATCTATTTTCTGTAATTTTCTCCTAATGTCTATGGCCGATTGGTTTACAAAGGCCATGATAACAGCTGCCTTGCTTTCCAGAGCCTCTGGATCCATGGGGGTATAGGTACGGAATGCCTCCATGGTCCATTCTAAAAAAGCAGCCAGAGATTCATCTTTTCCCTGTTGTACATTTCCTACCTTGGCCAAATTGGTTGGCTTTCTAGCAGCCATTCGGAGACCCCCCATTAGAGTCTGGTGGTAGACCCGGAGCCTCTCCTTACCTTCCGCCGTGTTGAAATCCCACTGGGGCCGAGTTAAGGGGAAGGAGGCATCTATCTGAGCCTGGTTGGTGGTGGGATTCCCGTCTGTGCCTGGAACTAATTTTCGGGCCCCATTGCGGATTCTTTCTCTTTCTTCAGTCGTGAACAGGACCTGCAAAAGCTGCTGGCAATCGTCCCACATGAGCTGATGGGTAAAAAGAACAGAGTCTAATAAATCAATAAGCCCTGCCAGTTTCTCGGAAAACTTAGGATTCTGAGCTTTCCAATTGTAGAGGTCACTAGAGGTGAAAGGCCAATAGTGATGGGGCTGATTCCCCTCCGTGTCTGGGGGTCCGGTGGCTCGCAGGGGCAGAATAGTGGAGTCGGCAGCGGAGGCGGATTGCTCCCTCTGAGCCCTTTGTTTGGTAAAGGGCGGGCTTCACACTGGAGCGTTTCCTCCTCCCACTCTCAGAACACCGTCTGAGAACACTGCCTCCCAGAGGGAGGCATCCTTCTGGCATCCTAGAGAGGTTATACGGGGGAGGAAAAATTAATTCTTCTTCAGTACCCCCCTGTAAAGCAAGAATGGGTTTGGCTCCGGAGGGAGCGGGGCTAGGAAGGGCTTAAGCCAAGAGGGTGGGTAGAGGGGTAGTCTAAGTCTGTCCCATAACGTCCGTCCAGTAAGTCCACAGAACAAAACAGAGAAACACAAAAACAGACAAACAGAGGGCCCTTAGAAACAGTCTTCCAACTCCGTGGAAGCAAAACTGAAAGCTAGCTCAGACCTTTGAGGGGATTCCATGTCCCTCCAGAAGGGAGAATCGGAATGTCTTCTGAAACTCCCGGCCTGTGGTCCTCCAGTGTGTCCACTTAGACCACGTCGGGCACTACCAGAATTCCAGAAATGAGCTCACACAGAAAAGACAGAACAAACAGACACTAACCGTGGCCAGTCAGGCTCTCCGGGTCAGGGGTCCCTTGGGGGTCTTGGGGATCCCGGACGAGCCCCCAAATGTTATGCCCAGAATTCGTGATCCCCAAAGACCACCAGGGAGCCGAGTCTGATGCAAAAGCAAAAGAGCCTTTATTCGAGCTAGCTCGAGCTCAATCCCCTACCTGCACCGACACAGCGGTGAGATACCAGGGAGAGAGAGCGAGTTTCAAAAGCACAAAGGTTTTATTGGGGCCTACGGGCAGTTGATGAGGTAATGGCTGTGGCCTCAGCTGATTGGCTGGGGAAGGGTGGGAGTCCTGTTACACAGGTCTCTGGGTGTGTTTTGATCAGGAAGTTTGAAAGGGTGAGTGGGAGGTTACTCAAGGGGAGGAGGCGTGGTCTAGGTGAAGGACACAGAACAAGATGGAGTCGGCTGGCATAGGCCCACCCTTTCAGGAATAAAAATAAGTGATGCTCTGTGTCAGTTTTCTTAACATTGGTCTAGAATATTAGCTTATTTCCATTAGGAGTTTACACAGACATCTTTGCTTTTTTTTGGCAAAATAATTGCTTGAAAATAATCTTTTGTTATACTGCTATTAAAAATATTCTCTAAGGACTTTAGCTTTTTTTTTTTTTAATTTCAGGCTCACAGTTACCTAAAGTTCAAGTCATACTTATTTTTTAGATCTTTATACCAATGATTATGCCATATCTTCCTTTCAGTTTTCATCTGATAAGAGCTTTCTACATTGATATGAGCAGGTTTTGAGACGGGGGTGGAGGGTTAAAGTGAGCTAATTTATTAGGAGAAGGCAAGTTGATGTGATTTTAAGCTCATAAAATAAATTGTCATCTAAATTAAAAAATAAAACATAACAAATGTGATTTATAATGAACAATTATTAAAGTCAAGATTTTGTTTCTTCTTCCCATTTACTTTTGCCACAATCTTGCGATAAGTTTGGAACTAAGCATTGGGAGTACAGAAATGAATGTTTGCTATTCTTGAGGAATTGAAATGTTAATAAGAGAGGAAGCAGATAATTTAAATAGATAAATGCAGTATAATGCTTGAAGGAGATTTCAAAATGTTTTTAGCAACTAAAAGGAGTGATTAACTCTTTCTGAGAGATATGCATATGTTTATGTGAAATAACAATAATATTAATAGTGATAATCAAATAACAATAGCTACCATTAATTGAGCATTTATTACCTACTGGGGAATGTGCTATTACATAAGACTGTAAATCAGAGGTATGCATTTCATTGGGTGGAATTTTAAACAGTTTTCAAGAAGTAATAGGTTCTGGGTCTCTCAATGAGGGAAAATCTGGGATTCAAACCCAGATATTGTAATTTCCTTGCCTTTCATTAAATGACATTATTGTGGTTAAATTTAAACCATGGTAAGAGTGAGGACTCCAAAAGAACTTCATTGCACAAAGAGAGTCAGACTGAGAGTCAGGACAACTGAGGTTTCATCCTCATTTACCCTGTTTGCTTACTGTGTATTGTCATGATTATCACTGAGCTTGCTAAATTAGAGATAATCATACCTGCGCCATTATCTCATGGTGTTTTGTGCAGGATAAAAGAAACCATGATGTAAGTAATAAAGTCCTATAGAAAGTCAGGTCTTCCATAACCTCAGCTACTATCACTGTCTTACAGACACCTTTCGTCAGTAGTTTTATGGGGCATTGCATGCTTTCTTAAATGCTGCTATTGGGTATGTCTTTTACCTACCTTTCCATCTGGAACATTCGTACTTATACTTCAAAATCTCCTGAAGATATCCGTTCCTCTGATAAACCTCCTCCATTCTCAATTTGTATGTTCTAATAGTACTTGTTACTAGAGAAGTTTTAAAATTTAGCTACTCTGTGTTGTGATTATTCTTGGCCTGCCAGATTCTACCACTAGACTATGAGTTACTTAATGTTTTCTCAGTGTCTGGAAAATAGTAGATGCTCCATAAATTTGAGCTGTTATGAAATCAAAATATTAAAATTATAAACGTTAGTTCAAATATATGTATTCTTCTGGTTAACTTGGTTAAGCAAGTACCCTGTAGAAGAGCTTTCAAACTAGAACAGTATCTTACAAAAGAAGAAAATGGCCTCTGATAGATTAGATATATGGGGCGCCTGTGTGGCTCAGTCAGTTAAACATCCGACCTCAGCTCAGGTCACAAGCTCAATGTTCATGAGTTCAAGCCTTGCTTGAACTTGCCAGAGCTCTGACTGTGCAGAGCCTGCTTAGGATTCTCCCTCTCTCTCAGCTCCCCTACCCTGCTCTCACTCTCTGTCTCTCTCAAAATTAATAAAAATAAAAACTTTAAAAAAAATAAGATTTGATATGTAGTACTCAAAAAAATCTAGGAAAAGTATAAAATCCAGACTGTGTTCTGAAAAAAAAATGTTTAATACTAGGTCTAGTAAAATTATTGGTCATTGATCACTTTTAAATGTATTAACAGCTTTTCCAGTGTAATTTGTCAATGTAGTTCCCTCACCTGACTCCTCACATTTCACTCTTCTTTCCAAAGCATTAATTTATCCTCAGGTTTTCATGGATAACCCAGATATATTTAAAAATATATTCTTTCTGCTGAATTTAAAGAATCTTCCCAGTAATGTATGCCATACATCAGAATATAAGAATATTTCCCATGATGTAATGTTACTTATAATTCAAGGTAAAGTGTGTTGGGGAGGGGTGGAGGGAAGAAACTCACAGCTGCAGTAGAGAGATGATAGTTTTTCATTCATCTTTTCCATATGTTTTATCATAAATCATTTTAGGACACACCTTTGCAATGCATAGCTGCTCTTAATTAGGTTGGTATTGTCATAGGAAGTATAATTTTTTTTTTTTTTTGGTGTTTCCACCAACAGCAAAACATCCATTTCCTTATAACTGATTTTCAAGTTTATTTAAAATGCTCCATGAGGCATAGCCTATTGCAATGACTCATCATGTTTATGAGAATATCTTGAGGATGAAAGTTATTTTTGAATGATTTTAGCATATTAAATGTAGAATAGAAACATAAGTCTTTGAAAATTACTTTAAAATGTTTTTTAGTATACAGGTTTTAAATTTGGACTTTTTCCCAAATTTAAAATTACTGCTTTTTATGAGTATGAGTAATTAATTCCACAAACATCAATGACAAGATTTACATGAACTGAATACTAGGGTAGGCTTCAGAGATATATAAGAAAGTGAAAACTTACTTGTTCTCTTTGGAGCATCTGAAAGAAGTTCAATAAATATCCATATTGTCATATATAGAGGTCCAAATGACCCATGATACAGATCATCCCTTTTCAGTGATGGTAGGAATTTCTGAATCCACTTCAGCAAAGAGTTCACAGTCCATTTTGAAAAGTTAATATCTAGCTACCATGTTATAATCCAATGACTGTATTTCCTAGAAATACTGTGTAGTTCTCGGAGTTAAATTTCATTTCATTAACTTCATGTAAAAGTTTGAGTTTTGTAATATATTTTCAGAAGCAAAATAACATTTTATGATTGACTTTTGTAAGTGGATGTGAAAAAGCAACCTATAGGACTACATGTGAAGAATAAGGGGTGGTGATGTTATTTGAGTTTGTATAATCTCTTTGTGTAATATTATATGGTAACATATAAAGGTAGATTCACTTGTTTTGATTTAACAAATATTTGAGTTGCCAGTATTATGAACAACACAAAAATGAGTAAGACAATGTTAATTACTTTCAATTAGCTTCAATTAGCTTCTAATATAATAAAGAGAAGAATGGGTAGCAATTTGTATAAAAGAGAATTTTAAAATATCTAGAGCCATAAGGTAAATATTTGCAAAATACATAGTAGGTCATACAAAAGAGGTTGAGATGTTTTTCAAAAATATTTTCCCAAAATATATTTTCTTCTTTTGCCCTCCTTCTGTCCTTTATGAGAAGAGCTTCTCTTTGAATCCAGGGTAGTGAGGCTTACAACTGGTATATTTCTGTTCTTATTCCTTTTGTGTATTCTAAACTTCCTTATGATATTTTCGTATCTATTAAACAGTTTGAAAACAATTGCTATAAAGAAAAAGATATCAGATTTGAAGCCTGACACAGCTGAATAAAATCTTGACTTTTAGGTTCTAGTTGAGCGAGCAAATTACATAATTTTATTAACAGTCCGTATTCTCATCTATAAAATGGGGTGATAATAGGTCATTTACTCCATATTACATTACAGAATGTTCCAGTGCCTCAATGGCTACTCTTTGATAGATAGCATGATTTCTACCTGGAGACATGAAGAAAAGATTAATGGAATACTTACAACTACAGTTGGTATAGATTTGGTTGGATACAATGAATTGTGGAAGACAAGGTACAAAGCACAAAAAAAGAGCCAGAAGATAAAATCGCCTAGGCTAGATTTGATGATAGAAACTTTGATGTCAAACAGAGAGAAATAAGCATGGAGAGTATGAATAGGAACATTCTTGTGGTGAGTCTTAAACACCATGCAGAATACATATACTTAATTTACTTGACAATGGACAACTATTGAACATTTTTGGATGGAAGGGCAACATGAGGTACATGTGCTTCAAACATTAACTTTGTAGTTGGCCTTTGAAAGAGAGTGAAGAGATCTAGAGGCTGAGAGACAATTTAAGAGTTGACTGGTTAGATCAAAGAAAATGAGAGTGTGGCATAGATGAGGGACATATCAGAAAAAGAGAAAGTTGGTAATATGGAGATAAATTGGAAGGATTTCATAGGTAATTATGTGTGGGAGGCAAAGGAAAGGAATGTTTTAATTTTTTAAGATGAGAAGTAGGGAAGAGTATAATAGGATTTATTTTGGAAAAATACTTCAAATTTTTTTAAACATTTATTCATTTTTGAGAGACAGAGAAAGAGCATGAGTGGGGGAGGGGAAGAGAGAAAGGGAGACACAGAATCCGAAGCAGGCTCCAGACTCTGAGCTGTCAGCACAGAGCCTGATGTGGGCCTTGAACTCATGGACCACGAGACCATGACCTGCGCTGAAGTTCGTCGTTTCACTGACTGAGTCACCCAGGTGCCCTTCGAAAAATATTTAAATAGTGATGTATATTCTTTTCCCAAGCAATTTCATCTCTTCTACTGAGCCTGGGCTAATGGGAGGTTTTTTTTTTATCTCTATTTTTAGCTCATTAATGAGTAAATAAAGGTTAAGACGATAGGTGATTTGCCCAAGTTCCCTCAGCTAATGAAAGGATTTTAAACTTCTGGCTCTTAGATCAAAACGATATTTACTACTTTTTGTTGGAACCTCTCAGAGGAACCTCTTCCTCTGGAAGAGGTTCCTTGGAACCTCTCAGAGGAAATTGCCCAGCATTATACTGATAGTTGAGACTGGTTTTTGGACGTTGGAGAGGTAAATTATTACCTGGTGGTGACATGTGAGTCACCAACATGGTATCTGCAGTCTTAAGGATAGCATTGACAAGAGAAGGAGTACTAAGAGAAATAATTTGAAGTTAAGTTCTTGAGGAATGTGTACTTTTAGGAAGTAGGCAGAAGAGAAACAAGACAAAAGCACACAATCTGATTGATCAATGTAATTTAAAATAACGCAGAAATCTATCTGTGAGTTAGAGGAAGGAGAAATCTTATGAAAATAAAAGTAATATAGAGAGGTTTAATGGATAAGAGTTAGGAAATACCATTTGCTTTGGACTAGCTAATCAATGAAGACCTTTGAGAGGGTGTTTTTATTTTACTAGTGTGAGATAAAAACCAAATTAAAGTTCTATTGTAATGGCTTAAAATCTGTAGATAGAGAACACCTGCACTGAGTTTGGGTGATAGTTATTTGAATTTAGAGTTACTGTTTGTAGGCACTGTAAGAGAGAAGATTTGAATGGTCTTATACTATAAAGAAAGAAAAAAATGTTGCTGTTGAGATCTTAGATCCACTAAAAAATAACCACTTAGGTTTTTTTCTCTTTTCTGGATAAACACCTAGGGTTCTTAAGGACATTTCTAGCCCTCAAATTCAATGTGAACTCTCTTTCATATTGTAATATTTATGATTTACTGTATTTTATTAACAAAGAATTTCCTATTTATTATTCCTTAAGACACTTATCTATATCACATGAGGTGGTAATTAAATACCAGTATCAAAGAGATTTTTTTTCAGATTTGGCCACACACGTGAGCAAGAGTTCAATCACTGAGTTTCTGCTCTGTAAGTCTGCAAACTCAATTTTATCATATCATCCACAGTTGATAAAACTGACTACATGAAGTACACACTATAAAGATTGAGACTGTGTCTTCTTTGACCTTAAACTTAGCACAGGGTCTTTCACATAACAGGGATTTATGAATAAATGAACGAATGAACAAATGAATGGGTGAATGAATGAAGAGAATGTATGCTGATTTATGATCTAATGACAAGGTAATAATTTATTTTAAAAATCATGTAAAGAAAAAAAAATAAAAATCAAGTAAAGAAACTAGTAATTTAGATTTCAAATCTTTAGAAAATACATTCAACCAGTGATGTGGTCAATAAAACAAAAGTTAGGGCATTGGTGTAAATATCCTTCTAAGCAAATTGAATGAACATTTTAACAAAAATAATAAAGCAAAGACACACAAAATTGAGAAAAGTCATAAGTTAACCTAAATGATAACAGAGAACTTATTTTGGATAATTTCTTCAATGAGAAAAGAGGAAATTATAATGATACATATGACTTATAAAAGGAGAAGAGGTTGGCGAATAAAAAAATAAATGTAAGGGGTGCCTAAGTGGCTGCGTTGTTTAAGCGGCCAACTCTTGATTTCTGCTCGGGTCATGATCCCTTGTCATGGGAGCCTACTTGGGATTATCTGTCTCTCTCCCTCTGTCCCTCCCCTGCTCATGTGCCTGCTCTCTCTCTCTCTCTCTCTCTCTCTCTCTCTCTCTCTCAAAATAAATAAACATTTTTTTAAAAAGTAAATGTAAAAAATCAGTTAACTTAGATTTTTTTCCCTCTCTATATGTGAATGGATAACCATTCCTTTGTGGATATTAGTTTTGTCTGAATTTATAATTTGGGGTGGACATTGATAAAAATTCACCAGCCGAATGAACAACATGCAAGCACCATGACATTATTGTTGTAATATATTTCACAAAGAAAGCTCAACTATCCCTGTCATCCAAGTTGAGATATAGTAGCCACCCCCACCTTTTTTTTTTCTGAATAAAAATGTTGGTAATTTGTCTGCCAGTTAACAAACAGGTACATAAAGTTTTAAAACAGCTGGTGTTTCAAAGGACATCTGTGTTATGGCTAGAATAGACATTAAGCATTTAGTAAACAATGCTATAAAATATAAACTAGGCTTTTAAAAGATAAAAGGTTCTTCCTTGTCTTACCAATTGCTATAATAAAATGTAGCTGACAGCGATAACTAAAAGGAAACTTTTTAATGCATTTCAGATGTGTCTTTTCTTATGTCGCTATAAAGTATTTTAATAGCTTTGAAGAAATTAAGGTCAATGAACTATGTATATATCCTGTAGTAAAAGTATCAGATGGAATTGTGTTAACTCTGTACTTATAATTATAAATGATAAAGATGTGTTATCAAATAATTCAAGTGATAATTCAGATGTGACCAAAAGATGATATTCTGATCAATTACTGTTTTGAGCTATGTTTTGAAATGAAGCCCCTGTGTAGTCAATTTTACATTTAGAACTTAGAATATGACAAAATTCTAACTGGCAATTAAACCTGTTAAAATATTTTGTGAGCCATTTGTGCAGAGCTAACTACAATTTTTATGAAATAGGGATTTTTCCCCCCAAATCCCCTTAAAGCTAATCTGTCTTTCTCATTCTCTCAGATGACCTCTTCTCCTATTTTCCTAAAAATATTGAGATTGTTAGGCAAAAGATTTATTATCTCTGTATTTAAAATTATACTGTATCAATCTCTTTTTATTTGAGATTAAAAGTAAAAAAAAACTTCTTTTAGTCTTTCATTCCTTATATCCTGCTGCCATTTATCTTTCCTTTCTACTGTCACAGCCCAAACCTCCTCAGCTTACACCCACTCCTGAACTCAGATTCATGACAGACTGGGATAGAAAAGTTTGGCAAGTATTGTCAGATAAGGACCGTAACTTTTAGGACCACAGGAGTCCTTGGTGATTGTGATACGTAAGTTGGTTCTGTGGAGTGAATCCAAGTATCTAAGTATATATAAACTTTTCTATCTAACAAAAGTATCAGGTTGTTTTTCAGATACAGGCTAAAAAATCCTGTTGTAAGAACAAAACTTGCTTTTGAACATTTGGTTTTGATTGCATTTTTATATGTAACACAATATTCTTTCTTCTGAACTGTTTGATCAGTTGATGACCCAGGAAGATATATTTTTCCCTGGCATCCTCTTTACAAACAGTTGATAAGTATATATACATAAGCTTGGGAAGTTTTATTTTAACTGTCAGTGACATTCTTAAATATACTTGAAATATTCTGCACCTGTGTTTTATGAAAAAATACTTTTAGTATTTTTTTTTCTTCCAATCTCTAGCCTTGTGGGCTTCTGATACACTTCATTTCTTTAAACTTCTATTTTTATCCTTTTAACCTCTTGGAGGATCTCATCTCATCAGTTTAGTAGCTCCAATGAAATTCTCTATACCAATTACTCTTTTTTTAAATTAATTAATTAATTAATTTAGAGAGAGACACACAGAGAGAGAGAGAGAGAGAGAGAGAGAGAGAGAGAGAGAGAAACAGTCTCTGCCCTGTCAACATGGAGCCTGATGTGGGGCTCGAACTCAAGAACCAGGAGATCATGATCTGGGCCAAAATCAAAAGTTGGAGGCTTAACCAACTGAGCCACCCAGGTGCCCCAACTATATCAATTATTCATAAGTCTACCTCCAACATAGAACTTTCAGTTGAGCTCCAGCTTGGTATGTTCAATTTCCCAATGGAGTCTACACTCTACCGAGTGATATGTCACACTCAAACAAACTCATTTATCCTGCTCCAAACTTACTCTACCCCCTGTATTGTTTGTCAGTGTATGGTGACACCTTTCTCTTTATCTCTATCATCAGAAACCAAACCTTCTCAATCCTTGTTCTTTAATCTTTGGCCAATATTTTAACTTCTTTCTGCTTCTACCACCTCTATTTTATTCCAGGCCTCCTTTACCTCTAGACGACTGCAAAAACCTCCTAAATGATGTCTTGGTCTCCAATTCCCTTCTTCTTTTTTTTTTTTAATTTTTTTTTTAATGTTTATTTTTGTGACAGAGAGAGACACAGCATGAACGGGGGAGGGGCAGAGAGAGAGGGAGACACAGAATCAGAAGCAGGCTCCAGGCTCTGAGCCATCAGCCCAGAGCCCGACGCGGGGCTCGAACTCGCGGACCACAAGATCATGACCTGAGCTGAAGTCGGACGCTCAACCGACTGAGCCACCCAGGCGCCCCTCCAGTTCCCTTCTAATCAGGTCTCCATATAGTGTACAGAATAGTGTTTAGATTGCAATTACAAACCTTTTTCAATGTCATGGAGTAAAATCCAAATTCTTTAATCTGGCATACAAAGTCACTTGTAACATTGCCTCTGTTCATTACTTGTCACAAAAAAACTCATATTTCATATTCTGGATATTCTCAGCTACTTGGATTCTTCCCCATACCATGATTGTTCTTGAACCTGGGACTTTTCACCTGTAGCTGATGCTAATACTCCAATTTTCTTCTTCCTACCTCCTGTATACGATATCTTCTTTTCCTTAACAATTTGGCTTAGAAAATCCAAACAACATTTCTCAGTCTCTCCAGGATGACTTACATATTTGTTCCACTGCTTCCACTCATCCTCTCATTGTAATATTCTGCAAAGTTGTCCGTGTTCCCCCTCTGAATTATCTCCTCTTAGTTCAGGTTTTCATCCGTAAAATAAAAAATAATACAACCTTCTTCACGCAAATGTTCTAAAAGCAAAAATATACATAGTTTATTTTGCAGTGTTTGGCAGATATTAAGTACTCACATTGCTGGTATCTTGCTAATATTATCATTAATTTCAGGGAATGTATGTTGTGAGTCACTGGGCCAAACATGCTGTCTGATGAAGGTTAGGTTCTCTATAAATATTGCTAGAGTGAATAACAGTGAATAAATGGGGGAAAAACCCTCCTTTTAATGGTAATACATTTTAAATTAAAATTTTTTTAAATATTTATTCATTTTTTGGGAGAGATGGAGGCAAAGTGTGAGTGGAGGAGGGGCAGTGAGAGAGGGAGACACAGAATCTGAAGCAGGCTCCAGGCTCTGAGCTGTCAGCACAGTTCTTTATTAGTTAGTTCTTTCTAATATCAGTCTTCAC